>NC_090400.1:60422208-60730485 GCF_036365525.1 Heterodontus francisci
TTAGTCACTGTTCCAATGTAGGAAACTCGGTCGCCAATTTGTGCACAGCAAGATCCCACAGGTAACAATGTGATAATGATCCAGTAATCTGTTTTTGAAAGACTGCCATGGGATCGCATACATCCACAAGATGCTGAAGGGATTGGACAAGGTAGAAGCTGAGAGATTGTTCCCACTGGTCAGGGAATCTAGAACATGGGGACACAGTCTCAGGATAAGGGGCCGATTATTCAGGATTGAGATGAGGAGAAATTACTTCACTCAAAGGGTTGTGAATCTTAGGAATTCTCTACCCCAGGAGGGTTGTAGATGCTCCATCATTGAATATATTTAAGGCTGGGATAGATAGATTTTTGTTCTCGCAAGGAATCAATGGATATGGGGAGCGGGCAGGAAAGTGAAATTGAAGCCCAAGATCAGTCGTGATCGTATTGGATGGCAAAGCAGGCTGGATGGGCCGAATGGTCTCCTTTTAATTCTTGTGTATGTTCTTATCACTGGGCTTCGGATTAATGTCTCATTTGAAAGTTGGCAACTGCACCGGTGCGGCACTCCCTCGGTACTGACCCTCCGACAGCGCGGCGCTCCCTCGGTACTGACCCTCCGACAGCGCGGCGCTCCCTCGGTACTGACCCTCCGACAGCGCGGCGCTCCCTCGGTACTGACCCTCCGACAGCACGGCGCTCCCTCGGTACTGACCCTCCGACAGCGCGGCGCTCCCTCGGTACTGCACTGGGAGTGTCGGCTCTGGAGTGGGACTCAGACCTTGTGACTGAGAGGCGAGGGTGAATGTGCTTCCCACTGAACCGCAGGCAGCTCTGTGGGAATGTTGGACAGTGCTTTGGTGCGTGTTTGAATCACTTCTTCCTTCTGTCTGCAGTGTGGAATTCACAGTGGGCGACAAACCCATCAACAACTTCAGAATGATCGAGAGACACTACTTCCGGGACCAGCTGCTGAAGAGCTTTGACTTTGAGTTTGGTTTCTGCATCCCCAGCAGCAAGAACACATGTGAGCACATCTACGAGTTCCCCCAGCTCTCCGAGGAACTCAGTGAGTATGGGAATAGCCTCACCAGGGTAACTATCTTCTAGTTGGTAATGATTCTCAAGTTTTCAATGTTGGATACCTTGGAGGTGGTTTCCACTGCTCTAGGGCAGTGATTAATTACCTGATTCAGCCCAAGGCTTTGTCTAATTTTCACCAAGTTTGTTTGCAGAACTCGTGGAGACTTTGCAACAGGAGGAGGAGATCATTCAGCTCCTTGGGCCTGTTAGTCCATTCTATTAGATCTGAAGCTTGATTCTATTTAATCGCCTTGGTTCTGTATCTCATACAACAAAAATTCATCACTCTCAGTTCAGAAATTTTCAATTGACCCTCAGTCTCAACAGCTTTCTGGGGGAGAGAGTTCCAGATTCCCACTTCCCTTTGTGTGAAGAAGTGCTTCCTGACATCACCCCCGAACGGCCTGGCTTGAATTGTAAGGTTCTGCCCCCTTGTTCTGGACCCCCCCCCCCCCCCCCACCCCGTAGGGAATAGTTCTCTCTGTCGTATAAGATCCTTTAATCTCTTAAGCACCTCAATTAGATCACCCCTTAATCTTCTGAACTGGAGAGAATACAAGCCAAGTTTGTGCAACCTGTCCTCATACTTTAATCCTTGTATCCCTCGATAGGGAAGATAGGGAAGGTGTTGAGCAGAGTTGCAGTGATAATCTCGCTAGGAGTGGGTGACCCACACCAGCTGAACTAAGAGGATTTGAACCGCGTTGGATGTGATGGTGTCATGGTTATATTTCTAGACATAATCCGAAAACATGAGTTCAAATCCTACTGTGGGCATTTGAGAATTTAAAATTCAGTTTAACAAAAAAAATCTGTAAATAAAAAGCCAGTCTCAGTAAAAGTAATCATGAATCCATCGGATTGTCGTAAAACCCAACTGGTTCACTAATATCCCTTGAGGGAAGGAAACCTGCGGTCCGTCTCTGGTCTGAGAGGGATGACGAGAGACTGTGACTCCAGTTCCACACCAACATGCTTGATTTTTAACTGCCCTTTGAAATGGCCCAGTGAAACACTAAGTTGTATGTAAAGCAACAGCAGTCGTTTAAGACACCACCGTCTCAGGGCAGTTAGCGATGGGGAACAAATGGCTCCTTGTCGGCGACACTCACCTCCTGAGTGAATAATAATGTGCGTTGGCTGGGTCGGGTTTACAGCTGAGGGGAAACTGAAACCAGGACCTGGAGAAGCACCAAGAGTCAGGACTGTCCCTTTAACAGAACCCCTCTTCTCTCCTGGAGTTTCTGGGGAAATGGCTTTACAGGAAGGTCCTTTTACAAAAATAGCCCTTATTTGATTTTTTGAAGCTTTATTTCCAACCCCCCACCCCAGAAAATCAAAACATTTGAACCAGTTCAAGTGTTGCTTTTATTTGTTGAGGCCTCGTTTATTGCTGTAGGCAGAGGTGGTGCCTCTCCTGGACTGGTGGCCAATCCCCACGTTGCACTGGCAAGGTGGGTAATATCCAAACATGCCCATTGCACCCTTGCAACCCATCTCGCTCTTCCTGCTCCAGCCATGGCTCAGCAAAGTATCTCTCTCACCTCTGAATTGGAAGGTTGGCTCGAGCCCAATAGACCAGACCAACATTCCCAGTAATGAGGGAGCGCTGCCCTGTCGGAGTGTCGACGCTGAGGGAGCGCTGTCCTGTCGGAGGGTGGGCGCTGAGGGAGCGCTGTCCTGTCGGAGGGTGGGCGCTGAGGGAGCGCTGTCCTGTCGGAGGGTGGGCGCTGAGGGAGCGCTGCCCTGTCGGAGGGTGGGCGCTGAGGGAGCGCTGCCCTGTCGGAGGGTGGGCGCTGAGGGAGCGCTGCCCTGTCGGAGGGTGGGCGCTGAGGGAGCGCTGTCCTGTCGGCAGAGCCGTCTTTTGGCTAAAATGTTATACTGAGGCCCTGTCTGCTTTCTGAGGTGTATTTACAAGGTCCCTTGTAAATAGGTCCCACTATTGGAAGAACAGGGGAGTTCTCCCCAGTGCTCTCGGCCAATATTTGTCCCTGAATCAACATCATTAAAACTGAATTTCTGGTCAGTTTTTTCATTGCTGTTTGTGGAAAACGCACTGCCTGAAAGGGCGGTGGAAGCAGATTCAATAGTAATTTCAAAAGGAAATTGGATAAATAGTTGAAGGGGAAACATTTACAGGGTGATGGGGAAGAACAGGGGTGTGGGATTAATTGGATTGCTCTTTCAACGAGCTGGCACAGGCACGATGGACCGAATGGCCTCCTCCTGTACTGCATCCATTCTGTAATTCTATGTGGACGTCCTGTGATGAAGAGTTCTATATAAATGCAAATTCTCCTTTCCTCTCACCCCCAGTTCGGGAGATGGTCACTCGTCCCTACCAGACCCAGTCCGATAGTTTCTACTTTGTGGACAACAAGCTGGTGATGCACAACAAGGCCGACTATGCCTATGGGAACGGCCCATGAGAAAGCGTCCAGGTCTCTGCTGCTTCCGATTCCATAGCCTCCACCTCGGGGAGCCCGACTCCGCAGAACCCTAAGCGCATTGATGGGAATGCTGATCCCAGGGCACTCTGGTTAACTAAATCTCACTCTTAACTCGACTAACCCTGCTTCTAACTGCGTGCTAACTTAAGCCAGTCGGAATAGCCGTTCAAATGTTGCCATTTGCTCCCATTTCATCATTCTTTTTAAATTAGCTGTGTTTGTACTTTGTGGTCGAGGGACTGAGTTCACATTGCAGCATTAACCACCCCCTCTGCCATCCTAGAGACAGCTGACAGGGTCCCTGGGGGACAGGGTCCCTGGGGGACAGGGTGATGGTTCACTGTTGCTGAGTGTTTATCTCATGTGCAATGTGAGAGTGATCGTCAGTCCTTTCTTGGCTCCCCGTGTGTCTGCTGAAAAGTAGAAGTTCTTTGAAGGCTGAAAATGCTGTTTTAGGCCCACTCAGTCCCAAACCTTAGTCCCCATTCTGAGGGGTGACGGGAGGTAAAGAGGGGAAGCAGTTGGAAGTAAATTGAACTTCCAAACCAGTAAATCTTAGCCAGGCAACACAACACGCCTGCTTTCTTTCTCGTCTGGCCCTAGCTTCGAGGCAAATTCATATTGAGCATGTCTTTATTTAATTTGCGAATCAGTCCTCGATCGGAAACTTGGATTTAAATTGGGATTGTGTTTAGTTCTCCAGTGATCTGTCGGGAGTGAGCCTGCAGGTTTCCCTGTTTGATGTTCTCTGTATGTGTGTTTTATTTGTTTAATTTATGATAGACTCGACCCGACAGCAGAGCAGCCATGTGAGTGTGCGGATCGATCGTTTAGTGTATTCCAAGTGCTCCATCATGACCCCTGTTTCTAGTGCTTGACCTTTGACACTTGAATTAAATATTTATTTTTTAAGTAGAACTGGATAAGGAGAAAAGAAGTCAAACTGTTTTAATTTTCCAATTCTTTGTGTTGATTGTGTAATTTTTGTCAGTCTGTGAGGATTTGTTGAGATCTGTAAAATTATATTGCGTTTCTCGCGCTCTCTTGTTAAGGTGTTGAATGCAGTGTCATCTGAAAGATTTCTCAACATATGTATAAAAAGAACTTTGAAAAAGAGGCACCCGCTGTTGTATTTTTGTAGTTTTGTTTTCGTCCCATCTCCCTGTTCAGGTCGACACTCCAGTTAAGAGAGAAGGTGATGTTTGGGGGGGTGTAGGGGAAGCTTAATTCTGCTCTCTGCTTCATCCCCATCCCCACCCTATAATCCATCAGGAGATGATCGACAGTCTGACCTTCTGTGTGTCCTGTGCTGGGGTTGATGCACAATCATGGGAGTGTCTGAAGTCAACAGGTCTGTGCTGATTTGGCTCATCTTAGATACGATGGTAGTAAAGGTACTACAAATCTGTCTTGCCCCCAACCAATGGTCAAAGAGCCAGTCAGCATTCATGGTAGTGGGGCTGGAGAGTGGCCAGACCCTGAGCAACTGTGTACTCGAGACGGGAACTGAGTCCACTTCTCTCCACACTAACTCCACACAATCCAGGCACCAACTGGAAATCTCAAGGCTTTTTATACGTATATAAAGAGCAAGAGGGTAACCAGGGAAAGGGTTGGCCCACTCGAGGACAAAGAAGGGAATCTATGTGTGGAGCCAGAGGAAATGGGCGAGGTACTAAATGAGTACTTTGCATCAGTATTCACCAAGGAGAAGGACTTGGTGGATGATGAGCCTAGGGAAGGGAGTGCAGATAGTCTCAGTCATCTCATTATCAAAAAGGAGGAGGTGTTGGGTGTCTTGCAAAGCATTACGGTAGATAAGTCCCCAGGGCCTGATGGGATCTACCCTAGAATACTGAGGGAGGCAAGAGAAGAAATTGCTGGGGCCTTGACAGAAATCTTTGCATCCTCATTGGCTACAGGTGAGGTCCCAGAGGACTGGAGAATAGCCAATGTTGTTCCTTTGTTTAAGAAGGGTAGCAAGGATAATCCAGGAAATTATAGGCCGGTGAGCCTTACGTCAGTGGTAGGGAAATTATTAAAGAGGATTCTTTGGGACAGGATTTACTCCCATTTGGAAGCAAATGGACTTATTAGCGAGAGGCAGCATGGTTTTGTGAAGGGGAGGTCGTGTCTTACTAATTTGATTGAGTTTTTTGAGGAAGTGACAAAGATGATTGATGAAGGAAGGGCAGTGGATGTTGTCTAAATGGACTTTAGTAAAGCCTTTGACAAGGTCCCGCATGGCAGACTGGTGTAAAAGGTGAAGTCACACGGGATCAGAGGTGAGCTGGCAAGATGGATACAGAACTGGCTCAGTCACAGAAGACAGAGGGTATCAGTGGATGGGTGCTTTTCTGAATGGAGGGATGTGACTAGTGGTGTTCCGCAGGGATCAGTGCTGGGACCTTTGCTGTTTGTAGTATATATAAATGATTTGGAGGAAAATGTAGCTGGTCTGATTAGTAAGTTTGCGGACGACACAAAGGTTGGTGGAGTTGCGGATAATGATGAGGATTGTCAGAGGATACAGCAGGATATAGATCAGTTGGAAACTTGGGCGGAGAAATGGCAGATGGAGTTTAATTCGGACAAACGTGAGGTAATGCATTTCGGAAGGTCTAATGCAGGTGGGAGGTATACAGTAAATGGCAGAACCCTTAGGAGTATTGACAGGCAGAGAGATCTGGGCGTACAGGTCCACAGATCACTGAAAGTGGCAACGCAGGTGGATAAGGTAGTCAAGAAGGCATACAGCATGCTTGCCTTCTTCGGTCGGGGTATAGAGTATAAAAATAGGCAAGTCATGCTGCAGCTGTACAGAACTTTAGTTAGGCCACACTTAGAATATTGCGTGCAATTCTGGTCGCCACACTACCAGAAGGATGTGGAGGCTTTGGAGAGGGTACAGAAGAGGTTTATCAGGATGTTGCCTGGTCTGGAGGGCATTAGCTATGAGGAGAGGTTGGAAAAAGTTGGATTGTTTTCACTGGAACGACAGAGGTGGAGGGGCGACATGATAGAGGTTTACAAAGTTATGAGCGGCATGGACAGAGTGGATAGTCAGAAGCTTTTTCCCAGGGTGGAAGAGTCAGTTACTAGGGGACATAGGTTTAAGGTGAGAGGGGCAAAGTTTAGAGGGGATGTGTGAGGCAAGTTCTTTACACAGAGGGTGGTGAGTGCCTGGAACTTGTTGCCGGGGGAGGTGTTGGAAGCAGATACCATAGAGACGTTTAAGAGGCATCTTGACAAATACATGAATAGGATGGGAATAGAGGGATACGGACCCCGGAAGTGCAGAAGGTTTTAGTTTAGGCAGGTATCAAGATTGGCGCAGGTTTGGAGGGCCGAATGGCCTGTTCCTGTGCTGTACTGTTCTTTGACTCTGAGTTCTCCTGCTCAGGTGATGTGTACACATTCAGCCTATGAAAGAGTCACTGTAGAAAGAGGGGTAAATCAATCTAGTCAACCTTTGCTTAAAAAGGATACCGGGATTGCAAACAGTCTTGTTCAGTCTGAGACTGTGTCCGGGGAATGGGATGGAATGGGCGGCAATGGAATGGAGTTTGTGGGCAAAGCCTTCTGTTTTCCCAATGTTTAACCAGAGGAAATTACAGCTTATCTAAGACCAGCAATCTGACAGCACAGTAACATTGGCAGGATCAGCAATTTGCAGATGATATGAAACTTGGAAGCATTGTGGACTGTGAGGAGGATAGTGTAGAACTTCAAAAGGACATGGGCAAGTTGGTGGAATGGGCAGACAGGTGGCAGATGAAGCTCAATGCAGAGAAATGTGAAGTGATTCATTTTGGTAGGAAGAACATGGAGCAGAGGGACCTGGGTGTATATGTACGTAAGTCATTGAAGGTGGCAGGACAGGTAGAGAGAGCGGTTAATAAAGCATACAGTGTCCTGGGCTTTATTAATAGGGGCAGAGAGTACAAGAGCAAGGAAGTTATGTTGAACTTGTATAAGACACTAGTTCAGCCTCAGCTGGAGTACTGCATCCAGTTCTGGGCACCGCACTTTAGCAAAGTGGTGAGGGCATTGGAGAGAGTACAGAAAAGATTCAGGAGAATGGTTCCAGGGATGAGGAATTTCAGTTATGAAGATAGATTGGAGAAGTTAGGACTGTTTTCCTTGGAGAAGAGAAGGCTGAGAGATGATTTGATCGAGGTATTCAAAATCATGAGGGGTCTGGACAGAGTAGATAGAGAGAAACTGTTCCCACTGGTGAAAGGATTGAGAACGAGAGGGCACAGATTTAACGTATTTGGTAAAAGGAACAAAAGCGACATGAAAAACTTTTTCACGTAATGTGTGTTTAGGATCTGGAATGCACTGTCTGAGAGTGCGGTGGAGGCAGGTTCAGTGAGTGTTTAGGATCTGGAATGAGAGTGTGGTGGAGGCAGGTTCAGTGAGTGTTTAGGATCTGGAACGCACTGTCTGAGAGTGTGGTGGAGGCAGGTTTAGTTGAAGCCTTCAAAAGAGAACTCTCCCCTGGGCAGACAGGTGGCAGATGAAGTTCAATGCAGAGGAATGTGAAGTGATTCATTTTGGTAGGAGGGACATGGAGAGACAATATAAAATAAAGGGTACAATTCTAAAGGGGGTGCAGGAGCAGAGGGACCTGGGAGTATATGCGCTAAGTCACTGAAGGTGGCAGGTCTGGTTGAGAGAGCAGTCAATAAAGCATACAGTATATATTAATAGGGGCATAGAGTACAAGAGCAAGGAAGTTATGTGGCACTTATATAAGACACTAGTTCAGCCTCAGCTGGAGTACTGCGTCCAGTTCTGGGCACCGCACTTTAGGAAAGTCATGAGGGCATTGGAGAGAGTACAGAAAAGATTCAGGAGAATGGTTCCAGGGATGAGGAATTTCTGTTATGAAGATAGATTGGAGAAGTTAGGACTGTTTTCCTTGGAGAAGAGAAGGCTGAGAGGTGATTCGATAGAAGTATTCAAAATCATGAGTCTGGACAGAGTAGATAGAGAGAAACTGTTCCCACTTGTGAAAGGATCGAGAACGAGAGGGCACAGATTTAAAGTGATTGGTAAAAGAAGCAAAAGTGACATGAAAAAATGTTCACACAGCGAGTGGTTAAGGTCTGGAATGCGCTGCCTGAGAGTGTTGTGGAGGCAGGTTCAATTGAAGCATTCAAAAGGGAATTAGACTGTTATATGAAAAGGAAGAATGTGCAGGATTACAGGGAGAAGGCAGGGGAATGGAACTGAGGGAATTGCTCTTTCAGAGAGCCAGTGCGGACACGATGGGCCGAATGGCCTCCTTCAGCACTGTAACAATTCTGTGAACACACCCTTTACAATCTCCATGAGAAAAACTCTAGGATTAACCTGACATTTAGGCACTGGATTTTTCCCCCAGCCTAACCAGGTATGTTCTGTGGAAACCATTGTTCCAGACTTCAGTGTCATGTTAGTTGTTAGATCATTTCTCCTAATAATCTTTGAACTGACCTCTAATCCCAGTTTGAGGTTATGTTGCTCCTAATATCTGTCTTGTTTGGGGCTATGGATGCAGACACCGCACCCCTGGAGAGTTCGTGTTTCTGCAGTTTTGCCACCCACCTGCACGATCCACCAGTTGTGCCTTTTTTCTTCATTCTGCCAGTTCCGTTTTCAACTGGGTCACTGGAGGGGTTGAGATTCAGTTAGCAATTCTCTCGCAATAAATCTGAGATCCAGAACTCTCTGAAATGTGCAGTTTGTCTTTGTGACTGATTATTGCATGAGATGTTTCTGAGACTTGATAAAGCACTAGAATCTATGTCCTTTTGCAGTGAAGCTGGGAGATGCACATCCTGTCTCTCCCTGTCCCTCCACTCTTAACCTCATCCCGCCCCCATCCTATCTTCAAAGAGTTAATTTGTGGGGTTTTTTTTACTGCTACTGAGTGCAATCTATTCCAATTCTACTGTTTTAATGAAATAAAAGCTCATCTAATATCTTGTGACCAACACTCAGCCAGTTTATATCCTGTCCTTTAATTCTACGATCACTAACAGCTTTGTTTTTCTAACGCCCACTGTCCTATCAGCTTCTGATAGCCAATGTTGTCATCAAGAGCCATCTGCAAGGTTGACTGCTGTCTCTGTAGTGTTTAACAGACAGTGTAGCCTGGATCGCAGGCCAGTGTCCTTATCCCTGTTGCAAAGCAATGTCTGAATTGGAGCTTGTCTTATACAATCAGCAAATAAATGGAATAATTGCAAGGTTGACATTTGCAATGGTTTGAACAGTGAGATGTGATTCTCACCCCATACTGCTTCTACTCCCCGATCTGCTTAGTGTCAGAATCTCATTTTATTGTTCAGGTCAGTTATTGTTCCCTGTTTGCACCTCAAAACAGTTGCCTGTACCACCTTCTGCTAAAAGCCCCAATTGTCCCAAGCGATACAGGATCCAGACATGACAGACCCTTCACACTCATTGTTCCTGATTGTCTGAAGGATAACCACACTGAGGGTTGTTGCAAATTAATACCACCCCCACCCCCACCCCCACCCCCACCCCTTCCATTGCAAGCTTTGGTCATCTCCATGGTTTTTCTACCACTTCCTGCTCAGGGCACTGATGATTGACTTGCCAAATGTTCCTTTCAGATGAGACATTAAACCGAGGCCCCGTTTGCCCCCTCAGCTGGATGTAAAAGATCCCACAGCCACTATTGGAAGAAGAGCAGGGGAGTTCTCCCTGGTGTCCTGGACAATATTTATCTCTCGACCTTTGTGAATTTACACCTAATGTTCCTAACTGTGTGGGTGAGCCAGTGTCTCTCCCCTTCTATTTTCAACAGTGTACTGCAATGTCCCAAAGGCAGCCATGACCATTGCTAATGCTGAATGGACCTGTCACCAGAGCAGAGTTCCCAATAGAACAAGAAAGCATTCCACACTAGAAATCTGAAATAAAAAATACTGGAAATACACAGAGTGCGATCAGAACACAAACAACCTGATGGAAGGTCCTGGCCAAGGTGTTACCTGCATTTTCAGACCCTGATTAACCTATTGTGCATCTGCAGCATTTTCTGTTTTTAATCCCAATGCCTAGCTGAACAAAAAAAACAATCAGATTACTGCAGTGACAAAATAAACCTAACCAAGTAAATCTTACTGTATTCTCAACGTCCTCTGTTTTGAGGGTGATATACCATGGGAGAGAAGCTTAGTGTATTTATCTGAAAGCAGAGGCTTTAACCCATGAAAATAGCACAGAGAGACGTTTCAGATATGCCCATTCTGATTCAAATCAGGGCTGTTGTTTTATAGGTGAATTCCCATTCCATTCTGAATTATGATGATCGTATTTATGATGTAAGCATATCATGGTGTAACTGCACTTCTAGTGCATGGTGATGCAGCACCACAAGTGGTATGAAGGCATCATTACACCGTGACATGTTTACATAGGCATTTTCCACTATAAATGTGGGGATAGGAATTTATCGTGGAAATATGAAAGTAAAGTCAGAATGTATAGCTTTCAAATGGGGACTGAGTTGCCCTGGCTCAATTGTTCCCTGCTTCACCTGAACACAACACACACATGTCCCTGATTCCTATGTGGAAGCAGATTGACTACATCACATTAAAACATTTAATATAAAATATATACAGGTTTGTGACATTAAAAGCCTGTTTGTTATAAATAATTGAAGCAGGGAAGCCTTTAAAAGGTTTGAAAATGAAGGGTCTCTTGTCTGTATATTGACACCTGTTGCTGTTGCTAATCTAACACAGGAAGCCTCATTCAGGCTGTGTTGGAGGGATGTGTCCTCTCCCACTTGTGGGTGTTTGATCCCTAAGACTAATGTACTTTAAAGAAAAGAATGAATCAATTCCCATCAGCTTGTCCAACCACAGAGTAACAGTTCAGGCCATAACTTCACCCCAAATGTTGAGACCAAATGATCCCAAATTATGGGACTGGGGGTCATTTGCAGCAGCTGAGTGGAACCATCCAAATGACAAGAGACACAGGAAGGACCCAATGAAAATAGTCCATTTCTCACTGTCTTACGACTCACTCCTTCCAACTCACCCTCACCCCTCTCCCAGTGACCCCTCATCCCCTCTCACCACCCTCCCTCCCCTTGACACCTCTCTGCTATTTTGATCAATGTGCATTTGTGAATGGCTGAAGTCCTGACGGAAATTCTTGGGTTGTTGCAGGAGCTTTGACATGTCTGTAAAGTTAGGACAAGCACTGTCGGTCATGCTGTCACACGCTCAATCCGTTATGAGTGCTTCGTGTTTCCAGAAGGCACAGTGAAACTTTTTCTCAAGTGTAATGTAACAATCACGCAGGTGACTGATCTGGGGTTATCGTATCTAAGTATGGTGACAGAGCACAATCTCACTTCATGTGCTATCCCTCCGTTTAAATTCGAGCTTTTGTTGAAGTAACAGCAGCCATTGCATTTTTCAAAAAGTAGTTTACTATGTGGGATGGTCAGCAATGTGATAAGATGCGACACAAATGCAAGGACAGTTGTAATAATTTCCAAGTCTGTAACATGCACCTTTTTAACTGTTGCATATGAGCAGAGTAAATGTTGGAGAAGGCAGGTGGACAAAAAGAAAGCTATGTGCCACTATTGAAGGCAGAGCAGGATATGCAACTTCTGGCACCCCTCGGCACAGTGTAACATCCGATGAATATAAAGGTAAGCAAGGTCAGTCAGTAAAGAGACACTCATTTTATACAGGTCAGCTCCCTTGGAAACATCTCAAGAATTTCAGACACGTTGAATGATTTTGATGTGCAGAATCTGATGTTACATAGGCAAACACAGCAGATGCTTCACACACAGCAAGAGCCTGCATGCTGCACAGCAGGATCCCACACTGCACTGTGAAATCTTGCACACTGGAATGAGATGAATGGCTCATGAATCTGTTCTTGGTGATGCTGGTCGAGAAAGGAATGTTGGCAGAACTCTAGCTCCATCTGTAGTGTCCTGAGATTGTTTACATCCACCCAAACATGCAGACAGGGCCTCCGTTTAATGTCTTATTTCAAGGATGGCACCTCCAACATCTCAAGTATGTCTAGAAAGTTCATTAAGTTGGGTATTTCTAGCAGAATTGTAAACTTGGAGCATACAGCAAACAGGAGTGTTCCTTGGAATTGTGAGAGAGAGAGATGAGGAAATGTTTCATTGAAGAATATGTTAAATAAAAACTTTCCTCACATCACAAAAGTATTGAAAGATCAAGAAAGTATTTCCATGATTGATTATAAATGTTAACTCCTGGACACTTCATGATTGATTATAAATGTTAACTCCTGGACACTTCATGTGTAGGAAGCGTCTCCAGCTGTTTGAGCTCAAGCTGGAAATTTCTGAGCTTGAGGGGCAGCTGGAGTCACTGCGGAGCATCAGGATGAGTTTCCTGGATCATACATTCCAGGAGTGGTCACCCCACAGGGAGATGGGTGGCCATCCAGAAGAGGCAGGAGGTGCAGGCGTCTTCAGGGTGTGTGCCACTCTCAAACCGGTACTCAGCTTTGGAGACTGCTGGGAGTGATAACACTTGAAGGAGTGCAGTCCAGACCAAGGCACCAATGGGCAGAGTCTGTACAGGAGGGAACAGCAAAGAGTAGAAATGCAGTCGTTACAGAAGATTCCATAGTTAGGGGAGCAGACAGGCATTACTGTAACCATCACAGTGAGTCCCGCAATGGTGAGTTGCCTCCCTTGTGTGAGGTAAAGGACATCACAGAGAGGGTGCAGAATATTCTGCTGGGGAAGGAATGACTTAGGGAGGACAGGTATTGCGGTCCTACAGTCCGATTTTCAGGAGCTAGGGAGGAAGTTAAAAAGTAGGACCTCGAAGGTAGTAATCTCTGGATTACTCCCAATGCCACATGCTAGTGAGAGTAGAAATAGGAAGATAGGGAGGATCAATGCATGGCTTGAGGCATGGTGCAGGAGGGAGGGCTTCAGATTCTTGGGACATTGGAGCCAGTTCTGGGGCAGGAGGCACCTCTTCAAAAGGGACAGGTTGCACCTCAACAGGACTGAGACGAATGTGCTTGCAGGGAGGTTCAATAGTGTTGGGCAGGGTTTAAACTAAATTGACAAGGGGATGGGCACCAGCATGCAGAAGTAGAAAAGAGGAATAAGGTGGATAAAGGAGTAAGAGTGTTGCGTAATACTAGAGAAGGAAGTAGTACCGTATTAGATAGGAGCAGACAAAAAATGACTACAAGGCCAGGGTTAGAATGCATGTCTGTCATAAGGTTGGTGAGCTACAAGCACAAATAGCCATATGGGAATATGATGTAGCAATAACGAAAACATGGCTTAAAAATGGTGAGGATAAGGCACTTAATATTCAAGGTTACAAAGTGTTCAGAAAAGGTAGGGAAAAGTAAAAGGGAGGTGGGATGGCAGTACTGATTAGGGAAGACATTGTAGTGTTGGAAAGAGAGGATGTCCTTGAGGGGGCAAAGACAGAATCCATTTGGTTAGAGTAGATAAGCAAAAAGGATATGATCATTTTACTGGGGTATTCTGTAGGCTTTCAAATAGGGAGATACAGAGAGAGAGAGATAAAGGAGTAAATCTACAGAGAAATCACAGAGATATGCAAGAACTATAGATTGGTGATATTGGCAAATTTTACCAAAAATAGATTGAGATGATGTTAGAATAAAGGGTAAGGAAAGGAAGGAATTTCTGAAATGTGTTCAGGAGAACTTCCTTGACTAGTATGTTCTCAGTCCAACTAGGAAGGAGGCATTGCTGGATCTGGTGCTGGGATATAAGGTGGGAAAGTGGACCAAGGGTCTGTGGGGGACACTGAGGTAACTGTGCTCGTCGTATTATAAGGTTTAGATTAAGTAATGAACAGGGCAAGGAACAATCTGAAGTACAACTTCTAAATTGGAAGAGGGTTAACTTCAATGGGATGAGAGGGGATCCAGCGAGGGTAAAATGGAACGAATGCTGACAGGAAAAATGGTAATGGAGCAATGGGTGATCTTTAAGGAGATGTTTTAGAAATAGGTTAAGTTCATTCCAAGAAAAGCACAAGGTAGGGGAACCAAAGCCAGAGTTCCTTGGATAACGAGGGAGGTAGAGAATATAGTGAAACAAGAACAGAGGGTGTACGATGCATGGCAGGTGAAGTCTTCAAGCGAAAACCAAGCCAAATACAGTAAGTTGAGAGGGGAGGTGAAGAGGAAAATAAGACCAGCAAAGAGAGAGTATGAGAGTAGGATGGCAGTTAACATGAAAGTGGACCCAAAAATCATCTACTGGCATGTAAATAGTAAGCAGGTAGTAAGAGGCTGCGTGTGTCCTATTAGGGACAAAGAGGATAATATATGCTTTGAGGCATAGGGCAAGGCTAGAATACTTAATGAGTCCTTTATATCAGTGTTTACTAAGGAAGATGATCCTGATAAAATATCAGTAGAAGCGGAGATGGTAGAGGTAATGGATGGGGTGAAAATTGAGATGCTGGCGTACTGGAAAGGCTGGCTTTGCTTCGGGTTGATAAGTCACCTGGTCCGGATGTCTTGCATCCCAGGTTGTTAAAGGAAGTGGGGATGGAGATAGTGGAAGGGCTTTCCATAATCTTCCCTGGATATGGGGGAGGTGCCAGAGGATTGGAGAGTGGCAAATGTGACACCATTATTCAAGAAAGGGTGTAAGGACTGTCCTAGCAACTACAGGTCAGTTAGTTTAACATCAATGATGGGTAAGGTTTTAAAAACAATAATCATGGAAAAATATCAACAGGTAGTTGGAGAGGTTTGAGTTAATTAAGGATAGCCAGCATGGATTTGTCAAGGGCAGATCATGCTTGACTAATCTAATTGAATTTTTTGATGAAGTAATAGAGAAGGTTGATGAAAGGAAAGCAATCATGTTGTCTATATGGAGTTTTAAAAAGTGTTTGACACAGTATTACATAAAAGGCTGTTTATCAAAATGGAGGCTTGTGCAATAGGAGGGTCAGCGTTCCAATGAATAAAAAAATTGGCTTAAGGACAGAAAACAGCGAGTGGTGGTAAATGGGTGTTTTTCAGACTGGAGGATGGTAGACAGTGGTGTTCATGGTGTTCCCCAAGGGTCAGTGCAGGGATCACTGCTGTTTTTGCTATACATAAATGACATATATTGGAATACAGGGTAAAATTTCAAAATTTGTTGATGATACCAAACTTGGAGGAGTGACAAACAATGAGGATGATATGAACTGCCTGCAACAGGACATAGATAGACTAGCAGAATGGGCAGAGAGGTGGCAGATGGAATTTAATACTGACAAGTGTGAGGTGATGCATTTTGGCAGAAGGGATAGGGTGAGGCAATATAGACTAATGGCACAGTTCTAAACAGTTTGCAGGGACAGAGGGGCCTTGGGGTCCATGCGCATCGATCTTTGAAGGCAGTAGGACATATTGAGGGAGTGGTTAGCAAAGTGTATGGGATCTTGGGCTTCATAAATAGAGGTATTGAGTACAATAGTTGAATCTTTATAAAGCTTTGGTTAGGCTCCAACTGGAGCATTGTGTCCAGTTCTGGTCACCACACTTTAGGAAGGATGTGAGGGTCCTTGAGAGGGTGCAGAGGAGATTTAGCAGAATGGTTCCAGTGCTGAGAGATTTTAGTTACAAGGTTAGGTTGGAGAAGCTGGGGTTGTTCTCCTTGGAGCAAAGGAGATTGAGGGGAGATTTAATAGAGGTGTACAAGATTATGGCAGATTTAGATAAGGTAGAGAACGAAAAGCTGTTCCCGTTAGCTAATGGTATAAGGACTAGGTGGCACAGATTGAAGGTTTTGGGCACGAGATACAAGAAAATGTGAGAAAGAACCTTTTTACACAGCGAGTGGTAATGACCCGGAACTCACTGCCTACGAGGGTGGTGGACGTAGAGACAATGAATGATTTCAAATGGAAAATGGATGGGTACTTAAGGGAAATAAACTTGCAGGGCAACAAGGATTGAGCGGAGGAGTGGGACTGACTGGATTGCTCCACAGAGAGCTGGCATGGACTGGATGGGTCAAACAGCCTCTTTCTGTGCCGTAATGACTATAACTCCATAACTCTATGATTGGTTGTAGATTGGTGTCTATCCTTTCCAATGTTGGCTGTGGTTAGTTTGTAGGTTCAGGAGGAGTTTGTGTAAATACTTTTCTGTGCAACGGATCACTTTATTGAGGAGTTTTTTGATTGCCTGCTGGCAGTTTCCTAATGCTGCAACACACTCAATGCTGTAGTCTGTGTGCTCACTATTGTGCAGTTCCTGATTATATCAGTGCTATTGGTGTGGAGGTAGGCGTGGTACCTAGGCCTATACAGGTGCTGTAGATGCCAGTCAGCTGCAGGTTGGTTAGACTGTGCTCTGCACTGCTCTGAGAACAGGTGACTCCATTGCTGTCTGCCGGGGAGGTGCTCCAGCAGAAGGGAAACAATGATGAGCATTGTGCAGAAGCTGCCACTGAGACTTGTGGATCTGGGGTTAAACTGTCATCCTTCAGCACCTCCCACAGATTACCTGCAAATTAAATGAGAGATTAATTCTGTAAAGTAGCTCAGGCCAACGGCAATAATTCAAGTTTAGTTTAGATACTGACTATTTCTGACTTTCTACAGAATCCAGTGTTGCAAAGTATTTCAAATCAATATTAGTAAAGTTTGAAAAGTGAGTTACACAAAGAGAGGAGAACACTCTCAGTCCGCGCTGCCCACTTATAGTCTGTGGTGAGTTAGCTGTTAGCAGCCTGATTGTGCCTCTCTCTGCTGCTGGGGGGCACAGTGTGAAGAAGGGAGTTTGGTAAGTGAGTGAATTTTAAGGGTTATTCTATCTAAAGTCTAATTTTTGTTTTGTTCACATTTAGCAATTAATTGAAATTACTGTTTAAGTTAAAAGGTAAGTTAGACATACAGCACTGAAACAGGCCCTTCAGCCCACCAAGTCTGTGCTGACCAACAACCACCCATTTATACTAACCCTACATTAATCCCATATTCCCTACCACATCCCCACCATTCTCCTACCACCTACCTATACTAGGGGCAATTTATAATGGCCACTTTACCTATCAACCTGCAAGTCTTTGGCTGTGGGAGGAAACCGGAGCACCCGGCGGAAACCCACGTGGTCACAGGGAGAACTTGCAAACTCCACACAGGCAGTACCTAGAACTGAACCCGGGTCGCTGGAGCTGTGAGGCTGCGGTGCTAACCACTGCGCCACCCTGTAAGGTTCTTTCAGCTTTAAACAGGGGTGTACAAGCTCTCTGAGAGTAGCTGTAGCTAGTTAATTAGGTAGCTAGCTTAAACTGGTTTCTGAGCTCTAGCAGAGCTGACATGGCATTGTTTTCAGAGAATATAAATTCAGGGGACTCTCAGTGCTGCTTGTCTGCATTGAATGCTGTTGGAGGCACAGAGTGTGAAGAAAGGAGTTTGGTAAGTGACGGAGTTCAGTAAAGAAGGGAACTATAAATTAAGAAAAAATAAATTAAATTAAATTAACACAAAGATGGCAGGACAGGTGATGTGTCACAGCTGCAGTATGTGGGAGCTCCTGGATGCCACAGCAATCCATGGCAACCAGGTCTGTAGTAAATGTCTGCGGCTTGAGGAGCTTCGGCTAAGAGTCATTGAGCTGGAGGCCGAGCTGCAGACACTGCGATGCATCAGGGAGGGGGAAAATTATTTGGACGCTTAGTTCCAGAAGCCAGTCATACCCCTTAGGATAGGGTCGTCTGTTTTAATCAGTGGTCAGGGACAGGAGGGTGTGACTGCAAGTCAGGCAAGTAAGGGGATCGAGAAGATAGGAGTGGCAGAGCCTCAGCCCTTGCAATTGAGCAACAAGTTGGAGGTTCTTGCAGCTTGTATGGACAAGATCGAGGGTTGTAGTATCGATGAGCAGACTGACCATGGCACCATGGTACTGGAAGCCATTCAAGTTGGGGGAGCAAAAAGGAAAGTAGTGGTAGTAGGGAACAGGATAGTGAGGGGGATTGACACTGTTCTCTTCAGCAGAAAGCGAGAGTCCAGAAGGCTACGTTGCCTGCCCGTTGCCAGGGTTCGGGACAAATGCTCAGGGCTAGAGAGGAACTTACAGTGGGAGGGGTGGGATCCAGTCGTCGTGGTCCATGTAGATACCAACGACATAGGCAGAACAAGGAAGGAGGTTCTGCATAGTCAGTGTGAGGAACTAGGCACCAAATTAAGAAGCAGAATCTCAAAGGTAATAATCTCTTACCTGAACCACGTACAAATTGGAGGAGGACAAATATGATCAGAGAAATGAATGCGTGGCTCAAAGACAGGTGTGGTAGAAGTGGGTTCCAGTTCATGGGGCACTGGCACCAGTACCGGGGAATGTGGGGTTGTACCGTTGGGAGGGTCTACACCTGAATCGTGCTGGGGCCGGTGTTCTAGCGAGCCGCATAACTAGGGAAGTAGAGAGGGATTTAAACTAAATAGTGGGGCATGGGATCAAATTTGGGAAGATATGGTCAATCAAAGAGTAGAGACAAGGCAAGAGAAAAAGGTATTAATATGGGAAATGATAAACAGATTGTGACAGGAGTCAGAGAGTCATAGAGTTATACAGCACAGAAACAGGCCCATCGTGTCCATGCTGGCCATCAAGCACCTATCCATTCTAATCCCATTGTATGCTTGTGTGCTATGGCATTTCAAGTGCTCATCTAAATACTTGTTAAATGTTGTGAGGGTTCCTGCCTCTACCACCTCTTCAGGCAGTGTGTTCCAGATTCCAACCCATCTGGGTGAAATTTTTTTTCCTCAAATCCCCTCTAAACCTCCTGTCCCTTGCCTTAAATCTATGCCCCCTAGTTATTGACACCTCCGCTAAGGGAAAAAGTTTCTTCCTATCTATCCTATCTATGCCCCTCAATGTTGTATACCTCTATCAGGTCTCCCCTCAGCCTTCTCTGCTCTAAGGAAGACAACCCTAGCCTATCCAGTCTCTCTTCATAGCTGAAATGCTCCAGCCCAGGCAACATCCTGGTGAATCTCCTCTGCACCCTCTCCAGTGCAATCACATCCTTCCTATAGTGTGGTGACCAGAACTGTAGACAGTACTCCAGCTGTGGCCTAACTAGGAAGGGACAGTGATTACAAATCTAAGAGTAAATCAGCAGACAAGACTAGCGGTTACAAAAATAATAGAAGGACAAAACTAAAGGCTCTGTATCTGAATGCACGAAGCATTCAAATCAAAACAGATGAACTGATAGAAATAAATAAGTATGATCTGATAACCATTACAAAGGCATGGCTGCAGGATGACATAGATTGGGACCTGAATATTGAAGGGTGCATGACATTTAGGAAAAACAGGAAGCTAGGAAAAGGTGGGGGGCGGGGGGTGGCTCTGTTAATTAATGATGGTATCAGCAGAACAGAGAGGAATGAACTAAGTTCAGGAAACCAGGATGTAGAAGCAGTTTGGGTAGAGATGAGAACTGATAAAGGCAAGAAGTCACTTGTGGGAATGGTTTACAGGCCCCCTAACAGTAACCACACGGTGTACGGGTTATAAAGGAAGAAATAATGAGGGCTTGTCAGAAAGGTACAGTGATAATCATGGGGGATTTTAATCTACATATAGATTGGAAAAATCAGATGGGCAAAGGTAGCCTAGATGAGGAGTTCATAGAATGTTTTCAGTATAGTTTTTTAGAACAGCACGTTCTGGAGCCAACCAGAGAGCAGGCTATATTAGACCTGGTATTGTGCAACAAGATAGGATTAATTAATGACCTCATAGTGAGGGTGCCCCTAGGCAGCAGTGATTATAAATGATTGAATTTTACATTCAGTTTGAGGGAGGGAAGAGTGGGCCAATGACTAGTATATTAAACTGAAATAAGGGCAATTATGAAGGCATGAAAGAGGAGCTAGCAAAAGTGAACTGGCAAAATAGGTTAAGGGATAGGTCAATAGAGAACCATAGAAAAATTATGGCACAGAAGGAGGCCATTCAGCCCATTGTGTTGGTGCCGGCCAGAAAGAAATAGCCACCCAATCTAATCCCACCTTCCAGTACCTGGTCCATAGCCTTGCAGCTTGCCGCACTTCAGGTGCATGTCCAGGTATCTGAAAAGAATTGAGGGTTTCTGCCTCCACCACCGTTCCTGGCAGTGAATTCCAGACACCCACCACCCTCTGGGTGAAAAAGTTTTTCCTCATGTCCCCTCTAATCCTTCTATCAATCACCTTAAATCTGTGCCCCCTGGTAATTGACCTCTCCGCGAGGCGAAACTGGTCCTTTCTGTTTACTCTATCTAGGCCCCTCATAATTTTGTACATCTCATTTAAGTCATCCCTCAGCCTCCTTTGTTCTAAGGAAAACAACCCCAGACTATCCAATCTTTCCTCACAGCTGCAATTTTCAAGCCCTGGCAACATTCTTGTAAATCTCCTCTGTTCTCTCTCCAGAGCAATTATATCCTTCCTGTAATATGGTGACCAGAACTGTATGCAATACTCCAGCTGTGGCCTAACCAGCGTTCTATACAGTTCCAGCATTACATTCCTGCTTTTGAATTCTATACCTCGGCCAATAAAGGAAAGTATTCCATATGCCTTCGTCACCACTCTATCTACCTGTCCTGCCACCTTCAGGGACCTGTGGACATGCACTCCAAGGTCTCACTTCCTCTCCCCCTCTCAATATCCTCCCGTTTGTTGTGTATTCCCTCGCTTTATTTGCCCTCCCTAAATACATTACCTCACACTTCTCCGGATTGAATTCCATTTGCTACTTTTCCGCCCACTCAACCAAACCATTGATATCATTCTGGAGTCTACAGCTATCCTCTTCACTATCAACTACACGGCCAATTTTTGTGTCATCAGCAAATTTCCCAATAATGCCTCCCACATTTAAGTCCAAATCATTAATATATACCACAAACAGCAAGGGACACAATACTGAGCCCTGTGGAACACCACTGGAAACAGCTTTCCATTCACAAAAACATCCATTGACTATTACCCTCTGTTTCCTATCACTGAGCCAATTTTGGATCCAACCTGCCACATTCCCCTGTATCCCATGGGCTTTCAGTTTACTTACTAGTCTGCCATATGGGACCTTGTCAAATGCTTTACTAAAATCCATGTAGACCACATCCACTGCACTATCCTCATCAATCCTTCTTGTTACTTCCTCAAAAAACTCAATTAAGTTAGTAAGACATGACCTTCCCTTAACAAGTCCATGCTGACTACGCTGACAGTGACAGACATTTAAGGGGATATTTCAGAATGCACAGAATAGATACATTCCAACGAGAAAGAAAAATTCCAGGGGTGGGACCCACCATCCATGATTAACTAAAACAGTTAAAGATAATATCAAACTTAAAGAAGAAGCATATAATTGCACAAAGATGGGAGGCAGGTCAGAAGATTGGACAGAATATAAAAAACAGCAAATAATGACTAAAAGATTGATAAGGAGGGAAAGATTAGAGTACGAGAGAAAGCTGGCTAGAAATATAAAAAACAGATAGTAAGAGTTTCTATAGATATTTAAAAACAGAAAAGTTAACAAAGTGAGTGTTGGTCCTATAGAAAGTGAATCTGGGGAATTAATAAGGGAAAATAAGGAGATGGCAGATGAATTGAACAGATATTTTGCATCGGTCTTCACTAATGAGGATACAAGTCACATTCCAGAAATAGCTGTAAATCAGGAAATGGAAAGGATGGAGGAACTCAAGAAAATTACAATCACCAGAGAAGTGGTACTGAACAAATTGTTGGAGCTGCGGGCTGACAAATCCCCGGGTCCTGATGGACTTCATCCTAGGGTCTTAAAAGAAGCGGCTCGTGAGAGAGTTGATTTTTGGTTTTAATTTTCTAAAATTCCCTAGATTCGGGGAAGGTTCCATTGGATTGGAAAATAGCCAATGTAGCTCCTTTATTCAAAAAGGGAGAGAGACAGAAAGCAGGAAACTACAGGCTAGTTAGCTTAACATCTGTCTTAGGGAAAATGATGGAAGCTATTATTAAAGTCATTATAGCAGACATTTAGACAAATTCAAGGTAATCAGGCAGAGTCAACATGGTTTTGTGAAAGGGAAATCATGTTTAACCAATTTATTGGAGTTCTTTGAAGAAGTAACATGTGTTGTGGATAAAGGGGAACCGGTGGATGTATTGTACTTAGATTTCCAGAAGGCATTTGATAAGGTGCCACATCAAAGATTATTGTGGAAAATAAAAGCTCATGGTGTAGGGGTAACATTTTGGCATGGATAGAAGATTAGCTAGCTAACAGGAAACAGAGAGTAGGCACAAGTGGGTCATTTTCTGGTTGGCAAGATGTAATGAGTAGAGTGCCACAGAGATCTGTGCTGGAGCCTCAACTTTTTACAATTTATATAAATGACTTGGTTGAAAGGACCGAAAGTATGGTTGCTAAATTTGCTGATGACACAAAGATAAGTAGGAAAGTAACTTGTGAAGAGGATATAAGGAGGCTACAAAAGGATATAGATAGGTTAAGTGAGTGGGCAAAGATCTGGCAAATGGAGTATAATGTGGGAAAGTGGGAAATTGTCCACTTTGGCAGGAAGAATAAAAAAGAAGCATATTATCTAAATGGTGAGAGATTGCAGAGCTCTGAGATGCAGAGGGATCTGGGTGTCCTAGTGCATGAATCACAAAAGGTTAGTATGCAGGTACTGCAGGTAATTAGGAAAGCTAATAGAATGTTATCATTTATCACGAGGGGAAGTGAATACAAAAGTAGGGAGGTTATGCTTCAGTTATACAGGGCATTGGTGAGACCACATCTGGAGTACTGTGTACAGTACTGGTCTCCTTATTCAAGGAAGGATATAAATGCCTTGCAGGCAGTACAGAGAAGGTTTACTAGACTAATACCTGGAATGTCTTATGAGGAGAGATTGGACAGACTAGGCTTGTATCCGCTGGAATTTAGAAGAGTAAGAGGCGACTTGATCGAAACATGTAAGATTCTGAGGGGTCTTGACAGGGTGGATGTGGAAAGGATGTTTTCCCCTTGTGGGAGAATTGTGGGGTCACTGAGGGGTCATCCATTTAAGACAGAGATGAGGAGAAATTTTTTCTCTCAGGGTCATGAGTCTTTGGAATTCTCTTCCTCAAAAGGCAGTGGAAGCAGAGTATTTGAATATTTCTAAGGCAGAGGTAGATAGATTCTTGTAAAGCAAGGAGGTGAAAGGTTATCGGGAGTAGGTGGAAATGTGGAGTCGAGATTACAATCAGATTAGCCTTGGTCTTATTGAATGGCGGAGCAGGCTTGATGGGCCGAGTGGTCTACTCCTGCTCCTAATTGGTATGTTGGTATATGCTGATGGGGTGTGATGCAGTAGGCTGGAAGAAAGCTCGTGTGGAGCATAAAAATTGACCATTTGGGCCAAATGGCCTTTTTCTGTGCTGGACAAGCTGTATAAATTTTTAAAAACCCATTAAGGTCAAACTGTAATCACAGACTTCTGTGCTGAATATGAAGCAGAGACAGATCCAAATGTTATTTAACACCTCAAACTCAATCTTCAATGCACAGATTTAATGTTTCAGCACTGAATATTAATAATAGAGTCCTGAGAGAATGTAACTGTACTGTTTGTGTGTCCAGTCACTTGAATAATTCAGTATTCCCAAAGTGATTATGATGTTTTATCAGCTGTCGGATTCTCCCTGATATAATAAACATGGAGTAGCAATTTTCATCGGCCAGTTCACTAATGCACTTGTAACAATTCCTCTGCATATTTTAACTAGTTTAACACTGTGTTAGGGTGAGAGTAGACTCTTGACAGCAAAATAAGCATTTACATGAAGCTAGAGCCAGTTATCGTTCTCCTGTTTTAAAGAAGAACAAAGAACAGTACAGCACAGGAACAGGCCATTCGGCCCTCCAAGCCTGCACCGATCTTGATGCCTGTCTAAACTAAAACCTTCTGCACTTCACACTTTTGTGAAGCTACAACTCTGTAATCTGAAAATTAAGTTGCAATATTAACATTGTATCAAAAATTATTACAGCTACATACACTTCCATCGTAAATCTCTACATCCACCTTTGAAATAGGAACTGTTTAGATATTTGCAACCTGTAATCACAAGCGGTGATGCGGCAATACAACAAAAACTTGCATTTAGAGAGTGCCTTTAACAGTGGCGCAGTGGTTAGCACTGCAGCATCACAGCTCCAGCGACCCGGGTTCAATTCCGGGTACTGCCTGTGTGGAGTTTGCAAGTTCTCCCTGTGACTGCGTGGGTTTTCTCCAGGTGCTCCGGTTTCCTCCCACAGCCAAAGACTTGCAGGTTGATAGGTAAATTGGCCATTGTAAATTTCCCCTAGTGGTGGTAGGGGAATTGTGGGGATGTGGTAGGAATATGGGATTAATGTAGGATTAGTATAAATGGGTGGTTGATGGTCAGCACAGACTTGGTGGGCCGAAGGGCCTGTTTCAGTGCTGTATCACTAAATAAATAAATAGTAAAATGTTCCCAAGGCACTTCAAAGGAACATAATTGGACAAAATTTGACACCTGTCCAGATGAGGACACATCAGGACAGCTGACCAAAAGCTTGGTTAAAGATGTAGGTTTTAAGGTATGTCGAAAGAGAGGTTTAGGGAGGGAATCCAAGGGACAGAAAGGTAAAATATTATGGTACTTCCTACAGAAAATGTGACTGAGCATAACACCAAAACTCAAGGGTTATTGAATAAGCTGGTGTGAAGTGATAGGTGGGTCTGAGAATAGCAATTCTGCTCTGAATGCTGCTGACATCTAAAGTCCCTTGGAGATATTGGTTATAGGAGGATACTCAACCTCTTCTTCACCAGTTTGTATCTCATTTACAGACAGATCATCACTAATTAGTAAGCACGAGGAGGAGGATGAGAAAGTACGTCTGGAAACATGATTGCAATCCGTGTGTTTACACTGGGCTCAGGTCTCAGCACATCTCTCCAAAGTGCAACTTCTATATGTGCTTCCTTAAACTTCTACCAATAATTTGTCCCTCTGAATCTTCTCTCCTGACTGCCCCAAATCTTGCTGGTGATACCAACTCACCCAAAGAGTGACTCTTCTTGTGTCATCAGAGACATTGGGTATCCAGAGGATACTCACTGGACAGCAGTCAGGAACAGCAGCTCTGGTCTAACATAGGGCCATTGAAATGAACGACAACACTCATTACTGTCGTCTCCATTCAGATCAGGGCAGGAATTGAATGTAGCACCCATATGGTCAGTGTATCTCAGCAGCACATAGTATCAACTGATTCATCTAGGGAGGGCTGTCCTTAATCTCAAAACCAAAACTATTGATGTCCACATCTCTGTACAGGTAATAAGGTAATGAAACGATTTCTGCTGTGGAACCTTTTTATACTATCCAGAGGGATAATTAGACAGAGGTTAAGAGGTTTACCTTGAAGTTCGAAGTCTACAAGACTAGGATTGAGAGCATCGATATCTGTGCTGATTTCTCCTTCTACAAGGATGTCGTGTATATCCATGGCCACGGAGTTGTCCATTAGCAGCTGGCTGCTGATGTCAGGGATACCATGAATTGGTGGTGTCTGTCCTGGAAGAGGAGAGTCTTGAGCATTGTTGGTCTGTGCTCTGGTTTGGCTGTACATGTGAGGTTGACACAGTTGAGGCCGCGGTGTTGACTGATCTGAGCAATCAGGGTTAGCGTTCACCTGCACTCTGTCCTCGCTGTATGGAGGAAGCAGAGGGTGGGCAAGAACACATGGAGATGGAATGAGCCCCAGACATTGGGAATGGGACTGATCCTGAACATGTCGTGGAGATAATGGGATTTGTGAATGGAGAGGTGATGTCATCATTGAGGACTTTGTTTTATCGGGTCTTTCTCCGATCAACCTGTCCAGTTCATCTGTAAAAAATAACTTTGAATTTAATTGAATTATTATATACAGTGCAGCTCCACTGATCACCCTGAATCACTCTCACAGTGCCCGGTTACTCATTGGTCATTCTGAATCACTCTCACTGTGCCCGGTTACTCACTGGTCATTCTGAGTCACTCTCACTGTGCCCGGTTACTCACTGGTCATTCTGAATCACTCTCACAGTGCCCGGTTACACACTGGTCACCCTGAATCACTCTCACAGTGCCCGGTTACTCACTGGTCATTCTGAATCACTCTCACAGTGCCCGGTTACACACTGGTCACCCTGAATCACTCTCACAGTGCCCGGTTACTCGTTGGTCATTCTGAGTCACTCTCACTGTGCCCGGTTACTCACTGGTCATTCTGAATCACTCTCACAGTGCCCGGTTACTCGTTGGTCATTCTGAGTCACTCTCACTGTGCCCGGTTACTCACTGGTCATTCTGAATCACTCTCACAGTGCCCGGTTACTCACTGGTCATTCTGAATCACTCTCACAGTGCCCGGTTACTCGTTGGTCATTCTGAGTCACTCTCACTGTGCCCGGTTACTCGCTGGTCATTCTGAGTCACTCTCACAGTGCCCGGTTACTCACTGGTCATTCTGAGTCACTCTCACTGTGCCCGGTTACTCACTGGTCATTCTGAATCACTCTCACAGTGCCCGGTTACTCACTGGTCATTCTGAATCACTCTCACAGTGCCCGGTTACTCGTTGGTCATTCTGAGTCACTCTCACTGTGCCCGGTTACTCGCTGGTCATTCTGAGTCACTCTCACAGTGCCCGGTTACTCACTGGTCATTCTGAATCACTCTCACTGTGCCCGGTTACTCGCTGGTCATTCTGAGTAACTCTCACTGTGCCCGGTTACTCACTGGTCATTCTAAATCACTCTCACTGTGCCCGGTTACTCACTGGTCATTCTGAGTCACTCTCACTGTGCCCGGTTACTCACTGGTCATTCTGAATCACTCTCACAGTGCCCGGTTACACACTGGTCACCCTGAATCACTCTCACAGTGCCCGGTTACTCATTGGTCACGCTCAATCACTCTCACAGTGCCCAGTTACTCACTGGTCATTCTGAATCACTCTCACAGTGCCCGGTGACTCACTGGTCACTCTGAATCACTCTCACAGTGCCCAGTTACTCACTGGTCATTCTGAATCACTCTCACAGTGCCCAGTTACTCACTGGTCACTCTGAGTCACTCTCACAGTGCCCAGTTACTCACTGGTCACTCTGAACCACTCTCACAGTGCCCAGTTACTCACTGGTCACTCTGAACCACTCTCACAGTGCCCAGTTACTCACTGGTCACTCTGAACCACTCTCACAGTGCCCAGTTACTCACTGGTCATTCTGAATCACTCTCACAGTGCCCAGTTACTCACTGGTAACGCTCAATCACTCTCACAGTGCCCAGTTACTCACTGGTCACTCTGAACCACTCTCACAGTGCCCAGTTACTCACTGGTCACTCTGAACCACTCCCACAGTGCCCAGTTACTCACTGGTCATTCTGAATCACTCTCACAGTGCCCAGTTACTCACTGGTCACGCTCAATCACTCTCACAGTGCCCAGTTACTCACTGGTCACTCTGAACCACTCTCACAGTGCCCAGTTACTCACTGGTCACGCTCAATCACTCTCACAGTGCCCAGTTACTCACTGGTCACGCTCAATCACTCTCACAGTGCCCAGTTACTCACTGGTCACTCTGAACCACTCTCACAGTGCCCAGTAACTCACTGGCCACTCTGAGTCACTCTCACAGTGCCCGGTTACTCACTGGTCACTCTGAACCACTCTCACAGTGCCCAGTTACTCACTGGTCATTCTGAATCACTCTCACAGTGCCCAGTTACTCACTGGTCATTCTGAATCACTCTCACAGTGCCCAGTTACTCACTGGTCATTCTGAGTCACTCTCACAGTGCCCGGTTACTCACTGGTCACGCTCAATCACTCTCACAGTGCCCAGTTGCTCACTGGTCATTCTGAATCACTCTCACAGTGCCCAGTTACTCACTGGTCACGCTCAATCACTCTCACAGTGCCCAGTTGCTCACTGGTCATTCTGAATCACTCTCACAGTGCCCGGTTACTCACTGGTCACTCTGAACCACTCTCACAGTGCCCAGTTACTCACTGGTCATTCTGAGTCACTCTCACAGTGCCCGGTTACTCACTGGTCACGCTCAATCACTCTCACAGTGCCCAGTTGCACACTGGTCATTCTGAATCACTCTCACGGTGCCCAGTTACGCACTGGTCACTCTGAACCACTCTCACAGTGCCCAGTTACTCACTGGTCATTCTGAGTCACTCTCACAGTGCCCGGTTACTGACTGGTCACGCTCAATCACTCTCACAGTGCCCAGTTACTCACTGGTCATTCTGAATCACTCTCACAGTGCCCAGTTACTCACTAGTCACTCTGAGTCACTCTCACAGTGCCCAGTTACTCACTGGTCACTCTGAACCACTCTCACAGTGCCCAGTTAATCACTGGTCATTCTGAATCACTCTCAGTGCCCAGTTACTCACTGGTCATTCTGAATCACTCTCACAGTGCCCGGTAACTCACTGGCCACTCTGAGTCACTCTCACAGTGCCCGGTAACTCACTGGCCACTGTGAATCACTCTCACAGTGCCCGGTTAATCACTGGTCACTGTGAATCACTCTCACTGTGCCCGGTTACTCACTGGTCATTCTGAATCACTCTCACAGTGCCCGGTTACTCGTTGGTCATTCTGAGTCACTCTCACTGTGCCCGGTTACTCACTGGTCATTCTGAATCACTCTCACAGTGCCCGGTTACTCACTGGTCATTCTGAATCACTCTCACAGTGCCCGGTTACTCGTTGGTCATTCTGAGTCACTCTCACTGTGCCCGGTTACTCGCTGGTCATTCTGAGTCACTCTCACAGTGCCCGGTTACTCACTGGTCATTCTGAATCACTCTCACTGTGCCCGGTTACTCGCTGGTCATTCTGAGTCACTCTCACTGTGCCCGGTTACTCACTGGTCATTCTAAATCACTCTCACTGTGCCCGGTTACTCACTGGTCATTCTGAGTCACTCTCACTGTGCCCGGTTACTCACTGGTCATTCTGAATCACTCTCACAGTGCCCGGTTACACACTGGTCACCCTGAATCACTCTCACAGTGCCCGGTTACTCATTGGTCACGCTCAATCACTCTCACAGTGCCCAGTTACTCACTGGTCATTCTGAATCACTCTCACAGTGCCCGGTGACTCACTGGTCACTCTGAATCACTCTCACAGTGCCCAGTTACTCACTGGTCATTCTGAATCACTCTCACAGTGCCCGGTTACTCACTGGTCACTCTGAGTCACTCTCACAGTGCCCAGTTACTCACTGGTCACTCTGAACCACTCTCACAGTGCCCAGTTACTCACTGGTCACTCTGAACCACTCTCACAGTGCCCAGTTACTCACTGGTCACTCTGAACCACTCTCACAGTGCCCAGTTACTCACTGGTCATTCTGAATCACTCTCACAGTGCCCAGTTACTCACTGGTAACGCTCAATCACTCTCACAGTGCCCAGTTACTCACTGGTCACTCTGAACCACTCTCACAGTGCCCAGTTACTCACTGGTCACGCTCAATCACTCTCACAGTGCCCAGTTACTCACTGGTCACGCTCAATCACTCTCACAGTGCCCAGTTACTCACTGGTCACTCTGAACTACTCTCACAGTGCCCAGTAACTCACTGGCCACTCTGAGTCACTCTCACAGTGCCCGGTTACTCACTGGTCACTCTGAACCACTCTCACAGTGCCCAGTTACTCACTGGTCATTCTGAATCACTCTCACAGTGCCCAGTTACTCACTGGTCATTCTGAATCACTCTCACAGTGCCCAGTTACTCACTGGTCATTCTGAGTCACTCTCACAGTGCCCGGTTACTCACTGGTCACGCTCAATCACTCTCACAGTGCCCAGTTGCTCACTGGTCATTCTGAATCACTCTCACAGTGTCCAGTTACTCACTGGTCACGCTCAATCACTCTCACAGTGCCCAGTTGCTCACTGGTCATTCTGAATCACTCTCACAGTGCCCGGTTACTCACTGGTCACTCTGAGTCACTCTCACAGTGCCCAGTTACTCACTGGTCACTCTGAACCACTCTCACAGTGCCCAGTTAATCACTGGTCATTCTGAATCACTCTCAGTGCCCAGTTACTCACTGGTCATTCTGAATCACTCTCACAGTGCCCGGTAACTCACTGGCCACTCTGAGTCACTCTCACAGTGCCCGGTAACTCACTGGCCACTGTGAATCACTCTCACAGTGCCCGGTTAATCACTGGTCACTGTGAATCACTCTCACAGTGCCCGGTTACTCAATGGTCATTCTGAATCACTCTCACTGTGCCCGGTTACTCACTGGTCACTCTGAATCACTCTCACAGTGCCCGGTTACTCGCTGGTCACTCTGAGTCACTCTCACAGTGCCCGGTTACTCACTGGTCACTCTGAACCACTCTCACAGTGCCCAGTTACTCACTGGTCATTCTGAATCACTCTCACAGTGCCCAGTTACTCACTGGTCATTCTGAATCACTCTCACAGTGCCCAGTTACTCACTGGTCATTCTGAGTCACTCTCACAGTGCCCGGTTACTCACTGGTCACGCTCAATCACTCTCACAGTGCCCAGTTGCTCACTGGTCATTCTGAATCACTCTCACAGTGCCCAGTTACTCACTGGTCACGCTCAATCACTCTCACAGTGCCCAGTTGCTCACTGGTCATTCTGAATCACTCTCACAGTGCCCGGTTATTCACTGGTCACTCTGAACCACTCTCACAGTGCCCAGTTACTCACTGGTCATTCTGAGTCACTCTCACAGTGCCCGGTTACTCACTGGTCACGCTCAATCACTCTCACAGTGCCCAGTTGCACACTGGTCATTCTGAATCACTCTCACGGTGCCCAGTTACGCACTGGTCACTCTGAACCACTCTCACAGTGCCCAGTTACTCACTGGTCATTCTGAGTCACTCTCACAGTGCCCGGTTACTGACTGGTCACGCTCAATCACTCTCACAGTGCCCAGTTACTCACTGGTCATTCTGAATCACTCTCACAGTGCCCAGTTACTCACTAGTCACTCTGAGTCACTCTCACAGTGCCCAGTTACTCACTGGTCACTCTGAACCACTCTCACAGTGCCCAGTTAATCACTGGTCATTCTGAATCACTCTCAGTGCCCAGTTACTCACTGGTCATTCTGAATCACTCTCACAGTGCCCGGTAACTCACTGGCCACTCTGAGTCACTCTCACAGTGCCCGGTAACTCACTGGCCACTGTGAATCACTCTCACAGTGCCCGGTTAATCACTGGTCACTGTGAATCACTCTCACTGTGCCCGGTTACTCACTGGTCATTCTGAATCACTCTCACAGTGCCCGGTTACTCGTTGGTCATTCTGAGTCACTCTCACTGTGCCCGGTTACTCACTGGTCATTCTGAATCACTCTCACAGTGCCCGGTTACTCACTGGTCATTCTGAATCACTCTCACAGTGCCCGGTTACTCGTTGGTCATTCTGAGTCACTCTCACTGTGCCCGGTTACTCGCTGGTCATTCTGAGTCACTCTCACAGTGCCCGGTTACTCACTGGTCATTCTGAATCACTCTCACTGTGCCCGGTTACTCGCTGGTCATTCTGAGTCACTCTCACTGTGCCCGGTTACTCACTGGTCATTCTAAATCACTCTCACTGTGCCCGGTTACTCACTGGTCATTCTGAGTCACTCTCACTGTGCCCGGTTACTCACTGGTCATTCTGAATCACTCTCACAGTGCCCGGTTACACACTGGTCACCCTGAATCACTCTCACAGTGCCCGGTTACTCATTGGTCACGCTCAATCACTCTCACAGTGCCCAGTTACTCACTGGTCATTCTGAATCACTCTCACAGTGCCCGGTGACTCACTGGTCACTCTGAATCACTCTCACAGTGCCCAGTTACTCACTGGTCATTCTGAATCACTCTCACAGTGCCCGGTTACTCACTGGTCACTCTGAGTCACTCTCACAGTGCCCAGTTACTCACTGGTCACTCTGAACCACTCTCACAGTGCCCAGTTACTCACTGGTCACTCTGAACCACTCTCACAGTGCCCAGTTACTCACTGGTCACTCTGAACCACTCTCACAGTGCCCAGTTACTCACTGGTCATTCTGAATCACTCTCACAGTGCCCAGTTACTCACTGGTAACGCTCAATCACTCTCACAGTGCCCAGTTACTCACTGGTCACTCTGAACCACTCTCACAGTGCCCAGTTACTCACTGGTCACTCTGAACCACTCCCACAGTGCCCAGTTACTCACTGGTCATTCTGAATCACTCTCACAGTGCCCAGTTACTCACTGGTCACGCTCAATCACTCTCACAGTGCCCAGTTACTCACTGGTCACTCTGAACCACTCTCACAGTGCCCAGTTACTCACTGGTCACGCTCAATCACTCTCACAGTGCCCAGTTACTCACTGGTCACGCTCAATCACTCTCACAGTGCCCAGTTACTCACTGGTCACTCTGAACCACTCTCACAGTGCCCAGTAACTCACTGGCCACTCTGAGTCACTCTCACAGTGCCCGGTTACTCACTGGTCACTCTGAACCACTCTCACAGTGCCCAGTTACTCACTGGTCATTCTGAATCACTCTCACAGTGCCCAGTTACTCACTGGTCATTCTGAATCACTCTCACAGTGCCCAGTTACTCACTGGTCATTCTGAGTCACTCTCACAGTGCCCGGTTACTCACTGGTCACGCTCAATCACTCTCACAGTGCCCAGTTGCTCACTGGTCATTCTGAATCACTCTCACAGTGCCCAGTTACTCACTGGTCACGCTCAATCACTCTCACAGTGCCCAGTTGCTCACTGGTCATTCTGAATCACTCTCACAGTGCCCGGTTACTCACTGGTCACTCTGAGTCACTCTCACAGTGCCCAGTTACTCACTGGTCACTCTGAACCACTCTCACAGTGCCCAGTTAATCACTGGTCATTCTGAATCACTCTCAGTGCCCAGTTACTCACTGGTCATTCTGAATCACTCTCACAGTGCCCGGTAACTCACTGGCCACTCTGAGTCACTCTCACAGTGCCCGGTAACTCACTGGCCACTGTGAATCACTCTCACAGTGCCCGGTTAATCACTGGTCACTGTGAATCACTCTCACAGTGCCCGGTTACTCAATGGTCATTCTGAATCACTCTCACTGTGCCCGGTTACTCACTGGTTACTCTGAATCACTCTCACAGTGCCCGGTTACTCGCTGGTCACTCTGAATCACTCTCACAGTGCCTGGTTACTCACTGGTCATTTTGAATCACTCTCACAGTGCCTGGTTACTCACTGGTCATTCTGAATCACTCTCACAGTGCCCGGTAACTCACTGGCCACTCTGAGTCACTCTCACAGTGCCCGGTTACTCACTGGTCACTCTGAGTCACTCTCACAGTGCCCGGTTACTCACTGGTCATTTTGAATCACTCTCACAGTGCCCGGTTACTCACTGGTCATTCTGAATCACGCTCACAGTGCCCAGTTACTCACTGGTCACTCTGAATCACTCTCACAGTGCCTGGTTACTCACTGGTCATTTTGAATCACTCTCACAGTGCCCGGTTACTCACTGGTCATTCTGAATCACGCTCACAGTGCCCAGTTACTCACTGGTCATTCTGAATCACTCTCACAGTGCCCAGTTACTCACTGGTCATTCTGAATCACTCTCACAGTGCCCAGTTACTCACTGGTCATTTTGAATCACTCTCACTGTGCCCGGTTACTCACTGGTCACTCAAAGAACAAAGAACAAAGAAAATTACAGCACAGGAACAGGCCCTTCGGCCCTCCAAGCCTGCGCCGATCCAGATCCTCTATCTAAACCTGTCGCCTATTTTCTAAAGGTCTGTATCTCTTTACTTCCTGCCCATTCATGTATCTGTCTAGATATATCTTAAAAGACGTTATCGTGCCCGCGTCTACCACCTCCGCTGGCAATGCGTTCCAGGCACCCACCACCCTCTGCGTAAAGAACTTTCCACGCATATCCCCCCTAAATTTTTCCCCTCTCACTTTGAACTCGTGACCCCGAGTAATTGAATCCCCCACTCTGGGAAAAAGCTTCTTGCTATCCACCCTGTCTATACCTCTCATGATTTTATACACCTCAATCAGGTCCCCCCTCAACCTCCGTCTTTCTAATGAAAATAATCCTAATCTACTCAACCTCTCTTCATAGCTAGCGCCCTCCATACCAGGCAACATCCTGGTGAACCTCCTCTGCACCCTCTCCAAAGCATCTACATCCTTTTGGTAATGTGGCGACCAGAACTGCACGCAGTATTCCAAATGTGGCCGAACCAAAGTCTTATACAATTGTAACATGACCTGCCAACTCTTGTACTCAATACCCCATCCGATGAAGGAAAGCATGCCGTATGCCTTCTTGACCACTCTATTGACCTGCGTTGCCACCTTCAGGGAACAATGGACCTGAACACCCAAATCTCTCTGTACATCAATTTTCCCCAGGACTTTTACATTTACTGTATAGTTCACTCTTGAATTGGATCTTCCAAAATGCATCACCTCGCATTTGCCCTGATTGAACTCCATCTGCCATTTCTCTGCCCAACTCTCCAATCTATCTATATTCTGCTGTATTCTCTGACAGTCCCCTTCACTATCTGCTACTCCACCAATCTTAGTGTCGTCTACAAACTTGCTAATCAGACCACCTATATTTTCCTCCAAATCATTTATGTATATCATAAACAACAGTGGTCCCAGCACAGATCCCTGTGGAACACCACTGGTCACACGTCTCCATTTTGAGAAACTCCCTTCCACTGCTACTCTCTGTCTCCTGTTGCCCAGCCAGTTCTTTTTCCATCTAGCTAGTGCACCCTGGACCCCATGCACATTCACTTTCTTCATCAGCCTACCATGGGGAACCTTATCAAACGCCTTACTGAAGTCCATGTATATGACATCTACAGCCCTTCCCTCATCAATCAACTTTGTGACTTCCTCAAAGAATTCTATTAAGTTGGTAAGACATGACCTTCCCTGCACAAAACCATGTTGCCTATCACTGATGAGCCCATTTTCTTCCAGATGGGAATAGATCCTATCCCTCAGTATCTTCTCCAGCAGCTTCACTACCACTGACGTCAGGCTCACCGGTCTATAATTACCTGGATTATCCCTGCTACCCTTCTTAAACAAGGGGACAACATTAACAATTCTCCAGTCCTCCGGCACCTCACCCGTGTTTAAGGATGCTGCAAAAATATCTGTTAAGGCCCCAGCTATTTCCTCTCTCGCTTCCCTCATTAACCTGGGATAGATCCCATCTGGACCTGGGGACTTGTCCACCTTAATGCCTTTTAGAATACCCAACACTTCCTCCCTCCTTATGCCGACTTGACCTAGAGTAATCAAACATCTATCCTTAACCTCAATATCTGTCATGTCCCTCTCCTCGGTGAATACCGATGCAAAGTACTCGTTTAGAATCTCACCCATTTTCTCTGACTCCACGCATAACTTTCCTCCTTTGTCCTTGAGTGGGCCAATCCTTTCTCTAGTTACCCTCTTGCTCCTTATATATGAATAAAAGGCTTTGGGATTTTCCTTAACCCTGTTTGCTAAAGATATTTCATGACCCCTTTTAGCCCTCTTAATTCCTCTTTTCAGATTGGTCCTACATTCCCGATATTCTTTCAAAGCTTCGTCTTTCTTCAGCCGCCTAGACCTTATGTATGCTTCCTTTTTCCTCTTAGCTAGTCTCACAATTTCACCTGTCATCCATGGTTCCCTAATCTTGCCATTTCTATCCCTCATTTTCACAGGAACATGTCTCTCCTGCACGCTAATCAACCTCTCTTTAAAAGCCTCCCACAAAGCACATGTGGATTTACCTTCAAACAGCTGCTCCCAATCTACATTCCCCAGCTCCTGCCGAATTTTGGTATAGTTGGCCTTCCCCCAATTTAGCACTCTTCCTTTAGGACCACTCTCGTCTTTGTCCATGAGTATTTTAAAGCTTACGGAATTGTGATCACTATTCCCAAAGTAGTCCCCTACTGAAACTTCAACAACCTGGCCGGGCTCATTCCCCAACACCAGGTCCAGTATGGCCCCTTCCCGAGTTGGACTATTTACATACTGCTCTAGAAAACCCTCCTGGATGCTCCTGACAAATTCTGCTCCATCTAGACCTCTAACACTAAGTGAATCTCAGTCAATGTTGGGAAAATTAAAATCTCCTATCACCACCACCCTGTTGCTCCTACATCTTTCCATAATCTGTTTACATATTTGTACCTCTATCTCACGCTCGCTGTTGGGAGGCCTGTAGTACAGCCCCAACATTGTTACCGCACCCTTCCTATTTCTGAGTTCTGCCCATATTGCCTCACTGCTCGAGTCCTCCATAGTGCCCTCCTTCAGCACAGCTGTGATATCCTCTTTGACCAGTAATGCAACTCCTCCACCCCTTTTACCTCCCTCTCTATCCCGCCTGAAGCATCGATATCCTGGGATATTTAGTTGCCAATCATGCCCTTCCCTCAACCAAGTCTCAGTAATAGCAATAACATCATACTCCCAGGTACTAATCCAAGCCCTAAGTTCATCTGCCTTACCTACTACACTTCTTGCATTAAAACAAATGCACCTCAGACCACCAGTCCCTTTGCGTTCATCATCTGCTCCCTGCCTACTCTTTCCCTTAGTCACGCTGACTTCATTATCTAGTTCCTTACAGGCTTTAGTTACTACCTCCTTACTGTCCACTGACCTCCTCATTTGGTTCCCATCCCCCTGCCACATTAGTTTAAACCCTCCCCAACAGCGTTAGCAAAAGCACCCCCAAGGACATTGGTTCCAGTCCGGCCCAGGTGTAGACCGTCCAATTTGTAATAGTCCCACCTCCCCCAGAACCGGTCCCAATGTCCCAAAAATCTGAACCCCTCCCTCCTGCACCATCTCTCAAGCCACGCATTCATCCTGACTATTCTTTCATTTTTACTCTGACTATCACGTGGCACTGGTAGCAATCCTGAGATTACTACCTCTGAGGTCCTACTTTTTAACTTGGCTCCTAACTCCCTAAATTCTGCTTGTAGGACCTCATCCCGTTTTTTACCTATATCATTGGTGCCTATGTGCACAACGACAACTGGCTGTTCACCCTCCCCCTTCAGAATGTTCTGCAGCCGATCTGAGACATCCCTGACCTGTGCACCTGGGAGGCAACATACCATTCGGGAGTCTCGTTTTCGACCACAGAACCGCCTATCTACTCCCCTTACAATCGAATCCCCGATGACTATAGCTCTTCCACTCTTTTTCCCGCCCTTCCGAACAGCAGAGCCAGCCACGGTGCCATGAACCTGGCTACTGCTGCCTTCCCCTGGTGAGCCATCTCCCTCAACAGGATCCAAAACGGTATACCTGTTGTGGAGGGAGATGACCGCAGGGGACACCTGCGCTGCCTTCCTGCTCTTTCTCTGCCTTTTGGTCACCCATTCCCTTTCTCCCTCAGCAATCCTAATCTGCGGTGTGACCAATTCGCTAAACGTGCTATCCACGACCTCCTCAGCATCGCGCATGCTCCAAAGTGAGTCCATCTGCAGCTCCAGAGCCATCATGCGGTCTAACAAGAGCTGCAGCTGAACACACTTCCTGCACGTGAAGGAGTCAGGGACATCAGCCGTGTCCCTGAGCTCCCACATTGAGAAAGAGGAGCATAACACGGGTCTGAGATCTCCTGCCATTTTTAATCTTAAGCTTAACTTAGTTAAATGAAAAAGGAACGAAAAGTTTTTACCAATCACACGATAAAAAAAAAGAGAAATAGAAAAAGCCTTACCTTATCTACACACCACCGAGTCCTTTATTTTGGTTAGAGGAGGAGGGCGGGTGGGAGACACTACCTGTGTAGTTTCTCGGGTTCAGAAACGGCCCAAATTTATAGGGTTTTACTTCCCCAGCAGCCCCCTGGTCTCCACGAAAACAAAAGGAAATTAAGTTTACTTTGAAACTGACGTTCCCAGCTGATCACTCGCTCGCACTCTCTGCTCCCGAATAAGCTGCTGCAATGAAAATCACTCTCACAGTGCCCGGTTACTCGCTGGTCATTCTGAATCAGTCTCACAGTGCCCGGTTACTCGCTGGTCATTCTGAATCAGTCTCACAGTGCCCGGTTACTCACTGGTCACTCTGAATCACTCTCACAGTGCCCGGTTACATGCTGGTCATTCTGAATCAGTCTCACAGTGCCCGGTTACTCACTGGTCACTCTGAATCACTCTCACAGTGCCCGGTTACACGCTGGTCATTCTGAATCACTCTCACTGTGCCCGGTTACACGCTGGTCATTCTGAATCAGTCTCACAGTGCCTGTTTACTCACTGGTCACTCTGAATCACTCTCACAGTGCCCGGTTACTCACTGGTCACTCTGAATCACTCTCACAGTGCCCGGTTACTCACTGGTCACTCTGAATCACTCTCACAGTGCCCATTTACTCACTGGTCACTCTGAATCACTCTCACAGTGCCCGGTTACTCACTGGTCACTCTGAATCACTCTCACAGTGCCCGGTTACTCACTGGCCACTCCGAATCACTCTCACAGTGCCCAGTTACTCGCTGGTCACTCTGAATCACTCTCACAGTGCCCGGTTACTCACTGGTCATTTTGAAGCACTCTCACAGTACCCGGTTACTCACTGGTCACTCTGAATCACTCTCACAGTGCCCAGTTACTGACTGGTCACTCTGAGTCACTCTCACAGTGCCCAGTTACTCACTGGTCACTCTGAGTCACTCTGACAGGGCCCAGTTACTCACCGGTCACTCTGATTCACTCTCACAGGGCCCAGTTACTCGCTGGTCACTCTGAATCACTCTCACAGTGCCCGGTTACTCACTGGTCATTTTGAAGCACTCTCACAGTACCCGGTTACTCACTGGTCACTCTGAATCACTCTCACAGTACCCGGTTACTCACTGGTCACTCTGAATCACTCTCACAGTGCCCAGTTACTCACTGGTCACTCTGAGTCACTCTCACAGTGCCCAGTTACTCACCGGTCACTCTGAGTCACTCTGACAGGGCCCAGTTACTCACCGGTCACTCTGATTCACTCTCACAGGGCCCAGTGACCAGTTACCCACCATATTGGCTGCCACATTTCCTACTTTACAACACTTACTACAATACTTCATTGGTTATAAAGCCCTTTGGGTCATGCTGACGTTGTGAAAGGCACTATAGAGATTTAATGTAATCACAGGTGGCGAAGCTGCATTACAACAATAACTTGAATTTATCGAGTGCCTTTAACATAATAAAACACCCAATGCACTTCACAGGAACATAACTGGACACAATTTGACACCTATCCGGATAATGACATATCAGGAAAGCTGACCAAAAGCTTGGTCAAAGGGGTAAGTGTTCAGCTGAGTCTTAAAGGAGAAAAGAGAGATTGAGAGGTTTGGGGATGGAATCCAAGGGACAGAATATGAGACGTTCTTCAAAAAAAGTAAAATACTGCTGATGCTGGAAATCTGAAATAAAGACACAAAATACTGGAAAGGGTCAGCAGGGAAGGCAGCAACTGTTCTTTTTTAATCAGTTTAACCATGGCAGCAAACAGATGTTTGCTGAGTTAACCCACACTATTAATAAATCAGGCTGGCAACATGCTGCAGAGTTTATTACATAGACCAGTGCAGATGGCTGCCTCTTAGTTGCCTTTCCCACTTGCCTGGCTTGGCCATGCTCTTCCTCACAGCCGCAGGATCTTTCCTCCTCCACTTCTGCAGCTCCTCCTGCATCTTCTGGATCTTGGTGGGATTCAGGGTCCACAAACACCCTTTTCTGGAAGTTGCACCAGACTTGTTCTCTACTTTCTCAAAGCACTTATTCAGAGACAGGTTGTGTCGAACTGAGTTCTTCCAGCCGTCTGGTGCTGTCTGGAATGAGAAAGGACAGAATCTTTATTTCACCAGTTTCCACCTCTCCTTTGCTGAGGACTCTAACTGCTGGTGGAATACAGTTCAATGGGAGATGGTCATCCTCCGGTACCAGCCCAGAGGCTATCTTCACGCTATTCGATGGGCTGAATGGCCTCCTTCTGTGCCTCTATGTCGTGGGGAGGGGGTGGGGGAATGGGGCAGTGTGGGGGTGTGGTTGGGGGTGGGGAGGGGGCAGTGTGGGGGTGGGGAGGGGGTGGGGACGGGGTGGGGAGGGGGCAGTGTGGGGGTGGGGTGGGGAGGGGTAAGTGTGGGAGTGGGGGAAGGGGTGAGGAGGGGGTAGTGTGGGGGGGGGTGGGGAGGGGGTAGTGTGGGGGTGGGGAGGGGGCAGTGTGGGGGTGGAAGACGGGGCAGTGTGGGGAGGGGGAGGGGGCAGGGTGGGGGTGGGGAGGGGGCAGTGTGGGGAGGGGCAGGGGGGGGGAGGGGGTGGGGGAGGGGAGGGGCAGTGTGGGGGTGGGGAGGGGGCAGTGTGGGGAGGGGGAGGGATGGGGAGGGGGCAGTGAGGGGGTGGGGAAGGGGTGGGGAGGGGCAGTGTGGGGGTGGGGAGGGGGGTGGGGCAGTGTGGGGGAGGGGTAGGGGAGGGGACAGTGTGGGGGAGGGGGAGGGGGCAATGTGGGGAGGGGGCAGTGTGGGGAGGTGGTGGGGGAGGGGGAGGGGGAGGAGGCAGTGTGGGGGAGGGGGAGGCGGAGGGGGCAGTGTGGGGAGGGGGTGGGGGAGGGGGAGGGGGCAGTGTGGGGAGGGGGTGGGGGAGGGGGCAGTGTGGGGGAGGGGGAGGCGGAGGGGGCAGTGTGGGGAGGGGGTGGGGGAGGGGGAGGGGGAGGGGGCAGTGTGGGGGAGGGGGTGGGGGTGGGGGAGGGGGCAGTGTGGGGAGGGGGTGGGGGAGGGGGAGGGGGAGGGGGCAGTGTGGGGAGGGGGTGGGGGAGGGGGAGGGGGCAGTGTGGGGAGGGGGTGGGGGAGGGGGCAGTGTGGGGGAGGGGGGGGTGCTTTGAGTGTGTAAACAATGTATAGGATTGAAGATCGAGTTTGCGTTTGTGATTATAATAATCAAGTGCTTTGGTGGATTAATGTCAATCAGTGTCATGTATGTATTATATTTTACAATCTACTAGCTACATTCAGCCTATGAAACTACCATTGTATAAATAACAAATTCTTTACATTTCTCGAGGTGACACACTATTTATATTTAATAATACTACAATTGGAGTATTTTGTTTTGGGCTCCACACTAGAGAACATAAGAAATAGGGGCTGCAGTAGGTCGTCATGTTGAAAGGGATAGTGTCAATTCAAATTAATTTTTTTCCCATATTAAAGCAATCACTAAATATTGTTCATTTTCTTGTTCCCCCATCACCCTGTGCTCACTGACCTCTATTGGCTCCCAGTTAAGCAACACCTCGATTTAAATTCTCATCCTTGTTTTCAAATCCCTCCATGGCCTCGCCTCTCCCTATCTCTGTAATCTCCAGTCTCAACCCTCTCAGATAGCTGCGTTCCTCCACTTCTGGTTACTTGTGCATCTCCAATTTTAATTGCTCCACCATTGGTGACTGGACCTTCAGCTGCTTTGGTCCTAAGCTCTGGAATTCCCTCCCTAAACCTCTCCGCCTCTCTCTCTTCCTTTAAGACCCTCCTTAAAACCTACCTCTTTGGTCAAGCTTTTGGTCATCTGACCTAATATCTCCTTATGCGGTTCAGTGTCAAATTTTGTTTGATAATTGCTCCTGTGAAGCATCTTGGGATGTGTTAGTACGTTAACAGTGCTTTACATAGAATTTACAGCACCGAAACAGGCCATTCGGCCAACAGCTCCGTACTGGAGTTTATGCTCCATGTGAGCCTCCTCCCACCCTACTTCATCTCACCCTATTAGCATATCCTTTCTCCCTCATGTACTTACCTCACTTCCCCTCAATGCATCTATGCTATTTGACCCTCCGAGTTCCACATTCACAACACTTCTGGGTAAAGAGGTTTCTCTAAACACGTTCTCTCATTTCCTTTGTGCTATAGTTGTTGTTGTTAACATGATACAGATCTTGGGAAAATCTAGAAGATTTTCTGCTGCTCAAAGTGAATTTGGGTGCCAGTGTTAAAAACATTCACAACAGCATCAGCTCACCTCTGGAGCCTCCAAACCAATAGGTACAAGCCCCAGATTTAGCTGCACATCCAGGGTAACAGATGAAGAAGAGCCAAGGGCCAAGCTGGAATTTCACTCTCCCATGAAGCACTTTTCAAACCAGAAGGAAGACTAACTAAGGGTTTGTTCCTTTCCTGGGGATGGTTGTCTGGCTGTGGACCTCTTTTCAACTCTAGTTGGATTTGTTTGCTACAAATGGTCAGAATCTTTGTCAGGCCATTGATTCAGTGTGGTAACTGAACAAGACCTGCTGCTCATAAAGCTTTACTGCAGCCTGCTTACAGAATCATCCTCCACGCCTAACTTGTTTAATTCTGAAGTACGACAGCACTAATTGTGATCTATCATATGTGTAAGAGACGTGTCACTTTGAGGTGTGCTGGGACTGCATGTGTCGGTTGTTAAGTGCAGCAGGAATGTAGTATTCTGAGTCAGGCAGATAATTTGTCAGTAATTCCAGAAAATAGCCGGAGGAGTGGACAACGAGTGGTGATTAATTCCACGTAGCAGATAGAACAGTAATATTATCTGTTACTTAAAGCTGCAATTCTCAGGACATCCAGATGGCTACATCTAAATTGACACCTGTTAAAGGATGGGATTGGACGAATGTTAATGTCACAATGGTGAGCAGTTGTTTTAATGGGCCACAAAGCTACAGATTAACATTCTGGTCCCTGGAAATCAGCAAATGAGTGAGGAAGCTGCACTTGGATTCTCACTGCTTGAGACTTACAACATGTCCTGGCAGTTTAGCTTGGTTGGTAGAAGTCTGATGCCAGAAACATTAAAGATAGATTAACTGTCAGTTGTGCCTCAAGTGGGTGTCAGTCTGGCCTCTGAATCAAACATTTGTGGGTTCAAGTTCCACTAAGAGACTTGAGCACAAAATCTAGGTAAACACCAGTGCAGTACAACGGGAGCGCTGCACTGTCAGAGGGTCAGTACTGAGGGAGTGCTGCACTGTCAGAGGGTCAGTACTGAGGGAGTGCTGCACTGTCAGAGGGTCAGTACTGAGGGAGTGCTGCACTGTCAGAGGGTCAGTACTGAGGGGGTGCTGCACTGTCAGAGGGTCAGTACTGAGGGAGTGCTGCACTGTCAGAGGGTCAGTACTGAGGGAGTGCTGCACTGTCGGAGGGTCAGTACTGAGGGAGTGCTGCACTGTCAGAGGGTCAGTACTGAGGGAGTGCTGCACTGTCAGAGGGTCAGTACTGAGGGAGTGCTGCACTGTCGGAGGGTCAGTACTGAGGGAGTGCTGCACTGTCAGAGGGTCAGTACTGAGGGAGTGCTGCACTGTCAGAGGGTCAGTACTGAGGGTGGAGGGTCAGTACTGAGGGAGTGCTGCACTGTCGGAGGGTCAGTACTGAGGGAGTGCTGCACTGTCAGAGGGTCAGTACTGAGGGAGTGCTGCACTGTCAGAGAGTCAGTACTGAGGGAGGAGGGTCAGTACTGAGGGAGTGCTGCACTGTCGGAGGGTCAGTACTGAGGGAGTGCTGCACTGTCGGAGGGTCAGTACTGAGGGAGTGCTGCACTGTCAGAGGGTCAGTACTGAGGGAGTGCTGCACTCAGAGGGTCAGTACTGAGGGAGTGCTGCACTGTCAGAGGGTCAGTACTGAGGGAGTGCTGCACTGTCAGAGAGTCAGTACTGAGGGAGGAGGGTCAGTACTGAGGGAGTGCTGCACTGTCGGAGGGTCAGTACTGAGGGAGTGCTGCAGTGTCGGAGGGTCAGTACTGAGGGAGTGCTGCAGTGTCGGAGGGTCAGTACTGAGGGCGTGCTGCACTGTCAGAGGGTCAGTACTGAGGGAGTGCTGCAGTGTCGGAGGGTCAGTACTGAGGGAGTGCCGCACTGTCGGAGGTTCGGTACTAAGGAAGTGCTGCACTGTCAGAGGGTCAGTACTAAGGGAGTGCCGCACTGTCAGAGGGTCAGTACTGAGGGAGTGCTGCAATGTCGGAGGGTCAGTAATGAGGGAGTGCCGCACTGTCGGAGGGTCAGTACTGAGGAAGTGCTGCACTGTCGGAGGGTCAGTACTGAGGGAGTGCTGTACTGTCGGAGGGTCAGTACTGAGGGAGTGCTGTACTGTCGGAGGGTCAGTACTGAGGGAGTGCCGCACTGTCAGAGGGTCAGTACTGAGGGAGTGCCGCAGTGTCGGAGGGTCAGTACTGAGGGAGTGCCGCACTGTCGGAGGGTCAGTACTGAGGGAGTGCTGTACTGTCGGAGGGTCAGTACTGAGGGAGTGCCGCACTGACGGAGGGTCAGTACTGAGGGAGTGCTGCACTGTCGGAGGGTCAGTACTGAGGGACTGCTGTACTGTCGGAGGGTCAGTACTGAGGGAGTGCCGTACTGTCGGAGGGTCAGCACTGAGGGAGTGCCGCACTGTCGGAGGGTCAGTACTGAGGGAGTGCTGCAGTGGCGGAGGGTCAGTACTGAGGGAGTGCCACACTGTCGGAGGGTCAGTACTGAGGGAGTGCTGTACTGTCGGAGGGTCAGTACTGAGGGAGTGCCGCACTGTCGGAGGTTCGGTACTAAGGGAGTGCTGCACTGTCAGAGGGTCAGTACTAAGGGAGTGCCGCACTGTCAGAGGGTCAGTACTGAGGGAGTGCTGTACTGTCGGAGGGTCAGTACTGAGGGAGTGCTGTACTGTCGGAGGGTCAGTACTGAGGGAGTGCCGCACTGAGGGTTAGTACTGAGGGAGTGCCGCAGTGTCGGAGGGTCAGTACTGAGGGAGTGCCGCACTGTCGGAGGGTCAGTACTGAGGGAGTGCTGCAGTGGCGGAGGGTCAGTACTGAGGAAGTGCTGCACTGTCGGAGGGTCAGTACTGAGGTCGTGCTGCACTGTCAGAGGGTCAGTACTGAGGGAGTGCTGTACTGTCGGAGGGTCAGTACTGAGGGAGTGCTGTTCTGTCGGAGGGTCAGTACTGAGGGAGTGCCGCACTGTCGGAGGGTCAGTACTGAGGGAGTGCTGTACTGTCGGAGGGTCAGTACTGAGGGAGTGCTGTACTGTCGGAGGGTCAGTACTGAGGGAGTGCCGCACTGTCGGAGGGTCAGTACTGAGGGAGTGCCGCAGTGTCGGAGGGTCACCCTGAGGGAGTGCCGCACTGTCGGAGGGTCAGTACTGAGGGAGTGCTGCAGTGGCGGAGGGTCAGTACTGAGGGAGTGCTGCACTGTCGGAGGGTCAGTACTGAGGGCGTGCTGCACTGTCAGAGGGTCAGTACTGAGGGAGTGCTGCAGTGTCGGAGGTTCGGTACTAAGGGAGTGCTGCACTGTCGGAGGGTCAGTACTGAGGGAGTGCTGTACTGTCGGAGGGTCAGTACTGAGGGAGTGCTGTACTGTCGGAGGGTCAGTACTGAGGGAGTGCCGCACTGTCGGAGGGTCAGAACTGAGGGAGTGCTGCACTGTCGGAGGGTCAGTACTGAGGGAGTGCTGTACTGTCGGAGGGTCAGTACTGAGGGAGTGCCGTACTGTCGGAGGGTCAGTACTGAGGGAGTGCCGCACTGTCGGAGGGTCAGTACTGAGGGAGTGCTGCAGTGGCGGAGGGTCAGTACTGAGGGAGTGCCACACTGTCGGAGGGTCAGTACTGAGGGAGTGCTGTACTGTCGGAGGGTCAGTACTGAGGGAGTGCCGCACTGTCGGAGGTTCGGTACTAAGGGAGTGCTGCACTTTCAGAGGGTCAGTACTAAGGGAGTGCCGCACTGTCAGAGGGTCAGTACTGAGGGAGTGCTGCAATGTCGGAGGGTCAGTACTGACGGAGTGCCGCACTGTCAGAGGGTCAGTACTGAGGGAGTGCTGTACTGTCGGAGGGTCAGTACTGAGGGAGTGCTGTACTGTCAGAGGGTCAGTACTGAGGGAGTGCCGCACTGAGGGTTAGTACTGAGGGAGTGCCGCAGTGTCGGAGGGTCAGTACTGAGGGAGTGCCGCACTGTCGGAGGGTCAGTACTGAGGGAGTGCTGCAGTGGCGGAGGGTCAGTACTGAGGAAGTGCTGCACTGTCGGAGGGTCAGTACTGAGGGCGTGCTGCACTGTCAGAGGGTCAGTACTGAGGGAGTGCTGTACTGTCGGAGGGTCAGTACTGAGGGAGTGCTGTTCTGTCGGAGGGTCAGTACTGAGGGAGTGCCGCACTGTCGGAGGGTCAGTACTGAGGGAGTGCCGCAGTGTCGGAGGGTCAGTACTGAGGGAGTGCCGCACTGTCGGAGGGTCAGTACTGAGGGAGTGCTGCAGTGTCGGAGGGTCAGTACTGAGGGAGTGCTACACTGTCGGAGGGTCAGTACTGAGGGCGTGCTGCCCTGTCAGAGGGTCAGTACTGAGGGAGTGCTGCAGTGTCGGAGGGTCAGTACTGAGGGAGTGCCGCACTGTCGGAGGTTCGGTACTAAGGGAGTGCTGCACTGTCAGAGGGTCAGTACTAAGGGAGTGCCGCACTGTCAGAGGGTCAGTACTGAGGGAGTGCTGCAATGTCGGAGGGTCAGTACTGAGGGAGTGCCGCACTGTCGGAGGGTCAGTACTGAGGGAGTGCTGCACTGTCGGAGGGTCAGTACTGAGGGAGTGCTGTACTGTCAGAGGGTCGGTACTGAGGGAGTGCTGTACTGTCGGAGGGTCAGTACTGAGGGAGTGCCGCACTGTCGGAGGGTCAGTACTGAGGGAGTGCCGCAGTGTCGGGGGGTCAGTACTGAGGGAGTGCCGCACTGTCGGAGGGTCAGTACTGAGGGAGTGCCGCAGTGTCGGAGGGTCAGTACTGAGGGAGTGCCGCACTGTCGGAGGGTCAGTACTGAGGGAGTGCCGCACTGTCGGAGGGTCAGTACTGAGGGAGTGCCGCACTGTCGGAGGGTCAGTACTGAGGGAGTGCCGCACTGTCGGAGGGTCAGTACTGAGGGAGTGCCGCAGTGTCGGGGGGTCAGTACTGAGGGAGTGCCGCACTGTCGGAGGGTCAGTACTGAGGGAGTGCCGCAGTGTCGGAGGGTCAGTACTGAGGGAGTGCCGCACTGTCGGAGGGTCAGTACTGAGGGAGTGCTGCAGTGTCGGAGGGTCAGTACTGAGGGAGTGCTGCACCTACGGAGGGTCAGTACTGAGGGCGTGCTGCACTGTCAGAGGGTCAGTACTGAGGGAGTGCTGCAGTGTCGGAGGGTCAGTACTGAGGGAGTGCCGCACTGTCGGAGGGTCAGTACTGAGGGAGTGCTGTACTGTCGGAGGGTCAGTACTGAGGGAGTACTGCACTGTCAGAGGGTCAGTACTGAGGGAGTGCCGCACTGTCGGAGGGTCAGTACTGAGGGAGTGCTGTACTGTCGGAGGGTCAGTACTGAGGGAGTGCCGCACTGTCGGAGGTTCGGTACTAAGGGAGTGCTGCACTGTCAGAGGGTCAGTACTGAGGGAGTGCCGCACTGTCGGAGGGTCAGTACTGAGGGAGTGCTGTACTGTCGGAGGGTCAGTACTGAGGGAGTGCTGCAGTGGCGGAGGGTCAGTACTGAGGGAGTGCTGCACTGTCGGAGGGTCAGTACTGAGGGAGTGCTGCAGTGGCGGAGGGTCAGTACTGAGGGAGTGCTGTACTGTCGTAGGGTCGGTACTGAGGGAGTGCTGTACTGTCGGAGGGTCAGTACTGAGGGAGCGCTGCACTGTCAGAGGGTCAGTACTAAGGGAGAGCCGCACTGTCAGAGGGTCAGTACTGAGGGAGTGCTGCAGTGGCGGAGGGTCAGTACTGAGGGAGTGCCACACTGTCGGAGGGTCAGTACTGAGGGAGTGCTGCAATGACCAGGAACTCTTGATCGTTGATTGCTCAAGGGTGTTTGCTCTGTGGGTTTATAACAACATAGTAGACATGAATATGAACTGTTCACTTTGTCCATTGTTGATTGTCCAAGTGTGCTTTCTAAAGTCCTAAATTACTCTGTTGGGTAGATTTTTTATATATTTCTCAAAGAGGTATTGTTTTTAAAAATCCTTTGTATGTCTCTAGCTCCTTTTGGTTGAGATGTTGCTGTGCTTGAGTGGAGAGGGCAGGTGAATTGCTTGTAGCCCTGACACTGCTTAATTTGAGATGCTCAGCTTGTCGAGAGATAGGGGGTCCTGAGCATGTTTACCTTTCCAAATCTGTAGGAAGCACGAGGAGGACAAGAAAAATGAATCATGTAGGAAGTGTAGGTTCTAATCTGCACTTTCACCATTATTTGATGCAGAGAGTTAGAGCAGGAATATCTCAGGAGCCTATTGCGTGAGAAAACCCATGAGGTAGCCTGCGGTGTTTCAGGGAACTTGAAATGTAACATAAAGCTGCAGACTCTAAGCCTCTTTTGTGTAATAGATTCCCAATATAAAGTGGAAGAATTTCACTCTCTCTTATCTCCGCATCTGACAGTGAGATATTACATAATGATTTATCAAATTATAATATTTTCTAACAGCTGCACTGGATCAGATTTCTTAATTCCTCATAAATTATAATTACTGATTTCTTTTTGTCAGATCTGAATTTTTGGGTGCACATAAAGACTTGTGACAAACACAAACAAGATTGCTATTTTCAGCGACTCATACCTCACTCCTGCTCCTTCAATCTTTGTACAAAATAACTCCTTTTGATGTCTTTATCAAGTCTTGACTGGTGGTTGCTGCTAATGGACACGTCTGTGGTTTCTCTACAATCTCTTATAAACACATAAACTGCCATGAGAAATCAACTTAGTGATTAGCATTTCTTTCTGGAAACAATTGGTTTGGATTTCACTGTAATTTGCACGTGGCAGACCTGCCAGGCCAGTACACCACAGAGCTCACTACGAATGGTCCTTGAAAGAACAAAGCCAGTGGGAAATCATTACCCAGAGCTAACATTGATGGCAGGACTCCAGCAGGAATACTTTGTGTACATGTTGATCATTTAGTTTAGGTACATAACTTTTGTTCTGATGAAACAGCTTTAACAGGTGGAATCTCGTGCTTTGATCTGAGTAAAATATTTCAGGGAGTGCACCCTTCCTGCATTTACAGATTCACTAATGGACAAATGAGCATGGAATTTCTCTTTTACAATGTTCGCCTCTCTCTGCCTGAAGATATCTCACCCCAGTGGTCCTTCTTTATGTTTGAGCTAAAACAGAGAGTGCCAGCACAATGCTCAGCAATGTGGAGAATGTTAGCATAGTGGTTATGTTACTGGGCTAGTAATCCAGAGGCCTGGACTATTGATCTCGAGCTGTGAGTTTAAATCCCATCATGGCAGTTGGGGAATTTAAATATAATTAAATAAATCTGGAATAAAAGTAATAGTAACGATTGTCATAAAAAACCACTGGGTCCCCTGCTGGCCTACATGTGACTCCAGACCCACAGCAATGTGGCTGACTCTTAACTGCCTCTGAAATGGCCCAGCAAGCAACTCAGCTGTGTTCAAGATGGTGACTCACTACCACCTTCTCAATTAGGGATGGGGAATAAATGGTGGCCTTGCCAGTGAGACCCACATCCCATCAACAACAAACAAACTCAATCTCATTATCCCTCTTCAGGTACAAAGACCAGTTCCACACTCTTAACATAATGTAAAAGCAAAATACTGTGGATGCTGGAAATACTCAGCAGGTCTGGCAGCATCTGTGGAGAGAGAGAGAAGCAGAGTTAACATTTCAGGTCTGTGACCTTTCATTATTATTCCGCACTCCAACCATTGCTTTGGCTGAGTTCAGTTATCTCGGTGCAGATTGGGGCTTGCACCTAGGATCTCCCTGGCTTTATTGTTAAAACATTGAGGAAGTGGCAATTGTTAGAATAGGAATTCATAGGTAAATAGTTAACATACCTTAAAGTAAGGGAAATGCTCAGTCATGAAGTTGTAGATCTCACTGACAGGCAAACTGCCTGCTTTACTGTTCTTCAGTGCCATATAGATTAGAATGCTTGAGACAGAAATGTAGAGAATGTGCTTGTTATTTATCACAGATCAAATTTATATCTCTATCTGTTCAGTTCCCTGCACAATGTATTGTTCTATTTCGAGCCATAGTATAATTAAAATTGTATTAACAAACAGACTACTAATGGAACTAGTAAATATAGATTTATCTGTCTTGTACAACAAATCACTGGGAACCCTCTAGCTGTATTCTGCTGACAGAGGACAGAGTAGGGGAGTAGAACTAACTGAACTGTTCTTCGAAAGAGCTGGCACACACTTGATGGGCCAAATGGCCTCCATCTGTGTGGTACTAATCTATGATTCTATGTTGTTTGTTGTTTAAATGTTGGCTTCTTTTCAGTTCTCAGATAATGGTTAGTTACATTGAATGTACACACAGAAACAGTCCCTTCAGCCCAACTGGTCATAGAGTCAGAATTATACAGCACAGAAACAGGCCGTTCGGCCCATGGTGTCTGTGTCGGCAATGAAGCCTATCTATTCTAATCCCATTTTCCAGCACTTGGCCCGTAGCTTTGTGTGCTATGGCATTTCAAGTGCTCATCTAAACACTTCTTAAATGTTGTGAGGGTTCCTGTCTTGACCACCTCTTCAGGCAGTGTGTTCCAGATTCCAACCACGCACTGGGTGAAAAAAACTTTCCTCAAATCCCCTCTAAACCTCCTGCTCCTTACCTTAAATCTATGCCTCCTGGTTATTGACACCTCCGCTAAGGGAAAAAATGTCTTCCTATCTACCCTATCAATGCCCCTCATAATTTTGTATACCTCAATCGGGTCCCCCTCAGCCTTCTCTGCTCTAAAGAAAACAACCCTAGCCTTTTCAGTCTCTCTTCATAACTGAAATGCACCAGCCCAGGCAACATCCTGGTGAATCTCCTCTGCACCCTCTCCAGTGCAATCACATCCTTCCTATAGTGTGGTGACCAGAACTGTACACAGTAATCCAGCAGTGACCTAACTAGCGTTTTATACAGCTCCATCATAACCTCCCTGCTCTTATATTCTATGCCTCGGCTAATAAAGGCAAGTATCCCATTTGCCTTCCTAACCACCTTATCTACCTGTGCTGCTGCCTTCAGTGATCTATGGACAAGTACACCAAGGTCCCTCTGACCCTCTGTACTCCCTAGGGTCCTACCATCCATTGTATATTCCCTTGCCTCGTTCGTCCTCCCAAAGTGCATCACCTCACACTTCTCAGGATTAAATTCCATTTGCCACTGCTCTGCCCATCTTACCAGCCCATCTATATCGTCCTGTAATCTACGGCTTTTCTCCTCACTATTTACGACACCACCAATTTTTGTGTCATCTGCAAACCTACTGTTCATACCTCCTATATTCACGTCTAAATCATTAATGTACACTACAAACAGCAAGGGTCCCAGCACCGATCCCTGTGATACACCGCTGGTCTATGCTCCCATGTGAGGGTAAGGTTCTGTTTGAGATTAGAATCAATTATCACATGGGAATGGTTTGAAAATGGTGGCTGGAAACAATTGTAGACTCAATCACCAGCATTTACTTTACCTGTATGAGTAAATGGGTTTAGGGTAGAGCAGATGGTGTGATTCCTGGGTAATGTGAGGTGCGATCCTCTGATAGGGGTACTGATCAGTCGGAGCGCAGGTCCTGGGGTAACTGGTAATGCCCGAGTACTGCAAACCAAATACAAGGTCAATATAACAGCTCTCAAAAAATCTCAAAGTGCTTCACATACAACGAACAAGTTACTTTGAAACCTCAAACCAACCATGTCTTTTTTACCTCCAGATGTGATTATTCAAACACCCTCCTGGCTGGCCTCGCACCTTACAATGTCTGTAAACTACAGCTCATCCAAAACTCTGCTGCCCGTGTCCTAACTCACAAGTCCCATTCACCCATCACCTCTGTGCTTGCTGACCTACATTGCCTCCCGGTCTGGCATAACCCATGATATTAAAATTCGCATCCTTGTTTCCAAATCCCTCCACGGCCTTGTCTGCCCCTATCTCTGTAATCTCCTCCATCCCCTAGCCGTCCGAGATATCTCTGCCCATCTAATTCTGGCCTCTTGCGCTTTGAATTGCTCCACCATTGGCAGTCGTGCCTTCAGCTGCCAAGGTCCTAAGCTCTGGAATTCCATCCCTAAACCTCTCTGCTTCTCTCTGCTCCTTTAAGACTCACCTTAAAATCTACCTCTTTGACCAAAAATTTGGCCACCTGTCCTAATATTTCTTTATGTGGCATGGTGTCAAATTTTGTTTGATAATGCTCCAGTGAAGTGCCTAGAGACGTTTTACTATGTTAAAGGTGCTGTATAAATGCAAGTTGATGTTGTTGCTGTTGAAAAGCTATGAGAGTAGATAGATCCAGATTGGCTAACTCGGACACTGGCAGTGTCTCTCCACTAGACTCTGCAGGAGGGGGTCATGGGAAGCGATCAGGAGAAAGGCTCCTTCTGGCTCCACATTGAGGCAAGTGACAAATGTTTAGTTGCCTTGACATTTGACTGCCTGCACCAGGCCCTGTAAGGACTGCTGGTCAGGCTGTTGTAGAGCCAGGCAGACATGTCGAAGCTTGCAGGGTGCAAGCATCTCCTAGTCCTTGACCGATCTCAGAGCGAGGTCCTTAGACAGGTGCAGGCCACTCATTGGCATATCTAAGCAACCTAACGCCTGGTTATGGTGGCCACCAGGAATGCCTAAATACCACCTGAGTCATTTTGGTGTTTGATGTATTTAAGGCGCTCTTGGGTGTGGGATGTAGCCCTATGAAATTTGATATTTTGACCCATTTCTCGTCTGAGAAATGGACGGAATAAGGCCCAATTTTTGCCCCAATATTCTTCCAAATTTCATTGAGACTTTCAGAAATGGCCATGTTAATTTTCATGGCCATCGGGAAAATGTCCATTTTTTCTGATTATTTTCCAACAATATTGGAGCTGGTTTACTTTGCTACTGGTCTCCACTGGATGAACATACCTGCTGCTGGATGGGTGGAATGGAGCAGTAGATGTGTTGTGCCTGTGACTGATAGCACAGCAGTTCATGTTGTCCCGTCTGCTCAAGCCCATGTCCAGGCAAGGTGTTGGTTTTGTACTTGGGATTCTGGATCTGTAAAGGAATAAAGACCAGGAATGAAGCACACTGAATGATTGAGATGGCTGCTAGCTGCCTGGTTAATGGGAGATCTCTTCCCCTGGGGATAAAATTGTCAGCAGGCAGTATATTCATTCTATATCAGCATTCTGTGTATTTTGACAGCCTCGAGGCTGTAACAAAATAAGAAGACTTCTGTAGTTTATTTTACACTGTTACAGCAGCAGACAGGACAAAACCCACTGAATGTCAAGGTCCTGATCTCTCTGTCCTCACCCTTTTCCCAGCACAGTCTATGGCTGCATAGCTGCTTGGAGTGAGAGACAGAATGATAGCTTTGTCCTTCCACCCAGTGCTTGTGAGGCCATAAGATGATTGACACATTCACCCAGCTCCTCAAGAATCTTACTTTCCCAGTCAAGCAACCATATCCTTAGATTGCCTGGAACCACTTACAGAAATCTATCCCTTGAGATTAGGTGACACAGATCGTTGTAATCTTTTACATTTTCACTTTCTCGCCAAAAGTTTCCAAATGTTCTCTAGTTCAGTGTCTGTACTAAATGGATCTTTCCTTAAATTCTTGTTGTTTTGCATGTACACTGGCGACATTAAATTTAAGCATTGAGAATGACATGTTTTACGTATATAGCTTGTACTGTGTCCCATATTGACATGCAATCAAAGTGTGAATGTTTCACTGTAATATCCAATAGTGAACTAACGGCATCAAACCAACTCAATATTGCTGGGGATGTTGTGAATATCCTTCAGCTGGCTTTGTATTTGCATCTCTTTCTATTTCATTGGATTGTCTTTGACTATGTTCCCTAAATATTGGGACTTAATGGACCTTTCTTAAAGCATTTAGACCCGTACCGGCTGTGTTGTAATTGGCACTGTGTTTTATGATTTTACAATGTAATGATGGGTTCTTATGATTTGTCTGTTCATTGCCCCCATTTAGCAGTAAGAAGCTATTTAGAGACGAGTTTGTATTCTCAATGCTCCATTCTGCACAGATATATTTCTGGTACGTTGTGATATCTGTGACTCTGACTTATGTTGGTTCATTTGGTTGCAGAGTTTAGTTTTAGAAACATTAAAGTTAGAGACAAAGAGCAAATGCTTTAGTTGCAAAATTTAAAGTTGCAAAACATAGAACTTATTTTGTTCAGATTCAATCACTAACATTTATTGAGAAGAATGTGGCTTTATTCCTTCACATCTTTAGTTATTAATTGTCTACTTGTTTCTCCCATTTGTGACGTCCTGTCCCATGATGTTTGTTTTCTTGAGGCTGATGGTTCGGCCAAATTCATTGCAGGCAGCCACAATCCTGTCGATGAGTCTCTGCAGACACTCTTCAGTGTGAGATGTTAATGCAGCATCATCAGCAAAGAGGACTTTCCGTACTTTGGTCTTTGCTCTTAGACGGGCAAGGTTGAACAACCTGCCCCCTGATCTTGTGTGGAGGAAAATTCCTTCTCTGAAGACTTGAACGCATGTGAGAGCAGCAGGGAGAAGAAGATCCCAAACAGTGTGGCTGCGAGAACACAGCCCTGTTTCACGCCACTCAGGATAGGAAAGGGGTCTGATGAGGCACCGCTATGCTGAATTGTGCCTTTCATATTGTCATGGAATGAGGTGATGATACTTAGTAGCTTTGGTGGGCATCCAATCTTTTCTAGTCGTCTGAAGAGACCACGACTGTTGACAAGGTCAAAGGCTTTGGTGAGATCAATGAAAGCAACGTAGAGGGGCATCTGATGTTCGCGGCATTTCTCCTGTAGCTGTCGAAGGGAGAACAGCATGTCAATGGTCGATCTCTCTGCACGAAAGCCACACTGTGCCTCAGGGTAGACACGCTCAGCCAGCTTCTGGAGCCTGATAAAAGGGACTCGAGCAAAGACTTTCCCCACTATGCTGAGCAGGGAGATTCCACGGTAGTTGTTACAGTCACCATGGTCACCCTTGTTCCTAAAGAGGGTGCTGATATTGGCATCGCGCATGTCCTGTGGTACTGCTCCCTCGTCCCAGCACAGGCAAAGCAGTTCGTACAGTGCTGAAAGTATAGCAGGCTTGGTAACTCTTGATGATTTCAGGGGTAATGCCGTCCTTCCCAGGGGCTTTTCCGTTGGCTAGTGAATCAATGGCATCACTGAGTTCCGATTTGGTTGGCTGTACGTTCAGCTCAACCATGACTGGTAGAGACTGGGCTGCATTGAGGCCGGTCTCAGTGACAACATTTTCCCTGGAGTACAGTTCCAGGTAGTGTTCCACCCAGTGGTCCATTTGCTTGTGTTGGTCAGTGATCGTGTCCCCTGATTTAGATTTGAGGGGGGCGATCTTCTTGATGGTTGGCCCAAAAGCTCTCTTAATGCCATCATACATTCCTCTGATGTTTCCGGTGTCAGAGGCCAGCTGAATATGACTGCATAGGTGTTGCCAGTAGTCATTTGCGCAGCGCCTGGCTGTTCTTTGTGCAGTGCTTCTGGCTGTTTTAAGTGCTACCGATGTTAACTCGCTGGGGGCTTTCTTGTAGTTCAACAGTGCAGTGCGCTTAGCGACTATGACAGGTTCCAGCTCTTCAGTGAGATTGAAACCAGTCTGCATTCTGCTTCACACGTTTGCCATAGGTGGTCATTGCTGAGTCATAGATAGCGTCTCTGATGTGGGCCCACTTGGTCTCTGCATCCCCTGTGGGAGTGTTTTGAAGGGCTTTTTCGAGTGAATTTAGAAACTTATGTAACAGCTGTGGATAAGAAATTCTGCTGGTGTTGATGCGCGGGCGGCCCTTCTGCTTGGAGTGATGCAGCTTCTTTGGTTTGAGTCTAACCTTGCTGCACACCAGGGAGTGGTCGGTGTCACAGTCCGCACTGTGGAAGCTGCGTGTGATTTGAACACAGTTTAGAGAGGCTCACCTTGTGACGATGAGGTCCAGCTGGTGCCAACGACGTGATCTTGGGTGTCTCCAAGAAACCTGGTGACAGGGTTTAGTGTGAAAGAATGAGTTGGTGACGCAGAGGTTATGATAGGTACACAACTCAAGCAGTCTCTGTCCATTCTCATTCATCCTACCAGTGCCATAGAGCCCAAGGCAGGAGGGCCATGAGTCATGGTCGGCCCCAACCCTGGCATTAAAGTCCCCCAGCATGAACAGGTGTTCGGTACTGGGAATGCTACTAATGATATTATGGAGTTCCTCGTAGAACTGGTCTTTAGCTTCTGGTGGGGAGCAGAATGTTGGAGCATAGATGCTGAGTAGGTGTACTAGACCAGAGGCAGTGAGCAGTCGGAAGGACAGTATGCGTTCCGAGCCATTTGAGGGTGGCTCTATCATGCTGAGCAAAGAGTTTCTGATGGCGAAGCCCACTCCATGCTGTCTTGGTTCTTCAGGATCCCTACCCTGCCAGAAGAAGGTGTAGTCTTGCTCTGTTAGAGATCCACTCGCAGGGAAGCGTGTCTCCTGAAGTGCTGCAATGACTACATTGAGTCTACTGAGCTCGTTGTTAATGATGGCGGTCTTCCGAGAATTGTTGATTTGTGTAAGGTCTTCCGACAGGCCAGGACACATAGTTCTGACGTTCCAGCTTGCAAAACGAAGGGCTGGTACCTTCTTTCCTATTTTCGTGTTGTTTGGTGCGGTGTTGCAGTCCACTTGTCGGGCAATGACCCTGAGCTCCAAGCACCCACTGAAGCAGGTGGACTGTGGCGGGACAGAACCTTACTGACCGGGGGCTGCCCGGTTTGAGGCGGGCGGTAGCTGTCCAGTGAGATGCGATGACCTCTCCCACCGACAAAGGCGCCCAATTTCTACGCCAATTGAGCTGGACTTATAACCCGTAACTGCTGCCTTCCGTGTTGATTTGGTTGCTGTGAGGCGACTATGGAGTGACCTCTCCATGGCGCATGCCTGAGCGGATGTATGGAGGTTGTGAGTTGCCCAAGCGTCAAAACCTCCGTCATGGCCTTCCTGGTGGGGTCCAAAGGGGTGCAGAGCATGATGTTTGGCACCGGTATGGCTGCAGGAACTGCCGGAAACATGCCAAAGGTGACACATGACCGCCTTCGGGGTTCCGCTCTGGATTTTCTGTTAGGGTTTACTCCCTTAGCCTTGGTCTCTCCCGAGACGCCCACAAGGCAGTGGGGTTGTTAGGGCCCCTACACAGGGGTAGGTGGATGCCGGTGGGAGGATGTGGGGGGAAGAGGGTGCGGGGGGAGGGGGTGCGAGGAGGAGGGGTGCAGTAGGAAGGGGTGGAGGAAAGGGGGTGCATGGGGGAGCTGGGAAGGGGGCTGCAGGGGGTAGGAGAGAGGGGTGCAGGGGAAGGGGGTGCGAGGTGAAGATGGTGCGAGGGGAAGATGGTGCGAGGGGAGAGCTGGGAAGGGGGCTGCAGGGGGTAGGAGAGAGAGGTGCAGGGGAAGGGGGCGCGAGGGGAAGATGGTGCGAGGGGGGAGCCGGGAAGGGGACCATACTCTGGAAGTGGTTCAAGAATTCACCTACCTAGGCTCAACTATCACCAGTAACCTGTCTCTCGATGCAGAAATCAACAAGTGTATGGGAAAGACTTCCACTGCTATGTCCGGACTGGCCAAGAGAGTGTGGGAAAATGGCGCACTGACATAGAACACAAAAGTCCAAGTGTATCAAGCCTGTGTCCTCAGTACCTTGCTCTACGGCAGTGAGGCCTGGACAACGTACATCAGCCAAGAGCAACGTCTCCATTCATTCCATCTTTGCTGCCTCCGGAGGATCCTTGGCATCAGGTGGCAGGACCGTATCTCCAACACTGGCCAACATCCCCAGCATATACACCCTACTGAGCCAGCGGCGCTTGAGATGGCTTGGCCATGTGAGCCGCATGGAAGTGGACAGGATCCCCAAAGACATATTGTACAGCTCGCTCGCCACTGGTATCAGACCCACCGGCTGTCCATGTCTCCGCTTTACAGATGTCTGCAAACGCGACATGAAATCCTGTGACATTGATCACACATCGTGGGAGTCAGTTGCCAGCGATCGCCAGAACTGGCGGGCAGCCATAAAGTCGGGGCTAAAGTGTGGCGAGTCGAAGAGACTTAGCAGTTGGTAGGAAAAAAGACAGAGGTGCAAGGAGAGAGCCAACTGTGTAACAGCCCTGACACCCAATTTTATCTGCAGCATCTGTGGAAGAGTCTGTCACTCTAGAATTGGCCTTTATAGCCACTCCAGGCGCTGCTTCACAAACCACTGACCACCTCCAGGCGCTTACCCATTGTCTCTCGAGACAAGGAGTCCAAAGATGAAGATGTTTCTCCCAACTTTTAAATGGCAAATGTGATCAATGTTGTAAACTGCACTCAGCATGTGACTCTGCAATTACACTCTTGCTGATCTCCATCCAGATATTTTGAGCTTTGGCTTTAACCAGACATCACTCTTGGTGGAAGACCCCAAAGGCAGCCTCTTCCAAAGGGGGATTTTCCTCACATTTTGCTTCCATTCCTTCTGTTGACAAAAGTTTTTTTTTGTGCATACTAAACAAATTGACCTCCCCTTTAATGGCAAGTAACAGCCTGTTATAGGCTGTTGCCTCACTGGGCTATCCCACCACCGGGTAATAAGCATTCTGCACTTATTCCACACGTGCAGGGAGCCTATTGAGGTTATTGGGATGGGACGGGCTCACTCCTGAACCAATCCCTGCAGAGCTGAAACTGTCACTGTAACAATTGTGTTGTCCCATGCTGACTGGCTTTTGCATTTCAAATGACTTGATTAGAATTAACTGAGCAGGAAATGGAATCCAGTTACCTCCATATTGTGATTTCCTGTATTTGTATAATACTTTCTTCAGAAGGAATAATTTAGCTTTGTATTTTAAGTACAGCTGATGTTTCCTCTGACCAGATTAAGGGATTCCTTAAGCATCAGGTCCGATTACTGAGAGGTGTTTGAAACCAATGCAGAGATTGAATGGAAGCCATTACTGCTTGTGACTGGACTGCATTGTAGGTTGTTGGAAGATGGCGACTGAATAAAACATTAAATTGTGTATGATTTCCTGTCGGGCTGTAATGATCTTTTCCCCCTGCAAGTTCATGAATTGGATCCATCAAAATTTCATCTATTAGCTCATGGACCAGTGATGTAGTGGAACTGGACCAGAGTCTAAGAGCCCAGAGAGGGTAGGGATAAAGTGGTCCTGAGTCAAGAATCAGATTAATAAGGGAGCACCAAGGAGGAATATTGATAGCCTGGAGTGCCCAATCCGAGCAAGAGCTATGTCTAGACTACCAGGGTAAATATATCCAACCCATTGGATAATACTGGTACACCTTACATTGATTAAAAAAAAAGGGACATTTATCAATTTGAAGCTGATCTTCTTGCCCTGAAACAAGTTAGTTAAAAACTTCTATGCCTAGAAATTCCATGAGCCGTATTTAATGTGATCACCTGTCCTAATATCTCCTTATGTGGCTCAGTGTCAGGTTTTGTTTGATAACACTCCTGTGAAGCGCCTTGGGACATTTACTACGCTAAAGGTGCTATAAAAATGCAAATAGTTGTTGTTGTCTCAGGCAATAGCAAATCAGCAGCCTGTTTAACACTCCACCTGGTTTTCATTCCCAATGTAACTCAGCTGTCCCATTCACTACTGCCCGCTTTGTGTTACTGCCTGAAATGAATTTAATCCCCAGTGAGTCTATAGGCTATTCAACAGTGGGGTCATCGCATCTTGAGCTGGATGCTGTCCTCACCAAACATCTACAGACAGACCCTTTTTGGAGGGTGCATTTTCCAGATGGTGATCAGGATTGGGAACCCCCATGGTTTGTCCTGGGATAGTGAGAGTAGGTGTGGAGCCTCTACTGTCATCCTAGTGGGCTGCAGGCAAACACAGCACAGACCGATCTGTAATCCTCCTGGTCTGTACAGAGGGAGGGTGCTTTATCAAATTCATCACTGAGGAGCCAGGATTCAGTATTCTATTCAATACTGTCGCAGTGTTTTCAGTTATTTAATCATCAGGTGTATAATTAACTAACATTACCCAAAAACAAATTCCTTCCTTAATAACTTCAGAATGGGAGGAAAATCCCAAGGCGTTCTACACTTATGTGAGGAACAAGAGGATGGCCAGAGTGAGGGTAGGGCCGATCAGGGATAATGGAGGGAACTTGTGCCTGGAGTCAGAGGAGGTAGGGGAGGTCCTAAATGAATACTTTGCTTCAGTATTCACTAGTGAGAGGGACCTGGTCGTTTGTGAGGACAGCGTGGAACAGGCTGATATGCTCGAATGGGTTGAGGTTAAGAGGGAGGATGTGCTGGAAATTTTGAATGATATGAGGACAGATAAGTCCCCGGGGCCAGACGGGATATACCCAAGGATATTACGGGAAGCAAGGGAAGAGATTGCTGCGCCTTTGGCGATGATCTTTGTGTCTTCGCTGTCCACTGGAGTAGTACCAGATGATTGGAGGGTGGCAAATGTTGTTCCCTTGTTCAAGAAAGGGAATAGGGATAACCCTGGGAATTATAGACCAGTCAGTCTTACGTCGGTAGTGGGCAAATTATTGGAGAGGATTCTGAGAGACAGGGTTTATGATTATTTGGAAAAGCATGGTTTGATAAGAGACAGTCAGCATATGACTTTGTGAGGGGCAGGTCATGCCTCACAAGCCTTATTGAATTCTTTGAAGATGTGACAAAACACATTGATGAAGGAAGAGCAGTGGATGTGGTGTATATGGATTTTAGCAAGGCGTTTGATAAGGTTCCCCATGGTAGGCTCATTCAGAAAGTAAGGAGGCATGGGATTCAGGGAAAGTTGGCTGTCTGGATACAAAATTGGCTAGCCCATAGAAGTCAGAGGGTGGTAGTAGATGGAAAGTATTCAGCATGGAGCTCGGTGACCAGTGGTGTTCCACAAGGATCTGTTCTGGGACCTCTGCTCTTTGTGATTTTTATAAATGACTTGGATGAGGAAGTGGAAGGCTGGGTTAGCAAGTTCGCCGATGACACGAAGGTTGCTGGAGTTGTGGATGGTGTGGAAGGCTGTTGTAGGTTGCAACGGGACATTGACAGGATGCAGAGCTGGGCTGAGAAGTGGCAGATGGAGTTCAACCTGGAAAAGTGTGAAGTGATTCATTTTGGAAAGTCGAATTTGAATGCGGAATACAGGCTTAAAGACAGGATTCTTGGTAGTGTGGAGGAACAGAGGGATCTTGGGGTCCATGTCCATAGATCGCTCAAAGTTGCCACCCAAGTTGATAGGGTTGTTAAGAAGGCGTATGGTGTGTTGGCTTTCATTAACAGGGGGATTGAGTTTAAGAGCCGTGAGGTTATGCTGCAGCTCTATAAGGCCCTGGTTTGACCACACTTGGAATATTGTGTTCAGTTCTGGTCGCCTCATTATAGGAAGGATGTGGAAGCTTTAGAGAGGGTGCAGAGGAGATTTACCAGGATGCTGCCTGGACTGGAGGGCATGTCCTACGAAGAAAGATTGAGGGAGCTAGGGCTTTTCTCATTGGAGCGAAGAAGGATGAGAGGTGACTTGATAGAGGTGTATAAGATGATGAGAGGCATAGATAGAGTGGATAGTCAGAGACTTTTTCCCAGGGTGGAAAGGGCTATCACCAGGGGGCATAATTTTAAGGTGATTGGAGGAAGGTTTCGGGGAGATGTCAGAGGTAGGTTCCTTACACAGAGAGTGGTGGGTGCGTGGAATGCGCTGCCAGCGGTGGTAGTAGAAGCAGATACATTAGGGGTATTTAAGCGACTCTTGGATAGGTACATGGATGATAGTAGAATGAAGGGTAGGTAGTTAGTTTGATCTTGGAGTAGGTTAAAGGTTCGGCACAACATCGTGGGCCGAAGGGCCTGTACTGTGCTGTACTGTTCTACGTTTATGTTCTATGTTCTATGTTTAACAAAAAACAGGAAAAACACCAGCAGAAAATGTTATTAAATTAATTAGTTTATAACATTATACCATTATTATAATTAATAATGTTACTAAATTACATTGATATGCTGATAGGGTGAGGTGAAGCAGGGTGGAAGGTGGATCATGTGGAGCATGAACACTGGCATGGACCAGTTGGGCTGAATGGTCTGTTTCTGTGCTGGAATACTTTGTAATGTAAATATGATATAGAGTGTTACATATAATAGATACCAGGGAAAGGGAAGAAACCTGGGGCAACTATAGATTACTAAGTAGGTACAGATAAGGGAGACCAATCTGCTCATCTGAGATTATCTGCCAACAAAAAAACCTACAGTTCTAACTGTGTTTTTACACCATCAGAACCCTGAGTTTGTGGTGGAGTTGTGCAAACAGCCACAGCTTGCAGTTATTCCACCCAGATTGGAGAATGAAGATGTGACAATGAAACCTGAAGCAGCAGTATTGCTGCAGTGCTGCTGATGTACGCTGCCTCCTTGCTGTGAGCTGTGGTAGGACAAGTAGCTGCACTGCAAGTCACTGCTTGTCCTTGCTGTGCAACATTCCAGGTGATGTCATCCTTTTATTGTCAAGTGACTCTCTCCTGTAAAAGTCCCTGTTCCACTGTTTCTTCTAGTAGGTAACTAGAACTTGTACAAACACAACAAATTATATTGTCCATGCCAAAAAAAGGTTTAAAAGTTTGGACAGAATAACACTGCATTTATAAAGAACTCAAAGTGTTGAGTTTTTTTTTGTCTTAATGGGATAATTTCCTGGGTCTGAACGCTTCATTCAGATTACTCATAGTCTGCTGTTTTCAATCAGACCAGAGGATGCCACCTTTAATGTTTATTCAGAAAGCCAATCACTAGAAGTAGACTTCACGATATGGATACTTTGAAGACAAGGGGTAAATCTTATGCTATTAATCATGATTTACACTGTTCCTAGAGTAGAATAATGCTTCAGCTACATTGCCACACAGCATGAAATATAATCAGCCACTGGCTTACCCTCCTTCATTTGACAAGCACCACTGATGTTATATACCATGTTACTTGTAAATGGAAATCATATTCTCTCCCTGTAACTCTAGGGAAGCTTAGGATGCAATAACATAAAAGCATATCACAATTTAACACATCTGAATGACATTCCTTTATCCACTGATGAGTTAAAACGGTAAATGAATGTCACACACCCATGTTAAGCACTTGCACGTTATCCCAAACATAATTTTTAGCCTTGACCTTTGAGGTTACCTTTATTCACACTGCAGCTAGCCCTCCAGTAACTGGAGGTGAAATAATGAAGGAATGTTTGCTTTCTCTATCATCTTAACAACTCATTAATTAAACTACATTCTTAAAAACTATGTTTTGAAGTCACATGCTCCTGTAATTTTATATATGGAGAAAAACAGATATTGTCATGTTTTCAGTAGAAGTGGGTTTTTGAGCACTAATTAGAAAGAAAAGAAAGACTTGCATTTCTATAGTGCCTTTCACATCCTCTGGCCATCCCAAAAGTGCTTCACAGCCAATGAAGTACCCTTGCAGTGTAGTCACTATTGTAATGTAGGAAACGCGGCAGCCAATTTGCACACAGCAAGATCCCACAAACAGTGATGTAAAAATAACCAGATAATCTGCTTTATTGATGTTGGTTGATGGATAAATATTGACCCGAGGACACCAGGGAAAACTCCACTGCTCTCCTTTGAATACTGGCCGTGGGATCTTTTACTGAGAGATCAGACGAGGTCTCAGTTTAATGTCTCATCCAAAAGGTAGTGCGTCCAACCGTTCAGCACTCCCATGGTCCTACACTGGGAGTGTCAGCTTGGGATATGTGCTCAAGTCTTTGGGGTGGGACTTGAATCCACAACGTTCTGACTCAGAGGTGAGAGAGGGCGCTAGTCACTGAGCCCCAGGTGACACCATGAATTAGTGGGTAAGATGTTCACTATAAACTGCAGGTTGTATAGAGTCATAGAAATGGAGTTATCACAATTATGATGCCACTTGATCTTTAACAGGTCCCACACTGGTTAAATTTCCAATGAGAATCACCTGAGCTGTTGTTAACAATGTCATGCAGTAATTAAATGTCTCACTTCAGAAATTCAGGAGATAGGGAAAAGCATTTGAATAGGGACATCTCGACGTGCAGAGCTTCTGCTGAGCGACCATGAGAAGGGTGTCCACATGAATGACACTGGGTGTGTGGTTAGTGTTACGACCAAGGCAGGAGGAGTGCACTGTTTTTCTCTAGTTCCACTTCTCCACAGGTCACAATATATATTTAAATGTTTACCCAGTTATCCCAGAATAAAATACACCAACCAGGTTTCTGTAATAAACAACAAAATTATCAGTTTATTATAAAACAAGACTTGATTGGTAATGAAACAAAACACAGACTGAACTATGAAAGTTCCCTTTTTACTCTAGCCACAAACACACACACACAGGTTAACCTGGAGTAGCCATATAAATACTGTGGCTACAAGAGCAGGTCAGAGGCTAGGAATCCTGCGGTGAGTAACTCACCTCCTGTCTCCCCAAAGCCTGTCCACCATCTACAAGGCACAAGTCAGGAGTATGATGGAATACTCTCCACTTGCCTGGATGGGTGCAGCTCCAACAACACACAAGAAGCTCGACACCATCCAGGACAAAGCAACCCGCTTGATTGGCACCTCATCTACAAACATTCACTCCCTCCACCACCGACGTACAGTGGCAGCAGTGTGTACCATCTACAAGATGCACTGCAGCAACACACCAAGGCTCCTTAGACAGCACCTTCCAAACCCCCGCCCTCTACCAACTAGAAGTACAAGGGCAGCAAATGCATGGGAACACCACCACCTGCAAGTTCCCCTCCAAGTCACACACCATCCTGACTTGAAATTATATCACCGTTCCTTCACTGTTGCTGGGTCAAAATCCTGGAACTCCCTTCCTAGGAATAAACGGGTATTTTTCCGAGTGGCAGGCAGTGACTAGTGGGGTACCGCAGGGATCAGTGCTAGGAGCCCAGCTATTCACAAAATATATTAATGATATAGATGAGGGAATTAAATGTAATAAATCCAAGTTTGCAGACAACACAAAGATGGGTGGGAGTGTGAGCTGAGGAGGATGCAGAAAAGCTCCAGTGTGATTTGGACAGGTTGAGTGGATAAATACATGGCAGATGCAGTATAATGTGGATAAATGTGAAGTTATCCACTTTGGTGGCAAAAAGTGAAAGGCAGATTATTATCTGAAAGGCAATAAATTGGAAAAGGGGGAGGTGCAGCAAGACCTTTATAGAGTCATAGAGAGATACAGCACTGAAACAGGCCCTTCAGCCCACCAAGTCTGTGCCAACCATCAACCACCCATTTATACTAATCCTACATTAATCCCATATTCCCTATCACATCCCCACAATTCTCCTACAACCTACCTACACTAGGGACAATTTACCAATCAACCTGCAACTCTTTGGCTGTGGGAGGAAACCGGAGCACCCAGTGGAAACCCACACAGTCACAGGGAGAACTTGCAAATCTGCACAGGCAGTATCCAGAACTGAACTCAGGTTGCTGGAGCTGTGAGGCTATGGTACTAACCACTGCGCCACTGTACCGACCTAGTTGTCCTTGTGCACCAGTCGCTGAAAGTAAGCATGCAGGTGCAGCAGGCAGTTAAGAAGGCAAATGGTATGTTGGCCTTCATAGCGAGAGGATTCGAGTACAGGAACAAGGATGTCTTGCTGCAATTATACAAAGCCTTGGTGAGGCCACACCTAGAGTATTGTGTGCTGTTTTGGTCTCCTTATCTGAGGAAGGATGTTCTTGCTATGGAGGGAATGCAGCGAAGATTCACCAGACTGATTCTTGGGATGGCAGGGCTGATGTATGAAGAAAGATTGGGTCGATTAGGCTTGTATTCGCTAGAGTTTAGAAGAATGAGAGGGGATCTCATAGAAACCTACAAAATTCTAACAAGACTGGACAGACTAGATGCAGGATCGTATTGAATGGCGGAGCAGGCTCGAAGGGCCGAATGGCCACTCCTGCCTATTTTTTCTATGTTTCTAACAGCACTGTGGGTGTACCTACCTCACATGGACTGCTGTGGTTCAAGAAGGCAGCTCCCCACCACCTTCTCAAGGGCAATTAGGGATGGGCAGCAAATGCTGGCCTGGCCAGCGACACCCACATCCCATGAATGTATTAAAAAAAATAACCGAGAAATAGAGATTTTCTCTTAGAGCTCTGTTACAAAAATAAAGACAGAACAGAATACTTTGGCCAAATACTTGCAAATTCTTGAAGAAAAAAAAAAGATATGGGAAGATGTCAGTTGTCCCTTTTTGGTTTGATGTCCCAAATGTGTGTAGATGACTGTCACTGGGATCTTTCTAGAACAGTTCTTTTCAGACGATGTTGAAGGTCAGTTTGGCAGGAGAAATGCAGCAACAGGGGTTTCTGGCAGGCTTTTCAGGAGAAATGCAGCATCAGTTTCTCTATTTCTTACACTTGATTCTCAGGAAGTTCTCAAAGAGATGGAAGAGGGTGAGCTGATGGTGACTGCTCTCTTGGCTGGTTTTCTCCAACTGCCTTCAAAACAGTTCACACCTCAACACACTGTCCAAAGGGAAATCAAAAACAATATCTCAAGAGTCAAGACTCCTGTCCCCTATAAATCTTGACCTGTCACTTCTCTGTAAACATCTTCCCCACGTCAACCCCCACCCCCCCCCCCCTCCCCAACTGGGTACTTATCTGAAGACAGACAGCTTCTAGTAAAGGTTGTTTACAAACCAAGTTGAAAAGACCTTCCAATGACCCCAGTAAAAAAAAATCCATGGAATCCTTTTCCGTTTTCCCAAATAAACCAATGTCCATAATTCTAAAATACATGAGTTCTCAAAAAAAAATTTTTTTAAATAAAGCAGCACCATCATAACATCTCCATCCTTGGAGGAATGAAACACCATTTTCAAATACGTTTCATAACAAAGAGTGGGGAAAAAACATAAAATGAAAAATATTTTAAAACACATTTTCACACTCATACTCATTCACTCTTTACCTGTAGCTAATACAGTTCTGCTTTGTACCATCTTTGCACTCAGATAACATCTGCAATTACATTATTTTTTCCCGCAATGTGGATACTCTTTAAGTGATACGATTGTAATAGTAAACTGCATCAGAATAGTCTTGCCTTCTGGTTTTTGAATTTTTCCATAAGGCTAGGGGGTTATGATCAGTATATACCAGTGTCTCTCTGTAGTCTTGGCGGACATATACTTCAAAATGCTTGAGCCAATAATAAACCCAGGGTTTCTTTTTCCACTGTTGAATATCTTTTTTGGTATCGATTTAGCTTTTTGGAAAAATATCCCACTGGCTTTTCTATTCCCGATCAAACATCTTGTAACAGGACTGCACCAACCCCTAGGTCACTAACATCAATTGCTACCTTGAAGGACTTAGTTAAATTTGGAGTAGCCAGCACTGGTTCATTAATCAAAATGGCTTTCAGCTTCTCAAAAGATGTTTGGCACTCTCCTGATCACACTACCTTGGTTTTTTTTTTCTGTAGCAAATCCATCAGTGGAGCAGCTATAGTAGTAATATTTGGTACAAACTTGCAGCAGAAATCACACATCCCCAAAAACCTTATGATTTCTCGCTTAGTCCTAGAGGTAGGGAACTCCACCAATGCTTGTACTTTTGCTGTTCTTGGCAACACCTGTCCTTGGCCTACTATAAACCTGAGGTATGACACCCTCGTTTTTGCAAATTCACTTTTGGCAAGGTTTATCACTTAATCAACTGATTGTAATTTCCTCAACAGAGCTTCGAGTTGTTCCAAGTGGTCCTTCCAAGTGTCACTGTATCCCAGCACATCATCAAGGTAAACTACACAGTTAGGAACACAGGTTACCACTTGGTTAATTAGTCTCTGAAAAGTGGCTGAGTTTTTTTTTAGCCCAGATGGCATAATTTGGCATTGGAAAAGACTGATGTGACAACGGCCGATATTTCTTTAGCTCGGGGTGTTAAAGAACTGCCAGTATCCCTTTAACAAATCTATTTTTGTAAGAAACGTGGCACTACCCACTCTGTCAATACACAGTCTTCCAAGCAAGGAATTGGGTAGGAGTCTGCCTTTGTAACTGTAGTTGATGCAGAATCTAGTTGAACCATCAGGTTTAGGCTTTAACACCACTGGGGAACTCCAGCTGCTTTGACTGGGTTCAAGTTGGTGGTTTTCCAGCATGTATTGGATTTCTGCTTTTACCTGGGCCTGTTTCTCTGGACTTCAGCAATAAAGATGTTGTTTTATAGGAGAGGATTCCCCTACATCCACATCATGTGTGGCTAAGGTTGGACATCCTGGTTTGTCCCTACAGACTCCTTTAAATGTTGTGAGTAGCCTTGTTAGGTCTTCTCGTCGTTTTGCATCTAAATATGAAAGCATAGTGTCCAATCTCCCTAACAATTCAGCATGAGCTAACTGGATAGTAGAAGGTTCAATTTGAGAATTGTCTACGCCTCCTTCTGCCTCATCCTCACTATTCTTTTCATCCTTCCCTGTCCCTACTACCTGACATACCTGTGCTTGTTTATCCTCCTCCCGGCAATAATATTATTTCAACATATTGATATGACACAGTCGATTCCTTTTCCGGCAATCTGGGGTGTCAATCAAATCATTTACTCTACCAATTCTTTTGACCACTTTATATGGACCACTGAACCATGCTTTCAGCGGTTCACCCTGTAAAGGCTAATGCAAACACCTCATCCCCTGGTTGAAATGTTCGGGTCTTGGCATGCTTGTCTGTCCATTTCTTCATGGTTGTTTGGGAAGCTTTCAGGTGTTCCTGAGCTGCTCCTGGTACACAGATACATAATCTAACATGGAAGATATATCCCTCTGTTCTAAAAACCTTTCTTTAATTAGTTTTAGAGGACCTCCAGCCTCATGTCCATAAACTAATTCAAAAGGACTAAAACCGGTAGACTTATTAGCTGAATCCCTAGTGACAAATAAATAAAATTCTAGCCCTTTATGCTAATCATGGGGATATTCATGACAGTATGCCCTGATCGTCGTTTTGAAGGTCTGATATTACCTTTCTAAAGCTCCCTGTGTCTGTGGATGGTATTCTGAAGACTTTAACTGTGTTATACCCAAATTACCCATAACCTCCTGAAACATTTTAGACATAAAATTGGAACCTTGATTTGACTGAATCTCAATCGGTAATCCATATCTAGTGAAGAACTGAATTAACTTCTCTACCACTACCTTAGCAGAAATTGTTCTCAAGGGATTAGCCTCTGGGAAACGAGTAGCCATATCCATAATAGTGAGTATATATTGGTGTCCCGCTTTTGTTTTCGGTAAAGGTCCTACACAGTCTACCAACACCTGGCTAAATGGTTCCCCAAAAACTGGCATGGGAATTAGAGGTGCCTGTTTTATGGCAGGTTGTGGTTTTTCCACAATCTGGCATGTTTTACAAAACTGCAGCATGTCCCTGGAAAGACCTGGCCAGTAAAAACGTTAACCTGTACATGATTGGGTCTTCCGGATCCCAATATGTCCCGCCATAGGAATTTCTTTTTTTAATTTATTCATGGGATGTGGGCGTCACTGGCTAGGCCAGCATTTATTGCCCATCCCTAATTGCCCTTGAGAAGGTGGTGGTGAGCTGCCTTCTTGAACCGCTGCAGTCCATTTGGGGTAGGTGCACCCACAGTGCTGTTAGGAAAGGGGTTCCAGGATTTTGACCCAGTGACAGTGAAGGAACGGCGATTATAGTTCCAAATCAGGATGGTGTGTGACTTGGAGGGGAACTTGCAGGTGGTGGTGTTCCCATACAACTGCTGCCCTTGTCCTTCTAGGTGGCCGAGGTCATGGGTTTGGAAGGTGGGTTTTCATGGTCTATCCTTAATATTTCCTGGCGATGTTTGGACTGTACCACTATCTGGTGAACGACCGTCCATTCTTCGTCCGCAGGTCTGTGAGGAAGTCTCCACTTCCTCATCAGAATCACATATTTAACATAGTTTCCTTCTGGAACTCCTTTTGCCTCAGCTTCAGTTAGAGCCGATTGTGCCACTTTATTTAACTCTGGATCAGCTTGCTGAGTCTTGATCAGAGAAGACTTACTGAACATTTTCTTTGGATTATCCAAATCCCCCCAAAAAAAGTTTCAGATATTCGTCTATCTGTGGTGCCAATTTTACCTCCGACAATGGAACTTGTTTAGCCATTGCTCGGATCACTACACATGAAGGAAAAATTCCTGGAACCTTTTCCTGCAATTGTTCTGTCTCTTTGACTTCATTTGGTCTTTCCTTGACTACTGGAGAAGCTCCGGCCAAATCACTCCCCAGGAGTAGGCCAACTCAGTCTACAGGCAAACTATGGACTATTCCTACAGTTACCATTCCAGACATTAGGTTACACTCTAGGCGCACCCGATACAAAGGTATGGGTATATACTCCCCGCCAATACAATTCACTAAAACCTTGGCATTCAATATGCTCTCTGGTGGAAATGTTATGCCTTTCCCCAGCAAAAGAATTTGTGTGGCTCCTGTATCCCTAAGTATAACTATAGGTTTACCTACCTCACTTGAGGGATAAGGAGTTACTTTTCCTATTGACAAGAATTCCCTATAACTCTCAGGTATCTTACTCACGACCCCACACTCACAGTGGCTTTTGTATTTGGCTTTACAGCTGCAGTCTGATCTGTTGTACTCTCGGTCAAGGCCCCTTTCTCTGCATTGACCTTGTGTACCCCAGTAAGTCCCATGGGTTTACCCTGCAACTTCCAGCATTCTGCACAAAGATGTCCCACCCTGTGACAATGCTAACACTTAGGCTTGCAGACCTCACTTCCACCCTCAGCATCTTCCTTTCTGGCCTGAGGAGGAGATCCCAGGGTGTTCCCAGCTGTCCCTTCTTGTCCCCAGCTACTTGCCTTCCTTTCACCCTCCCACCTGCTATCCTTCTTGGGTTTGAGGGAGTGATGGAGAAAGGGTTTGGGCTTATAAACAAGCTCATAATCATCAGTGATTTTCACTGCCTGTCTGGCTGTTGAAACTTTCTGGTTCTCTACATGGGTTCTTTATATCGGAGGGAGTGAATTTTTAAATTCTTCCAGGAGAATTAGTGCCCTAAAGTTTTTATATCTGGCCTCTACCTGTAGTGCCTGCATCCAACAATTAAAATTAATTTGCTTTACCCTCTCAAATTCTATATAAGTCTGCCCAGGCTGTCTCCAGAGGTTCCAAAATTTCTACCTGTAAGCTTCAGGGACCAACTCATAAGCAGCGAGAATAGCCTTTTTTGCCATCTCATAATCTGCAGAAGCCTCTTCAGAAAGCATGGCATAAACTTCATGAGCTCTGCCCATCAACTTGCTTTGCATAAGCAGTGTCAAGATTTCCTTTGGCCACTTCATCTGTTTGGCTATCATTTCAAAAGAAATGAAAAATGCCTCTCCGTCCCTTTCCTCAAATTTCGGGTGGGCTTGTACAAATTTAAATAGCTCTCCACTGGGTCCTGGGCTGAAGTGAAATCTTTTCCCACCATCTTTTTCAGTTTTCCCAAATAAAACAATGTCCATCATTCTAAAATAAATGAGTCCTCAAAAAAATACTTTAAAAAAAATAGTAGCACTGTCATAACACTGGTCACCCAGGTAGTGGAGGAATTGTGCAAACTGGTGTGTGCAGAATCGAAATATATAAAGTCAAGAACTCACAGTGTGTAGAAGTTGTAGTGGCAATTCCACAGAAGCCTGTTGAATGTCATGCTGTTGCTGGTTCAGGAGTGAGTTGTTATCTAATGATCCTGTCATGTAGTCCATGTCTGTTTGACCATGGGATGCAGCACTCTGTACTGGCAGCTGCTCAGTCTGGAGAGCCTGGTTCACCAAAAAACCTGCTGTTAAATAAGGAAAATAGTCACTTTCATTTATCATACATTTTTCTTCTTCTTGGTTTTCTTCCCTTTTCTTCCATTTCCAAATGTATTGATTCCTTCCTGGAGCACATTCCACGGGCACCAGAGGCATTCTGTCACCTTGTCCAAGTGGCCGTTATTCAAATGTGAACGTATTTGACGACAATGGGCAACACGGTGGAACGAGATTCTGTCCTCACCCAATGGCAACATGTGCATTTTTATACAGGCTCATGAGATAGTGATCAGGTTGAGCACTTTAGCGAATTGTCAAGAACTAGGGGTCATAAATATAAGATAGTCACTAATAAACCTGTATAAAACACTGGTTCAGCCTCAACTGGAGTATTGTGCCCAGTTCTGGTCACCACACTTTCAGAAGGATGTTAAGAGAGGGTGCAGAAAAGATTCAGGAGAATGGTGCCAGGGATGAGGAACTTCAGTTATTGGACAGGTTGGAGAATCTGGGTTTGTTCCCCTTGGAGAAAAGAAGATTAGGAAGAGATTTGATAGAGGTGTTCAAAATCATGAGGGGTCTGGAGAGAGTAGATAGAGAGAAACTGTTCCCATTGGTGGAAGGATCGAGAACTAGAGGACATAGATTTAAGGTGATTGGCAAAAGAAGTAACAGCGACATGAGGAAAAACATTTTTTACTCAGCGAGTGGTTAAGATCTGGAATGCACTGCCTGAGAGTGCGGTGGAGGCAGGTTCAGTGAGTGTTTAGGATCTGGAATGCACTGTATGAGAGTGCGGTGAAGGCAGGTTCAGTGAGTGTTTAGGATCTGGAATGCTCTGCCTGAGAGTGCGGTGGAGGCAGGTTCAGTGAGTGTTTAGGATCTGGAATGCACTGTCTGAGAGTGTGGTGGAGGCAGGTTCAGTGAGTGTTTAGGATCTGGAATGCTCTGCCTGAGAGTGTGGTGGAGGCAGGTTCAGGGAGTGTTCAGGATCTGGAATGCACTGTCTGAGAGTGTGGTGGAGGCAGGTTCAGTGAGTGTTTAGGATCTGGAATGCACTGCCTGAGAGTGCGGTGGAGGCAGGTTTTTTTTTAGAGATACAGCACTGAAACAGGCCCTTCGGCCCACTGAGTCTTTGCCAACCATCAACCACCCATGTATACTAATCCTACACTAATCCCATATTTCTACCACATCCCCACCTGTCCCTATATTCCCCTACCACCTACCTATACTAGGGACAATTTATAATGGCCAATTTACCTACCAACCTGCAAATCTTTGGCATGTGGGAGGAAACCGGAGCACCCGGCGAAATCCCAAGCACACACAGGCAGTACCCAGAATTGAACCCGGGTCGCTGGAGCTGTGAGGCTGCGGTGCTAACCACTGCGCCACTGTGCCGCCCTGCTCTGCCTGAGTGTGATGGAGGCAGGTTCAGTGTGTGTTTAGGATCTGGAATGCACTGCCTGAGAGTGTGGTGGAGGCAGGTTCAGTGAGTGTTTAGGATCTGGAATGCACTGTCTGAGAGTGTGGTGGAGGCAGGTTCAGTGAGCGTTTAGGATCTGGAATGCACTGTCTGAGAGTGTGGTGGAGGCAGGTTCAGTGAGTATTTAGGAACTGGAATGAACTGTCTGAGAGTGTGGTGGAGGCAGGTTCAGTGAGTGTTTAGGATCTGGAATACACTGTCTGAGAGTGTGGTGGAGGCAGGTTCAGTGAGTGTTTAGGATCTGGAATGCACTGTGTGAGAGTGTGGTGGAGGCAGGTTCAATCAAGGCTTTCAGAAGAGAATTGAATAATTATCTGAAGAGAAAAAATGTGCAGGGGAGTGGGACTAGGTAAGTTGCTCTTGCAGAGAGCCAGCATGGACACAGTGGGCGGAATGGCCTTCCCTATACTGTAACCATTCTATGATTCTATGCAATCCAATCAGTAACTCAGGAGAACCTTCTTTCCCCAGAGAGTGGTGAAAATGTGGAACTCACTACCACAGAGAGTGGTTGAGGTGAATAGTGTGGATACAGTTAAAGGGAAGCTGGATAAACACATGCGGGAGAAAAGAATAGAAGGATATGGTGATTGAGTGAGATGGAGAGGGGTGGGAGGAGTTTTGTGTGGAGCACAAACACTGGCATGGACCATTTTGGCTGAATGGCCTGTTTCTACGCTGTAAAATTCTCTGTAATTTTGCTTCCCTGTGCTGATATCAGCTAACTGGGTGTAAACCTGGACATTGCTGGTTTGAATGACTCGGCTATTTATTAGAAATACTCAATAAGTGACCAGGATGACCAACACCATTTCTTTATAGACAACATCAAGTTAAAAACAACACAGCAAGATCACAACTTCAGTCCTAGTCTGTGCTGAGTTAGCAAAGGTTGGTTCATTACAATTTGCCTCGACACCCTGTGCTAAAGAGGGAGACGAGTAACTTAGCCAGAATTCTCACTGCTTCTCACTATCCAGAGACTCAATTTGGATAGTCTTTGTGTGTGAGTGCTGATTGAGGACAGAATCAGGATTAGATTATGTGATGCCTTCTATGAAAGAAAGACTTGCATTTAAATAGCACCTTTCTGACCTCAGGACATACCAAAGCACTTTACGGCCAATGAGGCACTTTTGAAATCTAGTCACTATTATAATGTATGAAGCACCGCAGCCAATTTACACACAGCAAGCTCCCACATACAGCAATGTGATAATGCCAGATAATCTGTTTCTGTGATGTTGATTGAGGAATAAATATTGACCAGGACACAGGCGAGAACTCCCCGCTCTTCTTCAAAATAGTGCTATGGGATCTTGTCCACCTAAGAGAGCGGACAAAGCCTTGGTTTAATATCTCATCTGAAAGACAACACCTCTGGCAGTGCAGCACTCCCTCAGCACTGCACTGGAATGTCAGCCTAGATTTTGTGCTCAAGCCTCGAGAGTGGAACTTGACCCCACAACCTTCTGACTTGGAGGTGAGAGTGCCACCAAATGAGCCACAGCTAACATTTCAGTCAGCTGCCACCACTAGGTTTGATTGATCATGTGAGTGAAGCAGGAGAAAACCTCTGTCACCTGTAGAACTGCACCCACACTTGAAAAGAGGAGAGGCGAAAGGGTGAGGTTGGGTGGGGAGAGGGTGGAACAGGACACTGCTTTAAATAGTATTAGCCAAATGACAGTACTATCTGTTGGATCAGCATTGCATGACTTGTAATGTTCAATAGCCATTTGGTGATTTGCCAAGTAAGGACAATGCTTTGGTTTATGCTCTCCTGTCCGGTGATATCCGATATACTGCAAACTAACAAATGCTTCATAAAACGTTCACAGTCTTTCTAACTAAACACCAAGTTCAATTTAGGCTCCCTGTGATGGAGCTCCTTGTCAGCTGCAACGTATTGTATTTCTGAGATTTTGACTTCAGACCAATTTGTAATTCAAGCCCTAGGCCTTAATTAATTTCACTAGGATGTGCTACTTGCTTGATGTCAGTTATTTTGATACTCCATCCAAAGGAGTAACAAAGCAGCGAGCAACTTCTCAACCATTTCTCCATTTCTACAATCATAGGTAGAAGAATGGAATCCTGACACAATGTCATCTCATTATTGAAATTAGATAGCATCATTAGTTGTAAGAGCAAAATCCAAACAGTTAAACAGCTGAACCCACCAAATTAAATCACTCTTTTGAATCATAGAACAGTGCAGCACAGAAGGAAGCATTTGGTCCATCAAGTCTGCACTGGCTCAATCGAAGAGCAATCCAGAGACCCACTCTCCTGCTCTTTCCCCAGATCCCTGCAATTGTTTCTCCTATCAGTATTTATCCAATTCCCTTTTGAAGGTAACTATTGAATTTGTATCCACCACCCTATCAGCAGATCCTGACCACTTGTCACATAAAGAAGGTTTTGCTCAGATTGACTCCCATTGTTTTGCCAATCACCTTAAATCTGTACCCTCTGGTTAACCACCCTTCAGGCATTGGAAACGGGTTCTCTTTACTTACGCAGGAGACTGAGAAGTGACATGATAGAGGTCTTTAAAAGTATGAAAGGATTTGAAAGGGCAGACACTTGTGGGGAAACCAAGACTAGGGGCTATAAATATAAGGTAGACACTAATAAATCCAATAGAGAATTCAGGAGAAACTTCTTCACCCCGAGAGTGGCTAGAATATGGAACCCACTACCACAGGGAGTGGTTGAGGTGAATAACATTTAAGGGCAGGCTAGATAAGCATATGTGGAAGAAAGAAATAGAAGGCTATGCTGATTAGTGGGAGATGAAATATGTAGAGTGGGAGGCCTGTTTCTATGTTGTAAATTCTATGCAGTGTTGTGCCAAAAATAATAATGGTAGGTTCCTTATTCACTGATGATATTTTACACATAACGAATTTCAATCTTGCCTTGCACAACTTTCATGACAGCACTGTGGGTGTACACCATGTGGACTGCAGCGGTTCAAGAAGGCAACTCACCACCGCCTTCTCAAGGGCAATAAATGCTGGTCTTGCTCGCAATGCTCAGATCCCATTAATAAATTAAAAAATGAGGATTTATACTGTGTGATGAGGAGGACTAGAGAAAAAATTTATTGAAGGACAGAGCAGAGGCACATCCCCACCAGAAAGGATAATCTTTGGGAAAATCATTCTCCACTCTAGTGGACACAGAACCTATCAGTGTTGACAGAAGTTTCTGAGCAGGTTGTGTGATGCACAAGGGCTTTAAGATTATTGGATATAATGATGCCATGAAGGAACTAAAGAAATCTACTACGTTAGATAGAGTCATAGAATGATACAGCATAGAAGGATGCCATTCGGCCCATTGTGCCTGTGCCGCCTCTTTGAAAGAGCTATCCAATTAATCCCACTCCCCTGCTCCTTCTCCATAGCCCTGCAATGGTCTCCCCACATAATGGAAGTCCCTCATCTCTGGTACCATTCTAGTAAATCTCCTCTGCATCTTCTCTTGAGCCTTGAAATCCTTCCTAAAGTGTGGTGCCCAGAATTGATCAGTGCTGTAATCTTACTATGAAACCTAATGTTACAGTAAAATTGACTATGAATCAGGTGATCTCTAGCCCTTCTTAACAAACAAGTGGTCTTTGCAGAATGGGGAGTTCAGAATTATTTTTTACAATGTCTCTTTTTAAACACCTTGCTACCTCTCTCATTTGCTTGAAAGGTATCTTAAGAATCTCTCTGCAACTCCGTCTGCCCTTAAGCATTCCAATTTTTTCACCTGACTGGCACAGTATTAATGTTAAGCTGTTGTTGTGGAAACACTAACAATGTTTATTAGCTCAGTAAAACATAGTAATGGAATACTGTCCAAGTCCCACCTAAGTTAGGTGTGGAGCAAAGTTTTGTCTGTACTGCCTTATTAAGGTGCCTAACCACAGATAGAGTCATAGAGAGATACAGCACCAAAACAGGCTCTTCGGCCCACCGAGTCCGCACCGACCATCAACCACCCATTTATACTTTTTTAAAAATTCATTCATGGGATGTGGGCATCACTGGCCAGGCCAGCATTTATTGCCCTTGAGAAGGTGGTGGTGAGCTGCCTTCTTGAACTGCTGCAGTCCATGTGGGGTAGATACACCCACAGTGCTGTTAGGAAGGGAGTTCCAGGATTTTGACCCAGCGACAGTGAAGGAACGGTGATATAGTTCCAAGTCAGGATGGTGTGTGACTTGGAGGGGAACTTGCAGGTGGTGGTGTTCCCATGCATTTGCTGCCCTTGTCCTTCTAGTTGGTAGAGGTCATGGGTTTGGAAGGTGCTGTCTAAGGAGCCTTGGTGCGTTGCTGCAGTGCATCTTGTAGATGGTACACACTGCTGCCACTGTGCGTCAGTAGTGGAGGGAGTGAATGTTTATAGATGGGGTGCCAATCAAGCAGGCTGCTTTGTCCTGGATGGTGTCGAGCTTCTTGAGTGTTGTTGGAGCTGCACCCATCCAGGCAAGTGGAGAGTATTCCATCATACTCCTGACTTGTGCCTTGTAGATGGTGGACAGGCTTTGGGGAGTCAGGAGATGAGTTACTCACTGCAGGATTCCTAGCCTCTGACCTGCTCTTGTAGCCACAGTATTTATATGGCTACTCCAGTTCAGTTTCTGGTCAATGGTAGCCCCTAGGATGTTGATAGTGGGAGATTCAGCGATGGTAATACCATTGAATGTCAAGGGGAGATGGTTAGATTCTCTCTTCTTGGAGATGGTCATTGCCTGGCACTTGTGTGGCACAAATGTTACTTGCCACTTATCAGCCCAAGCCTGGATATTGTCCAAGTCTTGCAGCATTTCTACACGGACTGCTTCAGTATCTGAGGAGTTACGAATGGTGTTGAACATTGTGCAATCATCAGCGAACATCCCCACTTCTGACCTTATGATTGAAGAAAGGTCATTGATGAAGCAGCTGAAGATGGTTAGGCCTAGGACACTACCCGAAGGAACTCATTAATCCCACTTTCCCTCTCACATCCCCACAATTCTCCTCCCACCTACCTACACTAGGGGCCATTTTTTTATAATGGCCAATTTACCTATCAACCTGCAAGTCTTTGGCATGTGGGAGGAAACCAGAGCACCCGGAGGAAACCCACTCGGTCACAGGGAGAACTTGCAAACTCTACACAAGCAGTACCAGGAACCGAACCTGGGTCCCTGGAGCTGTGAGGGTGCGGTGCTAACCACTGTGCCACCCTGGTTATTAACTCACTCGCCGGGGGAATGGTTTTCCTTGATCTACTCTATCTAAACCTCTCAGCATCTTGAAAACCTCTATTAAGACTCCTGGATGGTATGTTGCCTCCCTGGTGCTAGGGTCAAGGATGTCTCAGAGCGGTTACAGGACATTCTGAAGGGGGAGGTTGAACAGCCAGTGGTCGTGGTACACATTGGTACAAATGATATAGGTTAAAAAAAAAGGATGAGGTCCTAAAAGGAAGTAAGTTGAAAAGTAGGACCTCAAAGGTAGTGATCTCAGGATTACTACCAGTGCCACATGCTAGTCAGAGTAGAAATAGCAGGATATATCGGATGAATACATGGCTGAAGAGATGGTGTGAGGGGGAAGGTTTTAGATTCCTGGGGCATTGGGACCGGTTCTGGGGGAGGTGAGACCAGTACAAACTGGACGGGTTACACCTGGGCAGGACCGGGACTGATGTCCTTGGGGGAGTATTTGCTAGAGTGGTTGGGGAGGGTCTAAACTAAAATGACAGGGGGTTGGGAACCTTTGCTAGGAGTCAGAGGAGGGGGGAATCAAAGACAAGAACAAAAGACAGTAAGGGGAATAAGAAAAGTGATAGGCAGAGAAATCCAGGGCCAGAATCAAACAGGGCCACAGTGAAAAATAGTGGGAAGGGGACAAGTAATGTTAAAAAGACAAGCCTTAAGGCTTTGCAATAAAGTGGATGAACAAATCACGCAAATAGATGTAAACAGGTATGATATAGTCGGGATTACGGAGACATGGCTGCAGAGTGACCAGGGATATTCAGTATTTAGGAAGGACAGACAAAAAGTAAAAGGCGGTGGAGTTGCATTGCTGGTTAAAGAGGAAATTAACGCAATAGTGAGGAAAGATATTAGCTCTGACGATGTGGAATCTGTATGGGTAGAGCTGAGAAACACTAAGGAGCAAAAAACGTTAGTGGGGGATGTCTATAGACCCCCAAACTGTAGTGGTGATGCTGGGAATGGCATTAAACAGGAAATTAGAGATGTATGCGATAAAGGAACATCTGTAATTATGGGTGGCTTGCGGGGAACATAAAAACCGACTGTAAAAGTTTCTGTAGGCATGTGAAGAGAAAAAGATTGGTGAAGACAAATGTAGGTCCCTTACGGTCAGAAACAGGGGAATTTATTATGGGGGATAAAGAAATGGCTGACCAACTAAACGCATACTTTTGTTCTGTCTTCACAAAGGAGGACACAAATATCATACCAGAAATGTTGAGGAACACAGGGCTTAGTGAGAGAGAGGAACTGAAAGAAATCAGTATCAGTAGAGAAATGGTGTTGGGGAAATTGATAAATCCACAGGGCCTGATGGTATGCATCCCAGACTACTTAAGGAAGTGGCCCTAAAAATAGTGGATGCATTGGTGGTCATCTTCCAAGATTCTATAGACTCTGGAACAGTTCCTACAGATTGGAGGGTAGCTAATGTAACCCCACTATTTAAAAAGGGAGGTAGAGAGAAAGCAGGAAATTATAGACCAGTCAGCCTGACGTTGGTAGTGGTGAAAATTCTAGAGTCCATTATCAAAGATTTTATAGCAGAGCACTTGGAGAACAGTGGTAGAATCGGACAGAGTCAGCATGGATTTACGAAAGGGAAATCATGCTTAACAAATCTACTAGAATTCTTCGAGGATGTAACTAGTAGAGTTGATGATGGGGAGCCAGTGGATGTGGTTTATTTGGACTTTCAGAAGGCTTTCGACAAAGTCCCACATAAGAGATTAGCATTAGAATTAGAATTAGAACATTACAGCGCAGTACAGGCCCTTCGGCCCTCGATGTTGCGCCGACCTGTGAAACCATCTGACCTACACTATTCTATTTTCATCCATATGTCTATCCAATGACATGTAAAATTAAAGTGCATGGGATTGGGGGTAGTGTATTGCGATGGATAGAAAATTGGTTGGCGGACAGGAAACAAAGAGTAGGGAATAATGGGTCTTTTTCCGAATGGCAGGCAGTGACCAGTGGGGTACCGCAGGGATCGGTGCTAGGACCCCAGCTATTCACAATATATATTAATGATTTAGATGAAGGAACTAAATGTAATATCTCCAAATTTGCACATGACACAAAACTGGGTGGGAGGGTGAGTTGTGAGGAGGATGCAGCGAGGCTTCAGGGTGATGTGGACAAGTTGAGTGACTGGGCTAATGCATGGCAGATACAGTATAATGTGGATAAATGTGAGGTTATCCACTTTGGTAGCAAAAACAGGAAGGCAGATTATTATCTGAATGGCTATAAACTGAGAGAGGGAAATATGCAGCAAGACCTAGGTGTTCTCGTACACCAGTCGCTGAAGGTAAGCATGCAGGTGCAACAGGGGGTAAAAAAGGCAAATGGTATGTTGGCCTTCATAGCGCGAGGATTGGAGATCAGGAGCAGGGATGTCTTGCTGCAATTATACAGGGCCTTGGTGAGGCCACACCTGGAATATTGTGTGCAGTTTTGGTCTTATCTGAGGAAGGATGTTTTTGCTATAGTGGGAGTGCAACAAAGGTTTACCAGACTGGTTCCTGGGATGGTGGGACTGACGTATGAGGAGAGACTGAGTCAGTTAGGATTATGTTTGCTGGAGTTCAGAAGAGTGAGGGGGGGATCTCATAGAAACCTTCTAACAGGACTTGACAGGATAGAGGCAGGAAGGATGTTCCCGATGGTGGGGGAGTCCAGAACCAGGGGTCATAGTCTAAGGATACGTGGTAAACCTTTCAGGACTGAGATGAGGAGAAATTTCTTCACCCAGAGAGTGGTGAGCCTGTGGAATTCGCTACCACAGAAAGCAGTTGAGGCCAAAACATTGTATGTTTTCAAGAAGGAGTTAGATATAGCTCTTGGGTCTAAAGGGATCAAAGGGTATGGGGCGAAAGCAGGAACAGGCTACTGAGTTGGATGATCAGCCATGATCATAATGAATGGCGGAGCAGGCTCGAAGGGCCGAATGGCCTACTCCTGCTCCTATTTTCTATGTTTCTATGTTAAAACTAAATGGACATGTGAACTATTTGTGCAACTATAAGACACAAACCATTGAAGGTATCAGAACAAATCAAGAAGGCTGTTAAAAAAACATATGGGATCATTCATTTATTGACAGAGGAATAGCGCTGAACTTTCCTGGTCCTGTGGAGGCGGGATCAGGATCAAATTTGGAAAAAGAATGCTTTGGTTCAGCTACCCGACTCATCCCTGCCTCTGGGCGATCTTGCTGGAGGCATTTGAGCATGGCAGAGGCTACCCTTCCGGCAGAGATGGGTTGCCAATCAGGTCCATGAATGGGCCAATTGGGGGAGGGATGCTGCTGCCGCTGGGTTCTTCTCAACAGCGGTCAGGCCCCCTGCTGAGGCCAGAGCCTGGAATTTAACTGGAGGTGACCTCGCAGCGGCAAGCCAAAGGGCCATCAATACCTCCTCTATCAACCCAGCACAGACCTGCTGGGATGTGACATCTATATTTGCAGCTGCAGACGGGTTTGCCCCCACACACTGATGGCTTGACAGCTGTGGCCACGAGGGATTTTTAACTTGTTATAATCCTGCACAGGACGCCTCCATTTTGAGGCACCCTCACGGTCTCCTGTCTGTCAGCAGCTCCTCCAGTGAGGCTGCCAGCTGGACATCACTGCATGCCCTCTCATTGGGCCTCCCGATTCACTGGTCCACCCGTCGTCCTTAATTGGACGGGGCTCCATGAGGTGGTTCCTTAATCTGGGAAGATCGCGAATGACATCCTGCTATGGCCCCTTCCAGGTTCCCAACTGGGAATTGAGTCCAATGTCAGGATAGTGACTCAACTGGGAAAATCCAGCCCATTAGGTACAAAAGTAAAGAAGTTATGCTAAACCATTACGAAATATTGATTAGTCCCAGCTGCAGTATTCTGGCCAATGCAGGGCACCGCACTTTAGGAAGGATGTCAAGGCCTTAGAGAGGGTACAGGAGAGATTTACTAGAATGGTACAATGGATGAGGGACTTACTTAGAAAGACTGAAGAACCTGGGATTGCTCTCCTTAGAGCAGAAATGGTTAAGAGGAGATTTGGTAGACGTGTTCAAAATCAAGAATGGTTTTGATAAAGTGAATGGAGAGAAACGATTTCCAGTGACAGAAGGATTGGTAACCAGAGGACACAGATTTAAGGTGAACATATGAACAGACGAATTAGGAACAGAAGTAGGCCATTCGGCCCCTCTAGCCTGCTCCACCATTCAATAAGATCATGGCTGATCTGTTTGTGTCTCAAATTCCACACTCCCATATTCATTCCCCTGATAATCTTTGATTCCCTTGCCTAACAAAAATCTATCTACCTCCACCTTAAAATTATTCACTGACCCCACCTCCATCACTTTCCGAGGCAGAGAGTTTCAAAGTCACACAACCCTCTGAGAGAAAAAAATTCTTCTCATCTCTGCCCTAAAAGGACGACCACTAATTTTAAAATAGTTTCCCCTAGTTCTGGTCTCCCCCACAAGAGGAAACATCCTTTCCACATCCACCTGGTCAAGACAGTTCAGGATCTTATAAACTTCAATCAAGTCTCCCCTCACTCTTCTAAACTCCAGTGAAAACAAGCCCAGTCTGTCCAACCTTTCCTCATAAGACAACCTGCTCATTCCAGGTATCAATCCAGTAAACCTCCTCTGAACCGCCTCCAACGCAGTCACATCCTTCCTCAAATAAGGAGACCAAAACTGCAGACAGTATTCGAGATGTGGTCTCACCAATGCCCTGTATAAATGAAGCATAACATCCTTACTTTTATTTTCAATTCCTCTCGTAATAAAGGATAGCATTCCATTAGCCTTCTTTATCACTTGCTGTCCCTGCATACCAACGTTTTGTGACTCATGCACTAGAACACCTAGATCCCTCTGCACCTCAGAGTTCTGCAGTCGTTCTCCGTTTAAGTAATACTCTGCTTTTTTATTCTTCCTGTCAAAGTGAACAACTTCACATTTTCCCACATTATACTCCATCTGCCAGATTTTTGCTCACTCACTCAACCTATCTATTTCAGTCTGCAAACTCCTTATGTCCTTTTCACAACATACTTTCCTACCTATCTTTGTGTCATCTGCAAATTTAGCAACCACACCCTCATCTAAGTAATTGATATATATTGTAAAACGTTGAGGCCCCAGCACAGACCGCTGCAGGACTCCACTTGTCACATCCTGCCAATCAGAAAAGGACCCATTTATGCTACTCTCTGTTTTCTGTCAGCCAGCCAATCTTTTATCCATGCAAATATGTTACCCACTACACCATGAGCTCCTACTTTGCACAATAACCTTTTATTTGGTACCTTGTTTAAATGCCTTCTGGAAATCCAAGTACAGCACATCAACGGGCTCCCCTTTATCCACGTCACATGTTACTCCTTCAAAGAACTCCAATAAATTGGTTAAACACGATCTCCCTTTCACAAAGTCATGCTGACTACTCCCGATTACCTTGAGTTTTTCTAAGTACCCAGCTATAGCCTCCTTAATGATCGATTCTAACACCTTCCCCACGACAGACGTCAGGCTAACTGGCCTATAGTTACCTGTTTTCTGTCTCCCCCACTTCTTGAATAGAGGAGTTATATTTGCTATTTTCCAATCTGATTGAACCTTTCCAGAATCTAGAGAATTTTGAAAAATTAACACCAACGCATCTACTGCCTCATTAGCCACCTCTTTTAAGACCCTAGGATGAAACCCATCAGGACCCGGGGACTTGTCAGCCCGCAGCTCCATCAGTTTGGTCAGTACCGCTTCCCTTGTGATTGTAATTTCAGAAAGTTCCTCTCTTCCTTCCACCTCCTGATTTACAGCAATTACTGGAATGTTTTTTGTATCCTCTATAGTCAAGACAGAAGCAAAATATTTGTTCATTTCATTCGCCATTTCCTTATTATCTACTATTAACTCACCATTCTCACTCTCTAGAGGACCAACACTCACTTTACTTACTCTTTTCCTTTTTTAAATACCTGTAGAACTCTTGCAATCCATTTTTATGTTTCCAACTAGCTTGCTTTCATACTCTAATTTATTTCTCCTGATTAACCTTTTAGTCATTCTCTGCCATTCTTTATATTCTGACCAATCATTTGAACTGCCACTCATCTTTGCACAATTATATGCCTTTTCCTTAAATTTGATGCTTTCTTTGACTTCTTTAATTAACCATGGGTGGTGGGTTCTCCCTTCAGAATTTTTCTTTATAGTAGGAATATACTTATCCTGAGTATTCTGAAATATCTTCTTGAATATCTGCCACTGCTTCTCTATTGATCTGTCTCCTAGCCCTAGTAACCCAGTTCACTTCAGTTAGCTCAGCTTTCATGCCCACATAATTGTCCTTATTTAAGTTTAAAATACTATCTTAGACCCACTCTTCTTTTTTCAAACTGGATGTAAAATTCAAACATATTGTGGTCGCTGCTACCTAGAGGTGCCTTTACTCTGAGGTCATTAATTAATCCTGTCATATTACGCAATACCAAGTCTAATATAACCTCCCGTCTGGTTGGTTCCAGAACGTGCTGCTCTAAGAAACTATCTCGATAGCATTCTATGAACTCCTCATCCAGGCTACTATTACCAATCTGATTTTTCCAGTTTATATGTAGATTAAAATCACCCATGATTATTGCCGTCCCTTTATCACAAGCACCCAATATTTCTTCTTGTATACTTCGTCCTACATAATAGTTACTGTTAGGGGGCCTGTAGACTCCCACTAGTGACTTCTTTCCTTACTATTCCTCATCTCCACCCAAACCGATTCTACATCCTGATCTCCTGAACCAAGGTCATCTCTAACTATTGCACCAATGCCATCCTTGATTAACAGTGCTACCCCTCCACCTTTACCTAGCTTCCTATTCTTCTTGAATGTCATATACCCCTCAATATTCAGGAGCCAATCCTTGTCATCCTGCAGCCACGTCTCCATAGTAGCTCATCTACTTTGTTATGAATGCTACGTGCATTCAGATACAGAGCCTTTAGTTCTGTCTTTTTGTTATCTTTGTAACATCTAGTCTTGACTGTTGGTGTGTTCTTAGGCTTTTTCTCTGTCCCATCCTGCCATTCTCTGACCTCCATTTCCCATATTACTATCCTGCTCTCCTGCCTTGACTCTACGCCTTGATTTGTTACATCTACCCAAGCTTGATCCCTCACCTCCCCTAGTTTAGTTTAAAGCCCTCTCTACTTCCCTAGTTATACAGTTTGCTAGAACACTGGTCCCAGCAGGGTTCAGGTGCAGACTAATCCAATGGTACAGCCCCCACTTTCCCCAGTACCAGTTGGCACGTGGCTCAAGTAATAATCCAAAGATTATTACCCTTGAGGTTCTGCTCTTCAATTTGGTGCCTAGCTCCTCATACTGTCTAAGCAGAACCTCTTTCCTAGTCCTACTTATGTCGTTGGTACCTACATGAACCACGACAACTGGATCCTCCCCCTCCCACTCCAAATTCCTGGCCAGCCCTGAGCAGATGTCCCGAACCCTGGCACCGGGTAGGGAACACAGCCTTCTGGACTCACGCTCTTGGCTGCACAGAATAGTGTCAATCCCCCTTATGATACTATCCCCTACTCCCACTACATTCCCGCAGTGCTGATCGGCAAAAGAACCAGAGGGTACATGAGGAAACATATTATTACACAGTGAGTTGTTGTGATCTGGAACGCGCTGCCTGAAAGGGCGGTGGAAGCAGATTCAATAGTAACTTTCAAAAGGGAACTGGATAAATACTTGTCGGGAAAAACATTGCAGGGCAATGGGGAAAGAGCAAGGGAGGGAGTCCAATTGGATAGCTCCACCAAAGAGTCAGCAAACCCACTGGTCAGAATGGCCTCCGACTTAAAAACCAACAACTAATGTCCTATGTAGACCAAAATAATCAAGTTAATCAACTTAATAATTCAGACCTTCGATGGCCCAGAGTCAGTACTGAGGGAGTGCTGCACTGTCGGAATGTCAATACTGAGGGAGTGCTGCACTGTCGGAGGGTCAGTACTGAGGGAGTGCTGCACTGTCGGAGGGTCAGTACTGAGGGAGTGCTGCACTGTCGGAGGGTCAGTACTGAGGGAGCGCTGCACTGTCAGAGGGTCAGTACTGAGGGAGTGCTGCAGTGTCGGAGGGTCAGTACTGAGGGAGTGCTGCACTGTCGGAGGGTCAGTACTGAGGGAATGCCGCACTGTCGGAGGGTCAGTACTGAGGGAGTGCTGCACTGTCAGAGGGTCAGTACTAAGCGAATGCTGCACTGGCGGAGGGTCAGTACTGAGGGAGTGCTGCACTGTCAGAGGGTCAGTACTGAGGGAGTGCTGCACTGTCAGAGGGTCAGTACTGAGGGAGTGCTGCACTGTCAGAGGGTCAGTACTAAGCGAATGCTGCACTGGCGGAGGGTCAGTACTGAGGGAGTGCTGCACTGTCAGAGGGTCAGTACTGAGGGAGTGCTGCACTGTCAGAGGGTCAGTACTGAGGGAGAGCTGCACTGTCGGAGGGTCAGTACTGAGGGAATGCTGCACTGTCGGAGGGTCAGTACTGAGGGAGTGCTGTACTGTCGGAGAGTCAGTACTGAGGGAATGCTGCACTGTCGGAGGGTCAGTACTGAGGGAATGCTGCACTGTCGGAGGGTCAGTACTGAGGGAGTGCTGCACTGTCGGAGGGTGTGTACTGAGGGAGTGCTGCACTGTCGGAGGGTCAGTACTGAGGGAGTGCTGCACTGTCGGAGGGTGAGTACTGAGGGAGTGCTGCACTGTCGGAGGGTCAGTACTGAGGGAGTGCTGCACTGTCAGAGGGTCAGTACTAAGGGAATGCTGCACTGGCGGAGGGTCAGTACTGAGGGAGTGCTGCACTGTCAGAGGGTCAGTACTGAGGGAGAGCTGCACTGTCGGAGGGTCAGTACTGAGGGAATGCTGCACTGTCGGAGGGTCAGTACTGAGGGAGTGCTGTACTGTCGGAGAGTCAGTACTGAGGGAATGCTGCACTGTCGGAGGGTCAGTACTGAGGGAGTGCTGCACTGTCGGAGGGTCAGGACTGAGGGAGTGCTGCACTGTCGGAGAGTCAGTACTGAGGGAGTGCTGCACTGTCGGAGGGTCAGTACTGAGGGAGCGCGGCAGTGTCGGAGTGTCAGTACTGAGGGAGTGCTGCACTGTCGGAGGGTCAGTACTGAGGGAGTGCTGCACCGTCGGAGGGTCAGTACTGAGGGAGTGCTGCACTGTCGCAGGGTCAGAACTGAGGGAGTGCTGCACTGTCGGAGGGTGAGTACTGAGGGAGTGCTGCACTGTCGGAGGGTCAGTACTCAGGGAATGCTGCACTGTCGGAGGGTCAGTACTGAGGGAGTGCTGCACTGTCGGAGGGTCAGTACTGAGGGAATGCTGCACTGTCGGAGGGTGAGTACTGAGGGAGTGCTGCACTGTCGGAGGGTCAGTACTGAGGGAGTGCTGCACTGTCGGAGGGTGAGTACTGAGGGAGTGCTGCACTGTCGGAGGGTCAGTACTGAGGGAGTGCTGCACTGTCAGAGGGTCAGTACTGAGGGAGTGCTGCACTGTCGGAGGGTGAGTACTGAGGGAGTGCTGCACTGTCGGAGGGTCAGTACTGAGGGAGTGCTGCACTGTCGGAAGGTCAGTACTGAGGGAGTGCAGCACTGTCGGAGGGTCAGTACTGAGGGAATGCTGCACTGTCGGAGGGTCAGTACTGAGGGAGTGCTGTACTGTCGGAGAGTCAGTACTGAGGGAATGCTGCACTGTCGGAGGGTCAGTACTGAGGGAGGGCTGCACTGTCGGAGGGTCAGTACTGAGGGAGGGCTGCACTGTCGGAGGGTCAGTACTGAGGGAGTGCTGCACTGTCGGAGGGTGAGTACTGAGGGAGTGCTGCACTGTCGGAGGGTCAGTACTGAGGGAGTGCTGCACTGTCGGAAGATCAGTACTGAGGGAGTGCTGCACTGTCGGAGGGTCAGTACTGAGGGAGTGCTGCACCGTCGGAGGGTCAGTACTGAGGGAGTGCTGCACTGTCGCAGGGTCAGAACTGAGGGAATGCTGCACTGTCGGAGGGTCAGTATTGAGGGAATGCTGCACTGTCGGAGGGTGAGTACTAAGGGAGTGCTGCACTGTCGGAGGGTCAGTACTGAGGGAGTGCTGCACTGTCAGAGGGTCAGTACTGAGGGAGTGCCGCACTGTCAGAGGGTCAGTACTGAGGGAGTGCCGCACTGTCAGAGGGTCAGTACTGAGGGAGTGCTGCACTGTCAGAGGGTCAGTACTGAGGGAGTGCCGCACTGTCAGAGGGTCAGTACTGAGGGAGTGCTGCACTGTCGGAGGGTCAGTACTGAGGGAGTGCTGCACTGTTGGAAGGTCAGTACTGAGGGAGTGCTGCACTGTCGGAGGGTCAGTACTGAGGGAATGCTGCACTGTCGGAGGGTCAGTACTGAGGGAGTGCTGCACTGTCGGAGGGTCAGTACTGAGGGAGTGCTGTACTGTCGGAGGGTCAGTAATGAGGGAGTGCTGCACTGTCGGAGGGTGAGTACTAAGGGAGTGCTGCACTGTCGGAGGGTGAGTACTGAGGGAGTGCTGCACTGTCGGAGGGTCAGTACTGAGGGAGTGCTGCACTGTCGGAGGGTCAGTACTGAGGGAATGCCGCACTGTCGGAGGGTCAGTACTGAGGGAGTGCTGCACTGTCGGAAGGTCAGTACTGAGGGAGTGCAGCACTGTCGGAGGGTCAGTACTGAGGGAATGCTGCACTGTCGGAGGGTCAGTACTGAGGGAGTGCTGTACTGTCGGAGAGTCAGTACTGAGGGAATGCTGCACTGTCGGAGGGTCAGTACTGAGGGAGGGCTGCACTGTCGGAGGGTCAGTACTGAGGGAGGGCTGCACTGTCGGAGGGTCAGTACTGAGGGAGTGCTGCACTGTCGGAGGGTGAGTACTGAGGGAGTGCTGCACTGTCGGAGGGTCAGTACTGAGGGAGTGCTGCACTGTCGTAAGGTCAGTACTGAGGGAGTGCTGCACTGTCGGAGGGTCAGTACTGAGGGAGTGCTGCACCGTCGGAGGGTCAGTACTGAGGGAGTGCTGCACTGTCGCAGGGTCAGAACTGAGGGAATGCTGCACTGTCGGAGGGTCAGTACTGAGGGAGTGCTGCACTGTCGGAGGGTCAGTACTGAGGGAATGCTGCACTGTCGGAGGGTCAGTACTGAGGGAGGGCTGCACTGTCGGAGGGTCAGTATTGAGGGAATGCTGCACTGTCGGAGGGTGAGTACTAAGGGAGTGCTGCACTGTCGGAGGGTCAGTACTGAGGGAGTGCTGCACTGTCAGAGGGTCAGTACTGAGGGAGTGCCGCACTGTCAGAGGGTCAGTACTGAGGGAGTGCCGCACTGTCAGAGGGTCAGTACTGAGGGAGTGCTGCACTGTCAGAGGGTCAGTACTGAGGGAGTGCCGCACTGTCAGAGGGTCAGTACTGAGGGAGTGCTGCACTGTCGGAGGGTCAGTACTGAGGGAGTGCTGCACTGTTGGAAGGTCAGTACTGAGGGAGTGCTACACTGTCGGAGGGTCAGTACTGAGGGAATGCTGCACTGTCGGAGGGTCAGTACTGAGGGAGTGCTGCACTGTCGGAGGGTCAGTACTGAGGGAGTGCTGTACTGTCGGAGGGTCAGTAATGAGGGAGTGCTGCACTGTCGGAGGGTGAGTACTAAGGGAGTGCTGCACTGTCGGAGGGTGAGTACTGAGGGAGTGCTGCACTGTCGGAGGGTCAGTATTGAGGGAATGCTGCACTGTCAGAGGGTCAGTACTGAGGGAGTGCCGCACTGTCAGAGGGTCAGTACTGAGGGAGTGCCGCACTGTCAGAGGGTCAGTACTGAGGGAGTGCTGCACTGTCAGAGGGTCAGTACTGAGGGAGTGCCGCACTGTCAGAGGGTCAGTACTGAGGGAGTGCTGCACTGTTGGAGGGTCAGTACTGAGGGAGTGCTGCACTGTTGGAAGGTCAGTACTGAGGGAGTGCTGCACTGTCGGAGGGTCAGTACTGAGGGAATGCTGCACTGTCGGAGGGTCAGTACTGAGGGAGTGCTGCACTGTCGGAGGGTCAGTACTGAGGGAGTGCTGTACTGTCAGAGGGTCAGTACTGAGGGAGTGCTGTACTGTCAGAGGGTCAGTACTGAGGGAGTGCTGCACTGTCGGAGGGTGAGTACTGAGGGAGTGCTGCACTGTCAGAGGGTCAGTACTGAGGGAGTGCCGCACTGTCAGAGGGTCAGTACTGAGGGAGTGCTGCACTGTCGGAGGGTCAGTACTGAGGGAGTGCTGCACTGTTGGAAGGTCAGTACTGAGGGAGTGCTGCACTGTCGGAGGGTCAGTACTGAGGGAGTGCTGCACTGTCGGAGGGTCAGTACTGAGGGAGTGCTGCACTGTCGGAGGGTCAGTACTGAGGGAGTGCTGTACTGTCGGAGGGTCAGTAATGAGGGAGTGCTGCACTGTCGGAGGGTCAGTACTGAGGGAGTGCTGTACTGTCGGAGATGTCGTCCATTGGAACAGACATTAATCCGAGGTCCTGTCTGCCTGTTGAAGTGGAGATGGATGGAGAAAAACCCATGGTATTGTTCAAAGCAGAGCAGGTATTTCTTCTGATGTACTGACCAACATGCAGCCCCCTTCCTGCCCCCAACCAAATCAAATCAACTGGACATTTATCTAATTTGCTGTTTGTGAGATCTCGCTGTGCACAAGCAAGTTTGCCTACAAAACCATTTCAGAAATAATTCATTGGCTGTGAAGTGGTACTGAAGTCCTAGATGTGTGATTTCAGTACAGTTTCTTTCTTTCAGTAAGTTACAAGTTAATCCCTTTTTTGTTTCGGAGGACCGGGGACTGCTGGGTAGGGGAAAACTATTTATTTGGGCAGTGGCAGTACCCGAGACACTACACGTGTAGTGTCTCCCACCCACCCTCCTCCTCTAACCAAAGAAAAAAGGACTCTAGGGTGTTGATAAGGTAAGCTTTTTATTTATTTAAAACTTCAGTCCGTCGGATTGCTAAGCAAACAAGTTTTGACTTTTTTTTCGTTTGGTTTTTCAGTAGATTTATTGGGAATCTAGAATAGTGGGAATGGAGGTAAAGGCAGTTGTATGTTCCTCCTGCAGAATGTGGGAGGTAGGGGTCGCCAAGAGTGTCCCTGCTGACTGCATCTGCGGGAAGTGCACCCAACTCCAGCTCCTCGCAGACCGCGTTAGGGAACTGGAGCTGGAGCTGGATGAACTTCGGATCATTCGGGAGGCGGAGGGGATTATTGACAGGAGTTATAGGGAGGCAGTCACACCTCAGGTAAAAGAAGTAGGTAGATGGGTTACCGTCAGGGGAAGGAAAGGGAACCAGCAGGCAGTGCAGGGATCCCCTGTGGCCGTTTCCCTCAACAACAGGTATACCGTTTTGGATACTGTTGGGGGGGACGACTTACCAGGGGTAAGCAATGGGGTGCAGGTCTCTGGCACAGAGTCTGTCCCTGTTGCTCAGAAGGGAAAAGGGAAGAGGAGCAGAGCATTAGTCATTGGGGACTCCATAGTTAGGGGAACAGATAGGAGGTTCTGTGGGAACGAGAGAGACTCACGGTTGGTGTGTTGCCTCCCAGGTGCCAGGGTACGTGATGTCTCCGATCGTGTTTTTGGGATCCTTAAGGGGGAGGGGGAGCACCCCCAAGTCGTGGTCCACATAGGCACCAACGACATAGGTAGGAAGAGAGATGGGGATTTAAGGCAGAAATTCAGGGAGCTAGGGTGGAAGCTTAGAGCGAGAACAACCAGAGTTGTTATCTCTGGGTTGTTGCCTGTGCCACGTGCTAGCGAAGAGAGGAATAGGGAGAGAGAGGAGTTGAACACGTGGCTGCAGGGATGGTGTAGGAGGGAGGGTTTTGGTTTCCTGGATAATTGGGGCTCTTTCTGGGGTAGGTGGGACCTCTACAAACAGGATGGTCTTCACCTGAACCAGAGGGGTACCAATATCCTGGGGGGGAGATTTGTTAGTGCTCTTCGGGGGGGTTTAAACTAAATCAGCAGGGGAATGGGAACCTAAATTGCAGTGCCAGTGTACAGGTTGTTGAGAGTAGTGAGGTAGGGGATAAGGTTACAGGGACGCAAGAGGGCACTGGCAAGCAAGAACTTGGTTTAAAGTGTGTCTACTTCAACGCCAGGAGCATCCGGAATAAGGTGGGTGAGCTTGCAGCATGGGTTGGTACCTGGGATCCTGATGTTGTGGCCATTTCGGAGACATGGGTAGAGCAGGGGCAGGAATGGATGTTGCAGGTTCCGGGATTTAGATGTTTCAGAAAGAACAGAGAAGAGGGTAAAAGAGGGGGGGGTGTGGCATTGTTAATCAAGGAAAGTATTACAGCGGCAGAAAGGACGTTTGAGGACTCGTCTACTGAGGTAGTATGGGCCGAGGTTAGAAACAGGAGAGGAGAGGTCACCCTGTTGGGAGTTTTCTATAGACCTCCGAATAGTTCCAGAGATGTAGAGGAAAGGATAGCGAAGATGATTCTCGACAGGAGCGAGAGTAACAGGGTAGTGGTTATGGGGGACTTTAACTTTCCAAATATTGACTGGAAATACTATAGTTCGAGTACTTTAGATGGGTCTGTTTTTGTCCAGTGTGTGCAGGAGGGTTTTCTGACACAGTATGTGGACAGGCCAACCAGGGGCGATGCCACATTGGATTTGGTACTGGGTAATGAACTCGGCCAGGTGTTCGATTTAGATGTAGGTGAGCACTTTGGCGATAGTGATCACAATTCGGTTAGGTTTACCTTAGCGATGGGCAGGGACAGGTATATACCGCAGGGCAAGAATTATAGCTGGGGGAAAGGAAATTATGACGCGATTAGGCAAGATTTAGGATGTGTAGGATGGGGAAGGAAACTGCAGGGGATGGGCACAAACGAAATGTGGAGCTTATTCAAGGAGCAGCTAATGCGTGTCCTTGATAAGTATGTACCTGTCAGGCAGGGAGGAAGTTGTCGAGCAAGGGAGCCGTGGTTTACTCAAGAAGTTGAAGCGCTTGTCAAGAGGAAGAGGGCGGCTTATGTTAGGATGAGACGTGAAGGCTCAGTTAGGGCGCTTGAGAGTTACAAGCTAGCCAGGAAGGATCTAAAGGGAGGGCTAAGAAGAGCAAGGAGAGGACACGAGAAGTCATTGGCGGATAGGATCAAAGAAAACCCTAAGGCTTTCTATAGGTATATCAGGAATAAACGAATGATAAGAGTTAGAACAGGGCCAATCAAGGATAGTAGTGGGAAGTTGTGTGCGGAATCAGAGGAGATAGGGGAAGCGTTAAATGAATATTTTTCGTCAGTATTTACAGTAGAGAAAGAAAATGTTGCCGAGGAGATTACTGAGATACAGCCTACTAGGCTAGATGGGATTGAGATTCACAAGGAGGAGGTGTTAGAAATTTTGGAAAGAGTGAAAATAGATAAGTCCCCTGGGCCAGATGGGATTTATCCTAGGATTCTCTGGGAAGCCAGGGAGGAGATTGCAGAGCCGTTGTTGTTGATCTTTAAGTCGTCATTGTCGACAGGAGTAGTGCCGGAGGACTGGAGGATAGCAAATGTTGTCCCCTTGTTCAAGAAGGGGAGTAGAGACAGCCCTGGTAATTATAGACCTGTGAGCCTTACTTCGGTTGTGGGTAAAATGTTGGAAAAGGTTATAAGAGACAGGATTAATAATCATCTTGAAAAGAATAAGTTCATTTGCGATAGTCAGCACGGTTTTGTGAAAGGTAGGTCGTGCCTCACAAACCTTATTGAGTTTTTCGAGAAGGTGACCAAACAGGTGGATGAGGGTAAAGCCGTGGATGTGGTGTATATGGATTTCAGTAAGGCGTTTGATAAGGTTCCCCACGGTAGGCTATTGCAGAAAATACGCAAGTATGGGGTTGAAGGTGATTTAGAGCTTTGGATCAGAAATTGGCTAGCTGAAAGAAGACAGAGGGTGGTGGTTGATGGCAAATGTTCATCCTGGAGTTTAGTTACTAGTGGTGTACCGCAAGGTTCTGTTTTGGGGCCACTGCTGTTTGTCATTTTTATAAACGACCTGGATGAGGGTGTAGAAGGGTGGGTTAGTAAATTTGCGGATGACACGAAGGTCGGTGGAGTTGTGGATAGTGTCGAAGGGTGTTATAGGGTACAGAGGGACATTGATAGGCTGCAGAGCTGGGCTGAGAGATGGCAAATGGAGTTTAATGCGGAGAAGTGTGAGGTGATTCACTTTGGAAGGAGTAACAGCAATGCAGAGTACTGGGCTAATGGGAAGATTCTTGGTAGTGTAGATGAGCAGAGAGATCTTGGTATCCAGGTACATAAATCCCTGAAAGTTGCTACCCAGGTTAATAGGGCTGTTAAGAAGGCATATGGTGTGTTAGCCTTTATTAGTAGGGGGATCGAGTTTCAGAGCCACGGGGTCATGATGCAGCTGTACAAAACTCTGGTGAGGCCGCACCTGGAGTATTGCGTGCAGTTCTGGTCACCGCATTATAGGAAGGATGTCGAAGCTTTGGAAAGGGTGCAGAGGAGATTTACTAGGATGTTGCCTGGTATGGAAGGAAGGTCTTACGAGGAAAGGCTGAGGGACTTGGGGTTGTTTTCGTTAGAGAGAAGGAGGAGGAGAGGTGACTTAATAGAGACATATAAGATAATCAGAGGGTTAGATAGGGTGGATAGTGAGAGTCTTTTTCCTCGGATGAGGATGGCAAACACGAGGGGACATAGCTTTAAGTTGAGGGGTGAAAGATATAGGACAGATGTCAGAGGTAGTTTCTTTACGCAGAGAGTAGTAGGGGCGTGGAACGCCCTGCCTGCAACAGTAGTAGACTCGCCAACTTTAAGGGCATTTAAGTGGTCATTGGATAGACATATGGATGTAAATGGAATAGTGTAGGTCAGATGATCGGCGCAACATCGAGGGCCGAAGGGCCTGTACTGCGCTGTAATATTCTAATTCTAATTCTAATTTCCTACCTCGACTTATTTAACAATATCCTACTGTGTGATGCATCTCTTGTGCAACACTCAATTCACCACCTTAAATAGTTTCCAGCACTGCACTGTCCGCTCTATAGCTGTCATTACCAGTACTCCACTCCATAATACTCTTTCCCATACAACTGCCAGTGATTTATCACACTTCATGTAAGCATAGCATGCAAATTGCTCACACCCTGAAATCTGTGTCAGCTGTGTTTCAGTGGCTAGCTCTCCTGCCTCTGAGCCAGAAGGTTGTGAGTTTAAGTTCCAGAAACTGTAGCACATAATCAAGGCTGACATTCCCAGTGCAGTACTGAGGGAGCACTGCACTGTCAGAGGTGCCATCTTTCAGATGAGGTGTTAAACCTGTCTGCCCTCTCAGATGGCTGTAAAAGATCACACAGTACTATCTTGAAGAACAGCAGGTGGATGCTCCCTGGCATCCTGGCCAATATTTATCCTTCAACGGGCATCACTAAAACACATTATCTGGTCATTATCACATTGCTGTTTGTGGGATCTTGCTGTACACAAATTGGCTGCCGCATTTCCTACATTACAACAGTGACTATACTTCAAAATACTTCATTGACTGCAAAGTACTTAGAGACGTGCTGAGGTGGTGAAGGGTGCTATAGAATTGCAAGTTCTCTCTTTTTTCCTTTTTTGTGACAGAGGCTTCCAAACACGTAGAGAGAGTGAAATAACAAGTAGTTAACAGAATAGTTAATTAATTCCCTTAAAATAAAACAGTTGGACAGCCATCTGGTTCAATGTAGGAAAAGATGTTCCTGTACACAGTGTAAAATGATATTGCAGTCCAATCAGCAGCATGGGGACGCTGAGTCGTGGAGTTCAGCTGGTCTGCACTCATTAATGTAGTTTGCAATGTTAGATTTATGCACTGAAGTTTCCGTTTGATTGCCTTCAGGGACTAGAGAAAGTGACGGGGCACTGCACAGTCTTGTGTTCATTGGCTGTAAAGTGCTTTGGGATGTCCCGAGATTCGGAAAGGCACTGTATAAATGCAAATCTTTCTTTTCGCAAGGATGAGACTGGAAGTTCAAACTGTCTTCTTCCTGTCTCTATTAAAGTTTGGCTTATTTTGATTGAATGTTAATCAATATACAGTACTCTGATATGGAGTGAAATGTGTTATCTAGATTATCTATTGAGGAACTTACAGACTTGATTATTCCAAAGCTGTCCTGGCCGACCTCCCATTCTCCACGTTCTGGAAACTTCAGCCCATCCGGAACTCCAAATCCTATCCCATACCAAGTCCCATTCACCTATCACCCTGTCCTTGCTGACTCACATTCGCTGCTGTGGCCCCAATGCTTCAGACTTAACATTGTCATCCTCGTGTTTAAATACCCCGCTGATCTCGGCCTGCCCTATCTCTATAATCTCCTACAACCCTCCGTATACACCCCAATCCTCTGATTCCAACCTTTCATACAACCCCTCCATTCGCACCAACATTGGCAGCCATGCTTTCAGCTGCCTGGACCCACTCTCTGAAATGCTACCCAAAGCCTCTCCACCCAGCATGGATTTGATGGGCTGAATGGCCTCCTTCTGTGCGTAATGATTCTATGACCTCTCCATCTCCCTCACCTCTTAAGATGGTCCTTAAAACCCACCTCTTTAACCTTACCTTTGATCACCCCTCCTAATATCTCCTCCTTTAGCAGGTGTGTCTACTTTTACCTCAGTTCTTTGTGAAGTACATTTGGGTGTGTTTTTTCTCTATTAGCAGCAAGTTGTTGTTGTACAGTGCTCTGTGTTTGAATTTGTCTCCCTGTTTTAAAGCACACTATAGATCCTTGGCTACTTTTCAAACAGTTTGCCATAAAATGTCAAAAGTCAGTAGTGAATTCACTTTGCTGCTGACACAATTTAGGGCTGTGAATTATTTCTGTAAGGATGGTAAATAAAAGTGTTGGTTTATCTGCTCAGCCATAACTAGCACTAAAAATACTGAAATACACAAGCAATGTAACCTCTAACTTTTTTGGGAGTGCATGGGCGATTTGTATAAGAGCGTGGCCCTTTTAATGTTTTTTGCACTGCTGCACATGCACAGTATCTTAAAGGGGCTGACTTGTGTGCAGCCTGTGCAGGAACATGCAGTTTAGAGTAAACATTACTCTCACCAGTTTTTGATTACGTTAGCAAAACTGAATATAATGGCTTATCCAGTATGGCAAGTTGTATAGAAAGAGTTATACGGACCATATGTTTCCTTAATAACATACTCAAAAGTTTAAAAACCACTATCAGAATAACCAAAGCTTCCTAAAGCCAACCATTAAAGGATGATTGAAGGCACTGCTACCATCTACAAGATGCACTGCAGCAACTCGCCAAGCCTCCTTAGACAGCACCTTCCAAAACCGTGACCTCTACCACCTAGAAGGACAAGGGCAGCAGATGCATGGGAACATCACCATCTGCAAGTTCCCCTCCAAGTCACACACCATCCTGACTTGGAACTATAATCGCCGTTCCTTCACTGTCACTGGGTCAAAATCCTGGAACTCCCTTCCTAACAGCACTGTGGGTGTACCTACCCCACAGGGACTGCAGTGGTTCAAGAAGGCAGCTCACCACCACCTTCTCAAGAACAATTAGGGATGGGCAATAAATGCTGGCCTGGCCAGCGACGCCCACATCCCAGGAACAAATAAAAAAAGCTTGTGAGCAGTGTTCAACAGAGAAAAAGGGTAATAATGGTCATCAGTTTTCAATATAACTTTTGATCACATGTGCATGTCCAAACAAACCACCATCTCCGTCTCCTGTTCCTTTTCCTTCCTTTTGGGGAGCTTTGCCTCCATAAGTCCACTGTTCAACATGTACACTGGACTATGTTGCAAGGCAGGCATATATTGAGGGTGATCAGACGACATAAAAACTGTGAGAGTGGAGCATGAAGACATACTGATCCACAGTGCAGTACTCAGTATAATATGTCCAAGTGACTTTGATGCTGGTAAAGAGGATGGATAGTTTTATTCTGCATCTATCCATTTTTTCATGTGGGTGCCAGTGGCTTCCAATCACTGATTTGATGTGAAACACATTGTTATCCCATGGTTTGAACTAAAGTGGATCTAGACTTATTTGATTGCAAAAGGAGGGGCATCATGTTCTACCATGTGATTGCAGAATAATCACGTAGCACATGACAAAACACAGCAGATTTTGACTCCCACCACTAAATATCTGTAACCAATTTAAAACACATTGCAAGTACTGTTTCCAGTAAGGTGTTGATATCAGTTTTTAATGGGTTAGGTATATGGTTTTTATTATGCACCTTCTATTGAAGGGGCAACAAGTTGTCACCTTTCTGAACACAGCTTCCACTCCCCATTACCACTCTATGGGCTAGAAATGACTGTTTTTATGTTATACGAAAATGCTTGTACTAAACTTGGTCTGTCTGCTATTTTAATGGAACTGTTAACATGTATGATAACTTTGCTGACATTAACTTCTCTCTTAGCTATGATATTGATGAATGACAGTGTAAACAACAAGGTACCTCCACATTAAGGCAGTTAAATAGTCATTCAAGTCTGTTTCTGCAATTCATGTGATAATATTTATCATGTCTCAATGGGAAAATGATATAAATAACACCAGTGCTCAGTGGAAAAACTAGCCTCTTGGATTTATGTGAGTTAGTTATTGTAACCATATTGATTAAAATATTTAATTATTCCCATTCAGGTGAAGCTGGTTTCTACATGAATCCTAACTACCCTGAAGGTTATACAAGCCTCAACACAGCCTGTATTTGCATATCAATCCCTTGAAACAACATTGGTTGTCATCCTTTCTGAGTAATACTGAGAAATCTGAATTGATGCTATCAACATGCCAGATAACTGAGCTACTAGTGTGAGAAATAGCATTTTAACAGGAGATAAATCATAGTGATTAATCTATTTTATATTTCAAAGGTTTACATTTGCAGGTGTTTCCTGCCCAAGAATTGCTGGGAGGACAGAAACCTTTTTCTTTTAACGAAACATAAGGAAACATTTTTGTCTGCTAATAATCGAATAATACTTCAATTACTGAAAGTGCAGTGACTTGTTATGTGGGCAAATGTGGCGGCCATTTTACACACAGTCAAATCCCACAAAACGCAGTAAACTCTATAACTGGTTAATCTGTTTTTGATGGTGTTGCCCAAGGGAAGAACGTTGGTCAAAACACTTCCCTCTTTTCAAATTGCACCATTGAATTTTTAATAGGGAGCCAATGAGTGTGGGTTCTCAAATTGGTGAATCTTTCCACATTTGGCAAGAAAGTACTGGAAATATAGAGATAACCAGCTGGATAGCAATCCTCACAACCTCACTTCCAATGATTACTTTCTTCCACTCCCAGTAATATTAATGGCCTCAAATGTTATACATTACTTGTTTTGGTCAGTTTTCTTTATTCTTCAAATCAATAAAATCTCACATTTATAAGAAGTAACTGAGAGGGTTAATAAGGGTAGTGTGGTTGATGTTGTGTATGTGGACTTTCAAAAGGTGTTTGACAAAATACCACATAATAGGCTTGTTAGCAAAATTAAAGCCCATGGGTTCAAAGGGACAGTGGCAGCATGGATACAAAATTGGCTAAGATACAGTTTTTTAAACTGCAGGGAAATATACAGAAGTTGGAGTAGGAGGAGGAGGATCGGGTTGTCGTGGTCCATGCAGGAACCAATGTCATAGGTAGAATGAGCAATGAGGTTCTGCTGAGGGAGTTTGAAAGAGCTAGGGTCCAAAGTAAAAAGCAGAACAAAGGCAATGCAGTAATTATGGGGGATTTTAACCTTCTTATAGACAGAACAAATCACATCAGCAAAGGTAATAAATAATCTCTGCTTTGTTACCTGAGCTAGGTGGCAATTGGCAAAAACTTTTATTAATATAGCATAGTTAATGTAATAAATGTCCCAAGGCACTTCATAGGAGCATTACAGAACAAAATATGACACCAAGCCACATGAGGAGATATTAGGACAGGTGACCAAAAGCTTGGTCAAAGAGGTGGATTTTAAGGAGTGTATTAAAAGAGGAAAGCAAGATGGCGAGGTGTAGGGAGGGAATTCCAGAGGTTAGGGCCTAGGCATCTGAAGGCACAGCTGCCCATGGTGGAGCGATTAAAATCGGGGTTGCTCAAGAGGCCAGAATTAGAGTGCAGAGCTCTTGGAGGGTTGTGGGGCTGGAGGAGATTACAGAAATAGGGAGGGTGAGGCCATGAAGAGATTTGTAAACAAGGATGAGAATTTTAAAGTCAAGACATTGCTTGATCGGAAGCCAATGTAGGTCAGCGAGCACAGGGGTGATAAGGGAACGAGACTTGGTGTGAGTCAGGATACGGGCAATAGAGTTTTGGATGACTTCAGGTTTACGGAGGGTAGAATGTAGGACACTGGCCAGGAGTATATTGGAATAGTTAAGTTTTGAGATAACAAGGACATGAATGAGGGTTTCAGCAGCAGATGAGCTGAGGCAGGGGAGAAGTCAAATGATGTTATGGAGGTGGAAATAGGTGATTTTAGTGATGGCACGAGTATGTGAGTTGCATGACAATATGTGAAAAGTTAAAATTAAAGGCCCTTTATCTGTATGCATGGAGTTTTTGGAACAAGATATATGTATTAATGGCATAGTGATAAAAGGGTTTGATCTAATAGTTATTACAGAGACATGGTTGCATGGCAACTGAGGTTGGGAACTAAATATGCCAGGGTACTTCATGGTTCGAGAAAACAGACAGAATGGAAAAGGGTGGGGGTGGTTGTTGCCCTGATAAAGGATGACATAAGGACAGTGGTGAGGAAGGATCTTGGCTTAGAAGCAGAAAGTAGAACCAATACGGGTGGAGATAAGAAATAACAAGGGTCAGAAAACACTGGTGGCAATAGTTCATAGGCCCTTACCAATAGCTATACTGTTCGATAGAGCATTAATCAAGAAATAAGAAGAGCTTGTAACAAAGGCAATGCAGTAATTATGGGAGATTTTAACCTTCATATAGATTGGACAAATCAAATCAGCAAAAGTAGATTGAAGGATGAGTTCATGGAATTCGAGACAGTTTCCAAGAACAATATGTCATGAGATCAATCAGGAAAGAGGCTATTTTAGATCTTGTTTTGTGTACTGAGACAAGGTAAATTAGTAATTTCCGAGTAAGAATGGATTCTCTGGGGAAGAGTGATTACAATATAATGAATTTCACATCGGGTTTGAGAATGACATACATAAATCTGAAAATAGAGTATTGCAACTTAAATAAAGCCAATTACACAGATATGAGGGGTGAGTTGGCTAAGGTTGACTGGGAAATTCGATTAAAAGGTATGATAGTAATGAGTAAAGATCAAAATTTGAAGAAATATTTCATAATTCTCAACAAATCTACATTCCATTAAGAAATAAAAACTACACGGGAAAAGTGCTCCATTCATGGCTAACTAAAGAGGTTAAGAAAAGTATTAGATTAAAAGAAGGGGCTTATAATATTGCCAAGAAATGTAGTAAGCCTGAGGATTGGCAGAGTTCCAGAAACCGTCAAAGGATGACCAAAAATTGATAGAGGGAGAAAATAGAATGAGTAAAAGAGCCAGAAATATAAAAATAGATTGTAAGAGTTTCTACAAATATGTAAAGAAGAGAGTAGTGAAAGTAAATGTGGACCCCTTAGAAGCTGAGACAGGAGAAATTATCATGAAGAATAAAGAAATGGCAGAGATGTCAAACAAATATTTTGTATCTGTCTTCATAGTGGAAAAACAAAAAACATTCCAGAAATAGTGGGAAACCAAGGTTCTATTGACAGTGAGGAACTTAACGCAATTAATATTAGCAAAGAAAAAGTACTGGAGAAATTAATGGGACTAAAAGCCAACACATCCCCTGGACCTGATAGCTTATATCCTAGGGTTCTAAAAGAAGTGCCTGCAGAGATAGTGGATGCACTGGTTGTGATCGTCCAAAATTCCTGAGATTTTGGAATGGTCCCAGTGGATTGGAAGTTAGCAAATATAATACTGCTATTCTAGAAGGAAGAGAGAAAGAAAACAGAGCTATAGGCCAGTTAGCTTGACATCAGTTGTTGGGAAAATGCTAGAATCCATTATTCAGGAAATGGTATCAGGGCACTTTGCCTAACCATATTATGATTTTCCGAGTCAATGTGGTTTTATGAAAGGGAAATCATGTTTGACCAATCTATTGGAGTTTTTTAAAGGATGTAACTAGCAGGGTAGATAAAGAAAAACTAGTCGATGTAGTATATTTGGATTTTCAAAAGGCATTTGATAAGGTGCCATACAAGAAGGTTGGTCACAAGATAAGGGCTCGTGTGGTTGGGGGTAATATATTAGCATAGATAGAGAGTTGGTTAAAGGACAGAAAACAGAGAGTAGGGATAAACTGTTCATTTTTTGGTTGGCAGGCTGTGTTTCGTGTGCAAGGACACCCAAATAACTGAACATCAACAGTTAATAAAAACAAGAAATGCTGGAGTCACTCAGCAGGTCTGGCAGCATCTGTGGAAAGAGAAGCAGAGTTAACGTTTCGGGTCAGTGACCCTTCTTCGGAACTGACAAATATTAGAAAAGTCACAGGTTATAAATAAGTGAGGTGGGGGTGGGGCAAGAGATAACAAAGGAGAAGGTGCAGATTGGACCAGGCCACATAGCTGACCAAAAGGTCACGGAGCAAAGGCAAACAATATGTTAATGGTGTGTTGAAAGACAAAGCATTAGTAAAGATTAGATGTGAATACACTGAATATTGAACAGCAGCAAGTGCAAACCTGAAGAAAAACAACCTGAAAAAAACAGTGGGTAAGCAAACTGAACAAACTAAGATGAAATGAAATAAATGCAAAAAAAGATTGTAAAAAATGTAAAAAGGAATGTAAAAAAAAAGGAAGAAAAAATAACTAAAAATGAAAGTAAAATGGGGGGCTGTCATGCTCTGAAATTATTGAACTCAATGTTCAGTCCAGCAGGCTGTAGTGTGCCTAATCGGTAGATGAGATGCTGTTCCTCGAGCTTGCGTTGATGTTCACTGGAACACTGCAGCAATCCCAGGACAGAGATGTGAGCATGAGAGCAGGGGGGAGTGTTGAAATGGCAAGCAACCGGAAGCTCAGGGTCCTGCTTGCGGACTGAGCGGAGATGTTCCGCAAAGCGGTCACCCAGTCTGCGCTTGGTCTCCCCAATGTAGAGGAGACCACACTGTGAGCAGCGAATACAGTATACTACATTGAAAGAAGTACAAGTAAATCGCTGCTTCACCTGAAAGGAGTGTTTGGGGCCTGGGATAGTGAGGAGAGAGGAGGTAAATGGGCAGGTATTACAACTCCTGCGATTGCAGGGGAAGGTGCCCTGGGACGGGGACGAGGTGGTGGGGGTAATGGAGGAGTGGACCAGGGTGTCGCGGAGGGAATGATCCCTTCGGAATGCTGACAGGGGAAGGGAGGGGAAGATGCGACTGGTAGTGGCATCACGCTGGAGGTGGCGAAAATGGCGGAGGATGATCCTTTTCTTCAGGTTGTTTTTCTTCAGGTTTGCACTTGCTGCTGTTCAATATTCAGTATATTCACACCTAATCTGTACTAATGCTTTGTCTTTCAACACACCATTAACATATTGTTTGCCTTTGCTCCGTGACCTTTTGGTCAGCTATGTGGCCTGGTCCAATCTGCACCTTCTCCTTTGTTATCTCTTGCCCCACCCCCACCTCACTTGTTTATAATCTGTGACTTTTCTAATATTTGTCAGTTCCGAAGAAGGGTCACTGACCCGAAACGTTAACTCTGCTTCTCTTTCCACAGATGCTGCCAGACCTGCTGAGTGATTCCAGCATTTCTTGTTTTTGTTTCAGATTTCCAGCATCCGCAGTATTTTGCTTTTATCAACAGTTAATAGTTCCTTACCATTTAAAAAATATTCAGTTTTTCTATTCTTCCTACCAAAGTGCAGGAACAGAGATGTCTGGGTGTGTATACACACAAATCTTTGAAGGTGGCAGGATAAGTTGAGAAAGCTGTTAAAAAAGCAAACCTGGGTTTTATTAATAGAGGCATAGAGTGCAAGGGCAGGGAAGGTATGCTAACCTTTTATAGAACACAGGTTGGGACTCAGCTGGCATAATGTGTTCAATTTTGGGCACCACATTCTAGGAAGGATGTCGAAACCTTGGAGAGGGTGAAGAAGTAATTTATTAAATTGTACTGGAAATGAGGGACTTCAATTATGTGGAGAGACTGGAGAAGCTGGGGTTGTTCTCCTTAGAGTAGAGAAGGTTCAAAGGAGATTGATAGAAATGTTCAAAATCATGAGGGGTTTTGATAATTTCTCCAAATTCTCTGTTTCCAGTGGCAGAAGGGTCGATAACCAGAGGTCATCAGATTTAAAGTGATTGGCAAAATAACCAAATAACCAGAGGCAACATGAGGAAACTTTTTTTACACAGTGAGTTGCTGTGATCTGGAACGCGCTGCCTGAAAGGGAGGTGGAAGCAGATTCAATAGTAACTTTCAAAAGAGAATTGGATAAATAGTTGAAAGAAAATAATTTAATGGGGTTATGGGGAAAAAGCAGGGGGAGAAGGTTTAATTGGATAGATCTGCCAAAGTGCCAGCATAGACATGATGGGCTGACTGGTCTCCTTCTGTGCTGTAAGTTTCTATGATTCTATACAAAAACATATGAAATAATAAAACTCAATATTCAGCCAAATAATAGAAAAAGTTAACAGAACTTTAGACAACATAGAATAAGTGGCTGACTCCAGCTTTATGGTAAACACAAGGAAGTCAGAATAAAACTAGGTGATGAGCTGAGCATCTTTGCGCAGAACACCATCATGGTTGAAGAATAGGGAAGAGGACAAGATAAAGCAGCAAAGTGTCACTGAGATTAGCTTTTAGATTGTAGGAAGAAGTAAGGCAGAAGGAGGTGAGGAGTTCTACAGTACTGATATCCTTTGGGAGAATCAGTCATTGATTTTAACAGTGAGGATGCACGAAGGGGGGAACAGAATATAGGATGGTGAGGAACAAGAGAGGAAGGTTCAGAGGAGAATTGCCTATAGGAGCAATGAAGACATTGAGAAGGACCAGAAATGCCAAATGGTTTGGATTAATGCTACTTGAAAAAGCAGAGAAATCATTCAAAGGAGCCACAGTGAAACTACTGGACATTGCCATATTCACGTGATTATTTACACCTAGCTGACATCAAGTTTTACCTGTTTGTGGGTTAACCATGATGCTTTCCTGTTCCACGTTGTATTTGCAGTTGGTGAATGCCATCTGTCTTGGTGGTGGACCATTGATACTGGCCAGAGAGCTCAGTGATGCTGGGTTGTTGTGGTTTCCATGTCTGTTCACTACTCTAGGAATGGTTTTCACCCTTTTTGGGTCTTCCTCAATGCTACAATGCAAACATTACAACATTTCAGAAAAATTCACAAAACCAAACCAGCCAGGTAAAATCAGTTATCGTATCGAGAGAAGAAAGAGAGAACTTGCATTTCTATAGCTTGTTTCATGACTTCAGGACATCCCAAAGTGCTCTACAACCAAATGAAGAACTTTTTTGTTAAGTGTTGTGATGTAGAAAAGGTAGTAGCTAATTTGCACACAGCAAGATCCTACATACAGCATGTGGCCAAAAAAATGGTTTTAGTTGTTAGTGTTTAATAAGTTCTGTTAATGGATGTTAAATACCTAGTAATTGAAGGTGAACAGGTGTTGGGTGTTGATTAGTTAATTGTACTCAGATATATATATAAAGAGCCAGCCAGCACTGGCTGGGTGATGTTAGGAATGGGGAAGTAAGCTCTGTGGCAAACAATAAACAGTCTCCACTAAAGCATCCTAGTCTCAGTGTCTTCTTCACAAACAGGCTTGAAAGTTTCTCTAACATTAGTGATGTTAGTTGAGGGATAATTATCTGAAAGGACACCACGGAAAACTTCTCTGCTCCTCTTCAAAATAGTGGCTGTGATCTTTTACGACTACCTGAGAGGGCAAATGGAGCATTCTTTAATGTTTCATCTGAAAAATGACACCTTGAACAGTGCAGTGCTCCTTCAGTACTGCTCTGGAGGGTTGTGAATCTTTGGAATTCTCTACTCCAGAAAGCTGTGGATGCTCAGTTGTTGAGTATATTCAAGACAGAGATTAATAGACTTTTGGACTTTAAGGGAATGAAGGGATATGGGGATTGTATGGGAAAATGGAGTTGATGCAGAAGTTCAGCCGTGATCTTATTGAATGTCAGAGCAGGGGGCAATCCCGGGGTGGTGGGAAGCTGCTGTTCCCATTGTCCCAGGGAGACGGGGATCAGAGTCCTGGTGGGGTGTCGGGGTAAGATTGGTGACCTCATGGGGAAGGTGAGATGGGGCCTGTCCGATTATGGGGGTTCCTCAAGCCAGGTAGACTGGATCCAGGAGGTGGGTGTAAAGGGATGCCACTCCTGGTCCCATGAAGCCCTCGCCCGGATGCAGCTTCCTGGTTTCCCCGTGGCTCAGGAAACCCGGCCAACCAGAGTTAAAGTTGTAAAGCTGAATGACACTGAGGTTTGAAGCCTCATTATCCTATTTAAAGTATCAACCTGCCACCTTGGAGCAGATTGAGGAAGGAAGGTGGGCAGGCAACCAGTTAAAGCTGTAAGTGGGCGGGTTGATTTTGGTGGTTAATCTGAATTTTAAGTCTTTAACCACCCTCCCAACCCCCCGTCCTCTACCCCCGACTCAATCCCGCCCGTTTCTGTTGGTTAAAATTCTCTCCATAACTCTACCAAATTGTCCAATTTCTGGAGGTGTAGAAATCCTGAGGCTGTTAGTCTCAGATGAACTGATATACAACTCCTCAGATACTGAAGCAGTCCGTGTAGAAATGCAACGACCTGGACAATATTCAGGCTTGGGCTGATAAGTGGATAGTAACATTCGTGCCACACAAGTGCCAGTCAATGACCATCTCCAACAAGAGAGAATTTAACCATCTCCCCTTGACATTTAATTGCATTCTGATTGCTGAATCCCCCACTATCAACATCCTGGGGGTTACTATTGACTAGAAACTGAACTGGACCAGCCATATAAATACTGTGGCTATAAGAACAGGCCAGAGGCTAGGAATTCTGCGGTGAGTAACTCACCTCCTGTCTCCCCAAAGCCTGTCCACCATCTACAAGGCAAAAGTCTGAGTGTGATGGAATACTCTCCACTTGCCTGGATGGGTGCAGCTCCAACAACACTTGAGAAGCTCGACACCATCCAGAACAAAGCAACCTGCTTGATCAGCACCCCATCCACCACAGACGCTCAGTGCTAGCAGTGTGTACCAGCTACAAAATGCACTGCAGCAACTCGCCAAGCCTCCTTCGACAGCACCTTCCAAACCCACGACCTCTACCAACTAGAAGGACAAGGACAACAGATGTATGGGAACACCAGCACCTGCAAGTTCCCCTCCAAGTCATACACCATCCTGATTTGGAACTATAATCGCCGTTCCTTCACTGTCACTGGGTCAAAATCCTGGAACTCCCTTCCTAACAGCACTGTGGATGTAACTACCCCACATGGACTGCAGCGGTTCAAGAAGGCAGCTCACCACCACCTTCTCAAGGGCAATTAGGGATGAGCAATAAATGCTGGCCTGGCCAGTGACGCCCACATTCTATTCTTCACTGCCTTGCCATCCAAGTTTTGACATGGCAACTTTAAAAATGTCAAACACTGTGCTGAGGTTGCCAACTTTGGTTGAAAATGTTCCTGGAAGTGTCTTCACAACTTGCTCGACCCAGCCCACACACTCCTGACATTGGTCCCAGCACATCCATCTTTGCGACACATCACCTTCCCAGACCAATCAGAAAGTGAATAGATTCTTTGTTACCTGATTGGATGATTCTTGACTGTCAATCAAACAACCTTTATCCCCATCTCCAATATTTTTATAACTAGTAAACAGAAGTGTTCAAAGTAAATGTAAAAAAAATTAATGCCCCTATGAATTTCCAGCTGGATTTTGCTGGTAGTGGGATCCTGGAGATTCTTGTTTAATTTTATACAACTCCAGGGCAATGCTGGAATGTTGGCAACCCTACACTGTGTTAACTCTTACGCTTAAGGGTTAGATTACCCACTTTCTATGGAGTCAGACTGCTTCAGGTGTAAGCTAGCAGCACAGCCCTATAGCTTGCTCTCCATTAGAGTCATATAACATTCAGCCCATCAAGTCCATTCTGGCTCTCTATCGAGCAATCCAATCAGTCCCATTCCCCCGCTCTATCCTCGTAGCCCTGCAAGTTTTTTTTCCCTCAAGTGCCCATCCAATTTCCTTTTGAAATCATTCATCATCTCTGCTTCCACTCCCTTGGAATCTGGAGTAAAAAAACTAATCTCAGTAATGGTGACCATGAAACTACAGGATTGTTGCAAAAACCCATCTGATTCACAAAAGTCCATTAAGGAAGGAAATCTGCCAACCTTACCCGGTCAGGCCTACATGTGACTCCAGACCTACAACAATGTGGTTGACTGCTCTCTGAAATGGCCTAGCAAGCTGCTCAGTTTTATCAAACTGCTGCAGTAAAATCGAATAAAAATAAAACTGGATGGATCATCTGGCATTGACCTAGTCATTGGAAATGACAACGGCAAATCCTAAACAATGCTGGGCTCAAAATTAGCAATGTGATTTCAACATGCTCGTGTAGGACACCACGATGTGTCTTAGATCCTTCATTCAACACTTTTTTGTTTGTTTCTAACTGTAAACAGTTACGGCTTCTGTATTATAAACAGGATATAGAGGCACCGGAGAAGGTGCAAAAAATGATTCACAAGGATGATCTCAGAATTGAGAGGTGAAACCTATCAGGAAAGATTGAATAGGCTGGGACTTTTTTCTCCAGAAAAGAGAAGTCTGAAGGGGTGACCTGATAGAGGTCTTTAAGATTATGAAAGGGTTTGATAGGATAGACATAGAGATGTTTCCACTTGCAGGCGAGACCAGACTAGGAGCCATAAATATAATATAATCACTTATAGATCCAACAGGGAATTCAGAAGAAACTTCTTTAGAGAATGTGGAACTCACTACCACAGGGAGTGATTGCGGTGAATAGTATCGATACATTTAAGGGGAAGCTGGATAAACACGAGGGAGAAAGGAATAGAAGGACGAGATGAGATGAAGAGGGTGGGAGCAGGCTCAAATGAAACCTAAACAATGACATAGACCAATTGGTTCAAATGGCCTCTTCCTGTGCTGTAAATGGAGAGGTGGTGGCGTAGTGGTAATGTCACTAGACTAGTAACCCAGAGCCCCAGGCTAATTCTCTGGGGACATGGGTTCGAATCCCGCTATGGCAGATGGTGAAATTTGAATTCAATTAATAAATCTGGAATTAAAAGCTGGTCTAATGGTGACCGTGAAACCATTGGTCGATTGTTGTAAAAACTCATCTGGTTCACTAACCAGAAATCAGGAAGGAAATCTGCTGTTTTTACCTGGTCTGGCCTACATGTGACTCCAGACTACATGTCACTCTTAAAATGCCCTCTGAAATGGCCTAGCAAGCCAATCAGTTCAAGGGCAATTCCAGATCTGCTTTAAACTAAATGTGATATCTTGCGCAGGGTGGAGCTGGATAGGTCTGGGAGAGTGAGTGGGTGAACAGTCAGCACCCTTAGTGCTGTGAAGCATGTCAGAATCTTCAGGTCAAATGCACTACAATACAATTTCACTCATCAAAGCAATTCACTTTATGCTTATTTTACTTTTTGCTTACTTATCTCAGTTTATCCATATGTATCTATCCACCAGGAGCTTGAAAAGCTACAACCACGTTTTCTATTTAAATGGTTATATCTCAGTCATTGATACTTAAATAGGAACATAGGAGCAAGGGTAGGCCATTCAGCCCATCGGGCCTGCCCCACCATTCAATACGACCATGGCTGATTTTCTACTTCAATGCCTTGTTCCCACACTATCCTCATATCCCCTGATGTCATTTGTATTTAAAAATATGTCACAGAGTCATAGACTTATACAGCACAGAAACAGGCCCTTCAGCCAATCGTGTTTGTGCCGGCCATCAAGCACCTATCTATTCTAATTCCATTTTCCAGCACTTGGCCCATAGCCTTGTATGCTCTCAATCTCTGCTGTAAACATACTCAATGACTGAGCTTCCACAGTCTTCTGGAGTAGAGAATTCCAAAGATTCACAGCCCTCTGAGTAAAGACTTTTCTCCTCATCTCTGTCCTAAGTGGCTTCCCCCTTATTTTGAAATTGTGTCCCCTGGTATGAGACTCCCCAACCAGGGGAAACATCTTAGCTGCATCTACCCTGTCTATTCCTTTCAGTATTTTGTAGATTTCAATACAATCACCTCTTATTCTTTGAAACTCTACAGAATACAGGCCCAGTTTCCCCAATCTCTCTTCATAGGACAGTCCCGCCATCCCGGGAACAAGTCTGGTGAACCTTCGTTGCACTCCCTCTATGGCAATAATATCCTTCCTAAGGTAAGGGGACCAAAACTGCACACAGTACTCCAGATGCAGTCTAACCAAGGTTCTATACAATTGAAGCAAGACTAGTCACAGCCTGCCAACATGAGAATGAACCATTTATTCCTAGTCTCCATTTTAAATCAGCAGGTTTAAATCAGCTTTGATGTCTGGTATTGCCTTGCAGATTTTAATGATCTTAATGAGGAGGAAATAAGCAGAACAGAGATAATTCTAGGCTTTTTATACATATATAAAGAGCAAGAGGGTAACCAGGGAAAGGGTTGGCCCACTCAGGACAGAGATGGGAATCTATGCGTGGAGCCAGAGGAAATGGGCGAGGTACTAAATGAGTACTTTGCATCAGTATTCACCAAGGAGAAGGACTTGGTGGATGATGAGCCTAGGGAAGGGAGTGCAGATAGTCTCAGTCATCTCATTATCAAAAAGGAGGAGGTGTTGGGTGTCTTGCAAAGCATTAAGGTAGATAAGTCCCCAGGGCCTGATGGGATCTACCCTAGAATTCTGAGGGAGGCAAGGGAAGAAATTGCTGGGGCCTTGACAGAAATCTTTGCATCCTCATTGGCTACAGGTGAGGTCCCAGAGGACTGGAGAATAGCCAATGTTGTTCCTTTGTTTAAGAAGGGTGGTAAGGATAATCCAGGAAATTATAGGCCGGTGAGCCTTACGTCAGTGGTAGAGAAACTATTAGAGAGGATTCTTCAGGACAGGATTTACTCCCATTTGGAAACAAACAAACTTATTAACGAGAGACAGCATGGTTTTGTGAAGGGGAGGTCGTGTCTCACTAATTTGATTGAGTTTTTTGAGGAAGTGATGAAGATGATTGATGAGGGAAGGGCGGTGGATGTTGTCTATATGGACTTTAGTAAAGCCTTTGACAAGGTCCCGCATGGCAGACTGGTGTAAAAGGTAAAGTCACACGGGATCAGAGGTGAGCTGGCAAGATGGATACAGAACTGGCTCAGTCACAGAAGACAGAGGGTAACAGTGGATGGGTGTTTTTCTGAATGGAGGGATGTGACTCGTGGTGTTCCACAGGGATCAGTGCTGGGACCTTTGCTCTTTGTAGTATATATAAATGATTTGGAGGAAAATGTAGCTGGTCTGATTAGTAAGTTTGCGGACGACACAAAGGTTGGTTGAGTTGCAGATAATGATGAGGATTGCCAGAGAATACAGCAGGATATAGATCGGTTGGAGACTTGGGCAGAGAAATGGCAGATGGAGTTTAATCCGGACAAATGTGAGGTAATGCATTTTGGAAGGTCTAATGCAGGTGGGAGGTATACAGTAAATGGCAGAACCCTTAGGAGTATTGACAGGCAGAGAGATCTGGGCGTACAGGTCCACAGGTCACTGAAAGTAGCAACGCAGGTGGATAAGGTAGTCAAGAAGGCATACGGCATGCTTGCCTTCATTGGTCGGGGTATGGAGTATAAAAATAGGCAAGTCATGGTGCAGCTGTACAGAATTTTAGTTAGGCCACGCTTAGAATATTGCGTGCAATTCTGGTCGCCACACTACCAGAAGGATGTGGAGGCTTTGGAGAGGGTACAGAGGAGGTTTACCAGGATGTTGCCTGGTCTGGAGGGCATTAGCTATGAGGAGAGGTTGGATAAACTCGGATTGTTTTCACTGGAACGACGGAGGTGGAGGGGCAACATGATAGAGGTTTACAAAGTTATAAGCGGCATGGACAGAGTGGATAGTCAGAAGCTTTTTCCCAGGGTGGAAGAGTCAGTTACTAGGGAACATAGGTTTAAGGTGAGAGGGGCAAAGTTTGGAGGGGATGTGCGAGGCAAGTTCTTTACACAGAGGGTGGTGAGTGCCTGGAACTTGGTGCCGGGGGAGGTGGTGGAAGCAGGTACCATAGAGACGTTTAAGAGGCATCTTGGCAAATACATGAATAGGATGGGAATAGAGGAATACGGTCCCCGGAAGTGCAGAAGGTTTTCGTTTAGGCAGGCATCAAGATCGGCGCAGGCTTGGAGGGCTGAATAGCCTGTTCCTGTGCTGTACTGTTCTTTGTTCTTTGTTATGCCTATTCCCTCCTCATTAAGAACTTTTAGTCTTTTAGACCCTGTATCTATTAAAACATTTTATGGTGTAAGGTGGTTTAGCAATCTTCTAGCAGATCTGTTTAGAATGAATGCAGATGTAGAAACAAGACAGTGGCAGTTACAACTCTTCAATATTCAGATCGTGAAGATTCAACGCTCTTCTCCAGAAAGGTGATGTGTTTCTGGGGTTTTTGTTCTTCAGATCTATTACTGGAATGTTTTAATATTCAGATCAAAAAGCAGTGCCAGACGAAATGTGTCCAAGAGTTTGAGGAACAGTGGGTAGAAGAAGGCAGAGTAGACCCTGCAATTTCTCACAATTCCGTAAATACTGCAAGAGATAATTGCAAAATAAGAGTTGGGTTTAGTTGTATTTGTATTATTAGCATTGTAGGGAATTCTAGAGAAAGTCGTAGACTCCGATAAAGGTTAACTAACAACACTTTATTATTTACAGTTACAATATACTCTCTCCACAAGCCACTTAAGCTAGCATCCTTCATGCTGCTATACCTTCTTCTTCTCAAGCCTATCTCATGTGACTGTTACATCATCGCTCGTACAGTGGGAGGGGTCTCTCATTGTCTTCGGTATTAACCCTTTACATCCTCTCACTACATTTCCCCCCAAGTCTTTTTCCAACATTTTCCCCAAACATATTGTCACGCACATTGGACGTGCAATGATACAATATTCACAGACTAACCCTGGAGTTATTAAACAACGAACTTTGCCCTTTAAAAAAAGAACCTTCATTTTAAAAACTAAACAATAATCCAAAATGGCCACCAAATAAAAAGGGGATTGGTCTTTTGCGTATTCAAACAGTCTGACAAAGCCAAAGGACAAATCTTCAAAGACAAAAAGTGTTAATCAAATCCATTTTGCATCTATCCTAAAACATTCTAGAATTGAATGTCTTCTTCTCAAACAAAGGAGGTGTGAAGTAGCCACATCCTGGGCCATTGTTTGATCACCATGAGAGAAACCAGAGGTGACACAGTTTTACCTTAAAACAAAGACAGAGAGACAGACAGACAGACAGACAGACCCAGAAGGTGAAGCTGCTTGTAACAGCTGACATTCCAGCAAGCCAGGAAGTACCTGCCCTGCTGAAAAAATCCAACATCTGCATTATACAGCAGAAAGAGAGCTGGAAGTGACCCAACATCTTCAACAGAACCTTCAATCAAGAGAGAAATCTACAATCATCTCAGGCCTGCAACTATCTGGAACTTGAGTCTCAAGAGAATTCAACAGGTTTATCGTAACCCTTCTCCCCCACAAAAACCTACCTACCTCTTCTCTTCGCTATCTGTTTCTTCTTGTGTGTGTGTGTGTCTGCACGAGCGAATGTGTGAGTGAATAAGGTTATGACAATTTTGGGATAAGGCATATTGATCAATAAACAATTGACTTTCCGTTTTTCAAAAATCTACAAGAAAATCTGTCACTGTCTGTTTATTTGAAAAATAAAACCCCAAGGGGCTAAACTCCTAATAGGAATACACTTGCTGCAGTCAGGTGGGGAATTGAATAGTCAGGAACCACCCACGTCACACCACATGTCTGTAACAATATATACATTTATGAATTCTCTACTATTCTCTCCCTTCCCCCCGAGTCTTTGACTTTACAGATTCAGTCTCATCGGAGGTTTGACAATTCTCCCCGATCTGGTTGTAATCTGTCTAGGACGATCGGTAATCTTCATAGGAAGTCTGGTTTGCTGACTTGGTTTTTCATTTCTATGGGTTGTAGTATTCTGTTTGGTTTGAGTTTGTTCCTCTTCATCTTGATCATGCAGATGGTTGATATTCCTCTGATTCCGTCATATGTTCCCTTCATTCGTTTGTATAACATACGATCGTTGATAGTCCCCATGTTTATGGATTACTGTAACTTCTTGTTCCAGGTCACACATCCAAACTTTTTGACCATTGTTTAATTTGAGTAAGCTTCTCATTCAAAATCTCCTATTGTAATTCCAGGTTTGTTTCCTTCTGTAGGACCATAGAACCATAGAAAAATTACGGCACAGAAGGAGGCTATTCGTGTCCGTGCCAGCCGATAAAACTAGCCGCCCAATTTAATCCCACCTTCCAGCACCTGGTCCATAGCCTTGCAGGTTACAGCACTTCAGGTGCATGTCCAGGTACCTTTTAAAGAATTGAGAGTTTCTGCCTCCACCACGGTTCTTGGCGGTGAATTCCAGACACCCACCACCCTCTGGATGAAAAAGTTTTCCTCATGTCCCCTCTAATCGTTCTATCAATCATCTTAAATCTTTACCCCCAGTAATTGACCTCTCCACTAGGGGAAACAGGTCCTTCCTGTCTACTCTATCTAGGCCCCTCATAATTTTGTACACCTCAATTAAGTCACCCCTCAGCCTCCTCTGTTCTAAGGAAAACAACCCCAGCCTATCCAATCTTTCCTCATAGCTGCAACTTTCAAGCCCTGGTAACACTCTTGTAAATCTCCTCTCTACTCTCTCCAGAGCAATTATGCCCCTTCTGTAATGTGGTGACCAGAACTGTACACAATTCTCCAGCTGTGGCCTAACCAGCATTTTATACAGTTCCAGCATTACATCCCTGCTTTTGTATTCTATACCTTGGCCAATAAAGGAAAGCATTCCATATGCCTTCGTCACTACTTTATCTACCTGTCCTGCCACCTTCAGGGACCTGTGGACATGCACTCCAAGATCTCTCACTTCTTCTCCCCCTCTCAATATCCTCCCGTTTGTTGTGTATTCCCTCGCTTTGTTTGCCCTCCCCAAATGCATTACCTCACACTTCTCCGGATTGAATTCTATTTTCAGACGGTTTGGGTGCTGTTCTTTTTCAGGAGCAACCTGATGGTTCCCGTAGACCCATATTGTATGCATCAAGAGCATTGTCAGATACAGAGGCGTGCAATGCAGTTACTGAAAAAGAAGCTCTAGCTGTCAGATGGGCTTGTGAAAAATTTTCAGACTCCATCATTGGAATAGGTGTGGTAATTGAGACAGACCACAAACCATTGGTTTCCTTATTCGACGAAAAAGAGTTAGCAAAAATGCCTCCACGTATCCAAAGGTTTTGTCTCAAATTAATGAGGTGCACATATGAAACAGTATACGTTCCAATCAGGAAAGTTCCAATCGTCAGCCAACGTGTTATCGAGAGCAATCGTAGACCATCCATCACAGGAAGACATGAATTGAGTATGTGACATAGAGTCATACTTGCAACTGTTATGACCGAGGCGGGAGGAGTGCACTGTTTATTCTAGTCCCACTTCTCCACACATTACAACATATATTTAAATTTCCCCACTTACCGATACTCTCAATCATCTACTCTATTTTCCCCAGAATAAAACACACCAACCAGCTTTCTTAAATAAACAAGAAATTATCAGTTTATTATAAAACAAGTCTTAACCAATAATGAAGTTTTGGGAACACCACCACCTGCAAGTTCCCCCTCCAAGTCACACACCATCCTGACTTGGAACTATATCACCGTTCCTTCACTGTCGCTGGGTCAAAATCCTGGAACTCCCTTCCTAACAGCACTGTGGGTGTACCTACCCCACATGGACTGCAGCGGTTCAAGAAGGCAGCTCACCACCACCTTCTCAAGGGCAATTAGGAATGGGTAATAAATGCTGGCCTGGCCAGCGACACCCACATCCCAATGACAAAAAAAAAATCGCTTTCAGAGCAGAGTTTATTTATTTATAGATACAGCACTGAAATAGGCCCTTCGGCCCACCGAGTCTGTGCCGACCAACAACCACCCATTTATACTAACCCTACAGTAATCCCATATTCCCTACTACCTACCTACACTAGGGGCAATTTACAATGGCCAATTTACCTATCACCTGCAAGTCTTTGGCTGTGGGAGGAAACCAGAGCACCCGGCGAAAACCCATGCAGACACAGGGAGAACTTGCAAACTCCACACAGGCAGTACCCAGAATCGAACCCGGGTCCCTGGAGCTGTGAGGCTGTGGTGCTAACCACTGTGCCACTGTGCCGCGGCGGAGTGAACCAAAATGCAGCAGTACTGGTCCCTGATACTGGAGGGGACCTTTCTATCTATATAAATCAATTGAGGCCACTACTGGTTACAAACCAGAGCTGAATAAAAATCCTCCTGTTCCACTAACTGATCCCACTAACACTATCACTGAACACCTATCCAATTCAAACAATGGGCACTTATTTCCCAAGTCATTTTGTACTCTATGATGCATCAGGCTCAACTCTTCAACATCATTAAATATCATTTGGCAGCACCAAGCTGATGTGAACAGGAAACAGAGAGTAGGCATAAATGGGTCATTTTCTGGTTGGCAAGATGTAACGAGTGGTGTGCCACAATTTACAATTTATATAAATGACTTAGATGAAGGGACCGAAGGTATGGTTGCTAAATTTGCTGATGACACAAAGATAGGTAGGAAAGTAACTTGTGAAGAGGACATAAGGAGGCTACAAAGGGATTATAGATAGGTTAAGTGAGTGGGAAAAGACCTGGTAAATGGAGTATAATGTGGGAAAGTGGGAAATTGTCCACTTTGGCAGGAAGAATAAAAAAACAAGCATATTATCTAAATGGTGAGAGATTGCAGAGCTTTAAGATGCAGAGGGATCTGGGTGTCCTAGTGCATGAATCGTAAATGTTATGCAGGTACAGCATGTGATTAGGAAAGTTAATAGAATGTTATCGTTTATCGCGAGGGGAATTGAATACAAAAGTAGGGAGGTTATGCTCCAGTTACACAGGGCATTGGTGAGACCACATCTGGAGTACTGTGTACAGTACTGGTCTCCTTATTTAAGGAAGGATGTAAATGCCTTGCAGGCCGTACAGAGAAGGTTTACTAGACTAGTACCTGGAATGGGTGGGTTGTCTTATGAGGAAAGATTGGACAGGTTAGGCTTGTATCCGCTGGAATTTAGAAGAGTAAGAGGCGAATTGATTGAAACATATAAGATCCTGAGGGGTCTTGACAGGGTGGATGTGGAAAGGATATTTCCCCTGGTGGGAGAATCTCGAACCAGGGGTCACTGTTTAAAAATAAGGGGTCACCCATTTAAGACAGAGATGAGAAGAAATTTTTTCTCTCTGAGGGTCGTGAGTCTTTGGAATTCTTTTCCTCAAAAGGCGGTGGAAGCAGAGTCTTTGAATATTTTTAAGGCAGAGGTAGATAGATTCTTGATAAGCAAGGGGGTGAAAGGTTATCAGGGGTAGGTGGAAATGTGGAGTAATCAGTTCAGCCATGAACTTATTGAATGGCAGAGCAGGCTCGAAGGGCCGAGTGGCCTACTCCTACTCCTAATGCATATGTTTGTACATAAAAACAAGAAATGCTGGAACCACTCAGCAGGTCTGGCAGCATCTGTGGAAAGAGAAGCAGAGTTAACGTTTCGGGTCAGTGACACTTCTTCGGAACTGACAAATATAAGAAAAGTCACAGATTATAAGCAAGTGAGGTGGGGGTGGGGCAAGAGATAACAAAGGAGAAGGTGCAGATTGGACCAGGCCACATTGCCATTTTGTCGACCATGATTGCATTTTATCTTTTGATACATTTCAGGGGAAGCTGGATAAACACATGAGAGAGAAAGGAATCGAAGGATATGTCGATAGGGGGAAATGAAGTAGGTTGGGAGGAGGCTCTTGTGGAGCATAAACATCAGCATGAACCAGTTGGGCCGAATGACCTGTTACTGTGCTGGAAATTCTACGTAATTCTTTTAAAATTCTTATTTCTTGCTTTTTCTCCATATTCTTTAACACCAGTACTTTCCAAGTATTACGCTCCCTCTTAAACAACTTGAATAAGTATCTAGTATCTGCTGGGGCAATGCATTGCACATTCTCACAACCATTTGGGAAAAGTTTTCTTGGATTTCTTTTTAACTGGTTTGGTTTAAACTCTGTTCTCTTGTTCTGGATGCCCCAACTCAGAGGAAGGACCATTTCCCATTTCATGCACAAATTTCCTTCATGATTTCAACCCCTTAATCAGATAACCACCTAATCTCCTCACCTGCAGGGACTATAACCTAGTATCTCATAGTTCATTTACTTCAACCCTGGCAAATGGTCACAAGACATTGTCCCAGGCCAGTATATCCTTCCTAAGCTGTGTGCCCACAATATTCCAAAAGAGATCTAACCAGTACTCTGTGTAGTTGCAGCAGAGCTTCTTGCTCTTATAGTCTAAACCATTTGTGAGTAAGCTCATAATCCCAGTTGCCTTGTTGATCACTTTTTGTACCTGTGAGTTAGCTTTCAACGATTTCTGTACCTGAACCTCAAAATCTTTTTGTTCATCTACTCCATCCAAGACACTAGTTTCTCTACTCCCCACACTCACTCTGACCTATGCCCTTCTGAACTTGCAGCTCTCCATTCTCTCAGGTCTATTGCATTATTGCCGGATGGTAAAGTACCTCTACCTTGTAGAGGTTAAATACAAACTCTCTGACAACTCCTCCTACTGACTCCTGAACTATGACCTCACTACTGAACACCAAGCCATCATCTTCCAGAGCATCACTGGCCTCATCTCCTCTGGAGGTCTTCCACTCATGATCTCCAACCTCACAGCCACTTCTTCTTCCTATCCAAGATCCACCACCAGGACCGTCACAGCAGACCTAACTTTTCAACCTGCACATTAGGGGAGGCGGTGGCGTAGTGGTATTGTCACTGGACTAGTAACCCAGAGACCCAGGGTATTGCTCTGGGAACATGGGTTCAAATCCCACCACAGCAGAAGGTGGAATTTGAATTTAATTAATAAATCTGGAATTAAAAAGCTAGTCTAATGATGGCCATGAAACCATTGTTGATTGTTGTAAAAATCCATCTGGTTCACTAATGTCCTGTAGGGAAGGAAATCTGCTGTCCTTACCTGGTCTGGCCTACATGTGATTCCAGACCCACAGCAATGTGGTTGACTCTAACATGCCCTCTGAAATGGCCTAGCAAGCCACTCAGTTGTATCTAACCGCTACGAAGTCCATAAAAAGGAATGAAACCGGACAAATCACCCGGCATCAACCTAGGCACCGGAAACGACAACGGCAAACCCAGCTCTATCGACCCTGCAAAGTCCTCCTTACTAACATCTGGGGGCTTGTGCCAAAGTTGGGAGAGCTGTCCCACAGACTAGTCAAGCAACAGCCTGACATAGTCATACTCACGGAATCATATCTGACAGACAATGTCCTAAACATTGCCATCACTATTGCCGGATATGTCCTGTCCCACCGGCAGGACAGACCCAGCAGAGGTGGTGGCACAGTGGTATACAGTCGGGAGGGAGTTGCTCTGGGAGTCCTCAGCATTGACTCCGGACCCCATGAAGTCTCAGGTCAAACATGGACAAGGAAACCTCCTGCTGATTACCACCTACTGCCCTCCCTCAGCTGATGAGTCAGTACTCCTCCATGTTGAACACCACTTGGAGGAAGCATTGAGGGTGGCAAGGGCACAGAATGTACTCTGGGTGGGGGACTTCAATGTCCATCACCAAGAGTGGCTCGGTAGCGCCACTACTGACTGAGCTGGCCGAGTCCTAAAGGACATATCTGCTAGACTGGGTCTGCGGCAGGTGGTGGGGGAACCAACACGAGGGAAAAACATACTTGACCTCATCCTCACCAATTTGCCTGCCGCAGATGCATCTGTCCATGACAGTATTGGTAGGAGTCACCACCGCACAGTCCTTGTGGAGACGAAGTCCTGCCTTCACATTGAGGATACCCTCCATCGTGTTGTGTGGCAGTATCACCGTGCTAAATGGGATAGATTTCAAACAGATCTAGCAATGAAAAACTGAGCATCCATGAGGCGCTGTGGGCCATCAGCAGCAGCAGAATTGTACTCAACCACAATCTGTAACCTCATGGCCGGCATATCCCCCACTCTACCATTACCATCAAGCCAGGAGACCAACCCTGGTTCAATGAAGAATGCAGGAGGGCATGCCAGGAGCAGCACCAGGCATACCTCAAAATGAGGTGTCTACCTGGTGAAGCTACAACACAGGACTATTTGCGTGCCAAACTGCGTAAGCAGCATGCGATAGACAGAGCTAAGCGATCCCATAACCAATGGATCAGATCTAAGCTCTGCAGTCCTGCCACATCCAGCCGTGAATGGTGGTAGACAATTAAATAACTAACTGGAGGAGGTGGCTCCACAAATATCCCCATCCTCAATGATGGGGAAGCCCAGCACATCAGTGTGAAAGATAAGGCTGAAGTATTTGCAACAATCTTCAGCCAGAAGTGCCAAGTTGATGATCCATCTCGGCCTCCTCCTGAAGTTCCCAGCATTACAGATGCCAGACTTCAGCCAATTCGATCACTCCGCGTGATATCAAGAAATGACTGAAGGCACTGGATACTGCAAAGGCTATGGGTCCTAACAATATTCCAGCAATAGTACTGAAGACCTGTGCTCCAGAACTTACCATGCCCCTAGCCAAGCTGTTCCAGAATAGCTACAACACTGGCATCTATCCTGCAATGTAGAAAATTGCCCAGGTATGTCCTGTGCACAAAAAGCAGGACAGGTCCAACCCGGCCAATTACCGCCCCATCAGCCTACTCTCAATCATCAGTAAAGTGATTGAAGATGTCATCAATAGTGCCATCAAGCAGCACTTACTTAGCAAAAACCTTCTCAGTGACGCTCAGTTTGGGTTCCGCCAGGGTCACTCAGCTCCTGACCTCATTACAGCCTTGGTTCAAACATGGACAAAAGAGCTGAACTCAAGAGGTGAGGTGAGAGTGAATGCCCTTGACATCAAGGCAGCATTTGACCTAGTATGGCATCAAGGAGCCCTAACAAAACTGAGGTCAATGGAAATCAGGGGGAAAATTCTCTGCTGGCTGGAGTCATACCTAGCGCAAAGGAAGATGGTTGTGGTTGTTGGAAGTCAATCATCTGAGCTCCAGGACATCACTGCAGGAGTTCCTCAGGGTAGTGTCCTGGGCCCAACCATCTTCAGCTGCTTCATCAATGACCTTCCTTCAATCATAAGGTCAGAAGTGGGGATGTTCGCTAATGATTGCACAATGTTCAGCACCATTCGCAACTCCTCAGATACTGAAGCAGTCCATGTAGAAATGCAGCAAGACCTGGACAATATCCAGGCTTGGGCTGATAAGTGGCAAGTAACATTCGCGCCACACAAGTGCCAGGAAATGACCATCTCCAACAAGAGAGAATCTAACCATCTCCCCTTGACATTCAATGGCATTACCATCGCTGAATCCCCCACTATCAACATCCTAGGGGCTACCATTGACCAGAAACTGAACTGGAGTAGCCATATAAATACTGTGGCTACAAGAGCAGGTCAGAGGCTAGGAATCCTGCAGCGAGTAACTCACCTCCTGACTCGCCAAAGCCTGTCCACCATCTATAAGGCACAAGTCAGGAGTGTGATGGAATACTCTCCACTTGCCTGGATGGGTGCAGCTCCAACAACACTCTAGAAGCTCGACACCATCAGCCTGCTTGATTGGCACCCCATCTACAAACATTCACTCCCTCCACCACCGACGCACAGTGGCAGCAGTGTGTACCATCTACAAGGTGCACTGCAGCAACGCACCAAGACTCCTTCGACAGAACCTACCAAAACCGCGACTTGTACCAACTAGAAGGACAAGGGCAGCAAATGCATGGGAACACCACCATCTGCAAGTTCCCCTCCAAGTCACACACCATCCTGACTTGGAACTATATTGCCATTCCTTCACTGTCGCTGGGTCAAAGTCCTGGAACTCCCTTCCTAACAGCACTGTGGGTGTACCTACCTCACATGGACTGCAGCAGTTCAAGAAGGCAGCTCACCACCACCTTCTCAAGGGCAATTAGGGATGTGCAATAAATGCTGGCCTGGCCTGTGATGCCCGCATCCCATGAATGAATATAACAAAACATGTCCCACTAAACTCATTTCTTCTGATCTCAACTTCAATTTTTCTCCCCTAGTACCTTCCCTGCATTTGTGACTCTTTCGATGCCCTCCTCCACTTTAACCAATTCCAGTTTCTTGACCCTAATCATCTTCTTTTCAACATGGACGTACAATCTCTCTGCACCTCCATGCCCCTCCAGGACATTCTATGCACCTTTCACTTCTTCTCCAGTGACCCAACCTCTCTCCATTCATCACCACTCTCTCTATCCAGTTAAACTCTCATAATGAACAACTTCTCCTTTAACTCCACTTACTTCCTCCAAATAATAGGTGTTGCTACTGGTACTCACATGGATCCTAGCTATGCTTTCCCTTTTATGGGATATCGAGAACATTCTTTGTTCCAGACTTACTCAGGTCCCCTCCCTCACCTCTCCTTCTGGTACATTGATGACTATGCCAGTGCTGCTTCCAGTTGTGACCCTGAGGTTAATGTTGCTTTAATTTAACTTTCAGCCCTCCCTCACTTCAGATCATCCATCTCTGCCTCTTCCTTTCCCTTCCTCGACTTCTCTACCTCCATCTCTGGGGATAGGCTGTCCACATACATAATAAAAGCCCAGTGACTCCCACAGCTACCATGATTATATATCTTGCCGCTCAAGGATTCTATTCCCTTTTCTCAGGTCCTGTCTATGTTACATCTGCTCTGATGATGCCAAGCGATCCTGATGAAAGGTTATTGACCTGAAAAGTTAACCTTCCCTTCCTCTCTCCAGAGGCTGCCTGACCTGCTGAGTACTTCCAGCATTTTCTGCATTTACATCCAATGCCCAGCAACTGCACTAATTTTTTGTTCATAACTATAAATGTTTACTGATGTGAAGCTGTCACATACAGACATATTTGGCATCAAATACACTTTATTTATTGGAGGAAGTACAAAAACAACATATTCTGAAATCTGTAAAACAAAACAGAGCCATAACAGTCAGCCTCTGTGACAAATAATCTGCCTAATGTGAAAAAGGGACCAGTGAGCTCATTAAAATTGGGTGGGTCTAAGAGGGTTCGACTATCACCTCCTGACTTCTAACCAACCAAAATCAAAACTCAGTATAATGACCAGAATGCCCTTCATATTGACCCTGCATGTGCACTTGTAATCCTGATTTCAATGATTCCTGCTTATGTGTTCCTGTCCCATTAAGAAGATGGTCTTGCGAATGTCCAGTGGGGCAGGGTATTAGTTTCTGTGGAAACTGCCTAACACTGTCTGCATCTGCAGCTAGTATTCATTTTTAGCAGCAACTGGCTTTGCTCTGATGGCTCAGTTCTTTAAAACAGGGAATGAATGAGCCACAGATGGAATAGGAGCTCGAATTGTTGGCCCCTAGTCTTTGTCAAGTTAGCTGTGTTAGTCAGCTGGGCTACAGTTTGGGAACTACGATGAATTGACCTCAGCATGCTGGAATTAGGAATAGGACAGTGTTCCTCTTCCTGATCACAACATACTGACTCCTGTTGGCAAAACAGGGGGATTTATTTTGGCCAAAGGGTGAAAACAGGTACTAAATGGGTGCCAAGTGAGTGTTAATAAGACACTCCCAGTTTGAAAGTGTGGATTTAACGTACAATTTTTAGGCTAATTAATGATGTCATGATTTGAATATACCTGCAGGAGCTGAAACTGACAATTGCACATTTAACACTGAAGTGGTGATTAGACACAGTTTTCCTGCAGCTGTATATGTAACCTGCACTCACCCACTTTCACTGAAGGTGTGGAGTTGGCTGGTTGGGAGAGAAGCCAATGAAGAAAGATAGCTTAGGGACCAAGTGAGAGGGTGCACAGGTTTGTGGATATGGCACTGGAAGTCCTGGTGGGGGAGTTCAGAGGTGAAGGGATGTCCGGTATTTGCGGGGGTGGGGGCTGGATTAGTCTATCTCTCCCTCCAGTCCCTTTTTCCTGCAGCAGCTGGTACTGCTCTGCCTGCCCTCATGTCCTCCAGCCATTCCTCATCCGGACCAAGGGAGACCCCTAGCAGGATGCTTGTGACCACTCCCTTTCCCCTTGTGACTCCTGTAAGATCTCCAATAAGGTGGAGTAGCACAGCACTCACTCTCCTTTGGGTGAAGTCCTCAGAGAATTTCCAGAATAAATGTTGATAGAGTGTCGGTGAAATCTTGACAAAACATTCCAGGAAGTCTTCTGATATGTATTAAAAGTTCAAAGCTCCAGTAGCAAGCGAGCAGTAAAAGGTGATACGCCTGTATATAGTGCTCGAAATCCTCAGCAACAATGTTTACTCCCAATCAGCTGATCTGTTAGGAGAGGGCATTAGGCCAAGCGCTAGTCACCAAAATGTCTTAGCAGTTATGTTAATGTGCGCTAGTAGGCAATTTAAGTGTCAATCTGCTGTTTAGCAATCCTCTGGGTGGCTGTTCCTGATATGTGCTTCAGTTCCTTTACCAAGAGGGTTTTTTTTGCAGTAAACATGGACTAAAACAACGTTTCACCCTAAGTCCCCACCTTGGTCAGCTTAGAGGCTCTTTAGCGTCTAAGGTATCCAGGGAAAATCACTCCCAGTGTGTGGACATCAGCTGAGGAAAAAACAAACTCAGTTGTGATGTGACACATAATTAAATAAGCTTTCAATTCTCCTGGTCTGGGCTCACACATGAAGAATAGTCACTTAAATTTGAATAAAACTCCTATCCCAACAAACAGTCAAATCTTCAGGAAAGGAGGAAGAGGAAAAAAGTGACTGAGGCAGATTGTCTTAAGAAATTGCTGCCATGAAATGTTGTATTTGCGGGCTCTCACTGGGCAATTGGCACCAATGTGCATTTCCAGCATACTCTGTTTTAATTGTGTCTGGGATGTACTGTTTGTCAATGCTTCCTTTTACCTGTATCCTTGGAAATTAAACTGAATCGTGAACACTCCAATCAAGGTATTGCAACTGTCAGGCACTGACTCTCCTCAGGGAAAAATAGTAAATTAATATTATTAATCAACATTTTAGAAATATGTTTTTAGATATAAATACAATTCTAAACAAAACAATATTTAGCTCAGCATATTCATCCATAAGCAGAGACTTTCTTGTGAATACTTGATATTTTAGAAAGTTTTTATGTTTGTACTGTGAGTAAACTTTAAGCAGAAAGACTGAAAGTCTCTTTAACCTCCTAATTCTGTCTTTTTGCTGCAATAATTGTGTCCAAAGTTCTTTTTTTAAACTTTATATTTTCACAAGAAACATCATTTTGAGTTTTCTGCAACATTAAAGAAGTCATCTATTATGGAAAGTGCTTTTATTCAATTGTTCAGAAAGTTTCTCCTTGAAATACTCAAGACTGCTTTGCTGATGTGATCTTACAAAAACTGAAAGGTCTTAAAAATTAACTCACTGATTTTTCCTTTGCTCTGCAAAGCTCACTGCTTTCTATCACTCCCAAAGCCCGTCGACAGTCCCGACTAGTTGGAACAGGCTACAAGGTTGTTGCGACAGGTAGCTTACTTGCCTGTGGATAAAAGTTTTTAAACTTGCAGAGATGAAATAAAAATGAGATATAACACATACTGTGTAATCTTGGTCCCACCAGACTTTTATTTCCTGATTATTAGTCCAGTGCTACTTCTGTCCACTGGCAGAAAACAGGTATCAGTATGTCCAGAGAGAGAGGCTTTTATCTTCTTTGAGCACTGCAAGCTGGCGTTTCTTCCAAATATGCTCTCTCCTCTCCTGCTACCTGGCCGTTTTATATTTAATGCTGTCGGTGAACAGAGCAGCAGCTTAGCCAAGTTTACTTTGGCTTGCATTTCAACAACTTTTGAGCAAACAAAATGACAACGTTTCTTCTTACCTTTTCCTACTGACCCCAAACGGCAATGCATCTCCTTCAGTCTGCGGGAAGAAATACCATTGAGCAGCAATGGGAGGGAAAAAAATAAATGGTTACATCAGGTGGGCAAGAATGGCAGCTGGAAGAAGTAAACATGAGCTTTTCTGTGCCCCAGGCACTGCTACATGAGAAAAGGTCAATATATTGTTATATTTGAAATCTTTTGTACAGTATCGGAAGCAGTGGAGTTTAGCACATATAACACCAATAATTCCTTAGGTAGATGAACCACTGATTGCTTACTCAACAAAACGTCACATCGAGCCTCATAGAATTGTGTTGGTCACGGTGTGTTGATATCTGAGAGGCTGTGTGACTCTAAAAGTTGTAGCAGCTGTCATGCTTTACGTGGTTGGTGTCGATCAGGTACTTGGCTCTGTTCATTTCCCAGCTCCAGCATAGTTTCACAATCAGCAGCAGTAACAAGAGCTATAATGCTCTGTAAAATTTTAACCTTACCTTTTCATTTTGGTTCTGTTAGCAATACTCTCACCTTGGAGTCAGACAATTGTGGGTTCAAACCCTACACCAAGATCTCTGTGAATAACCCAAGCTAACACAATGGTGAGTACAGAGGGACTGCTGATTTATCACAGGGGTCTTACTAGGTGGCATTAAAATAAGGTCCTGTCAGTTCAGGTGAGTGTTTAAAACAATAACGGGAAGACAGTAAAACAAGATTCTCTTTTGCAGCCTCTCTCTGTTTGACATCTTGAGTATTAACAAAGTTTTGTTTGACTACTTCCTTATCTCCTTCATCTACCTCCCTCTCTCCTTCACTCACAATTTCCTCTCCATTCACCCCTGGAAATCAGTTCCTATAAACTCACTCCCTAGCTCCCAATGTTCCCACCTTTGGCCCTCAGCTGGCCTGGTATCTCTGCTGTGGCTGAGTTACTCCACTACTCCCTGACCTCAGTCTTTGGTATTCTCATCCCCATCAAATCGATTACCATTACTCATTGGCCCAGTATAACTACTGCCTCCTTACTTCTCAAAACCATAGATGCAAGCTTGAATCATGATGGCACTAAATTGGCCTGATTATGAATCGCCAGATTTGACTTAACCATGGGAAACACCCCATGCCCTTTTCTTCCCACCAAAACCACCTATTATTCCTAAGGTTCCATTCTCAATGACCACACTCCTTAAATTTCTGTCCTTTCACTTTAAGCACCAAGTGCCAAGAGTTTCTGGATACTTCCCATCAAGGATTAAGATGGCCTCCACTGCTCCTTCTCTCAACTTTCTCTCTGCCCCTAACTACTCCATGTCACCTGCCCTCATTCCTGAAACCTGGCCCTCAGTTTCTCTGCCATTTCCCACCTCTTCAAATTCATCTCATCCACAAGACCCACCACTCGTTCTCTCAATCTCCTCCCCTCCTATCCCCGTTCACTCAGCTCCCTATCCTGGTCCCCATGTAGGCCAACATCATTGATGGTTCCTGCCCCTCAGGTATCGCCCTCTCCCCTGTAAAACCACAGTCATCACCTGCTCTTTAAAAAAAAATTTATGACACATCTGTTCTCTCAGAAGTGGGGATGTTCACTGATGATTGCACAATGTTCAGCACCATTCGTGACTCCTCAGATACTGAAGCAGTCCGTGTAGAAATGCAACAACACCTGGACAATATCCAGGCTTGGGCTGATAAGTGGCAAGTAACATTTGCACCACACAAGTGCCAGGCAATGACCATCCCCAACAAGAGAGAATCTAACCATCTCCCTTTGATATTCAATGGCATTACCATTGCTGAATCCCCCACTATCAACATCCTAGGGGCTACCATTGACCAGAAACTGTGGAGGCAGGGGAACAGTAGCGACATTTAAGAGGCATCTGGACAGGTACTTGAATGAGCAAGGCATAGAGGGATATGGAATTAATGCAGGCAGGTGGGATTAGTATAGATAGGCATTATGGTTGGCATGGACGCAGTGGGCCGAAGGGCCTGTTTCTATGCTGTACGACTCTATGACTCTATGGACCAGCCATATAAATACCGTGGCTACAAGAGCAGGTCAGAGGCTAGGAATCCTGCGGCGAGTAACTCACCTCCTGTCTCCCCAAAGCCTGTCCACCAAGGCACGTCAGGAGTGTGATGGAATACTCTCCACTTGCCTGGATGAGTGCAGCTCCAATCACACTCAAGAAGCTCGACACCATCCAGGACAAAGAAGCCCGCTTGATTGGCACCTCATCCACAAACAGTCACTCCATCCACCACCGATGCACAGTGGCAGCAGTGTGTACCATCTACAACAGGGTTGTCCAACGTACGGCCCATGGGTCAGGCTCTGGCCCACCAAAGGTTACCATCCGGCCCATGGATATAAACTGTACCCGGGCCGTTCCTCAACCTTGCAGGGTTCCATGGCTGCAGATGAGAAATTTCCCATTGTCTGGTCAGTTTTTTTTAAACAAAAATCAGAAGTCAGTTTCATAGCTGATAGTAGGAACAGTCATTTCCCAACTTTGGACAGATTCAGGGTTTTTTAAAGCCCACCAGAAAACCCCAATTCTGTCTGAAGTTCAGAAACCGCTGTTCCTGCTCCGAGCACCTGTCAGCTGTGAATCTGATATCTGATTTTTTTAAAAACTGATCAACTATCTGCTGAGCGTTCCCACTCTCTGCAATTGTCAGAGCAAGAGAGAGAGAGAGAAAGGGGGGCCAGAGAGAGAAAGAAGAGGAACAGAGAGAGAGAGATAGAAGGGGCCGTAGAGAGATGGAGGACAGAAAGAGAGAGAAAGAGGGGGACAGAGAGAGTGATCAAGATCACTCCTGACTGAATGACATCTATCTGGAATACACTGCATCACTACGTGTGCGGGCAAACATTGACTACTTGTGCAAGCAAAACAAAAATGCCAGGTATCTCACTAAATCAGTGTCCAACATAGAGAAGAGAAAGTAAGTCAATAAAGTCAATAAATTAGTCTTCTCATTTAAAGCTTCTTCACAGAAATGTACATTTATTGCTGTTTTGATTAATAGTAATATAAATGTTTAATGCCTTCAACTTTCCGAAATTGTCTCACTGGTGCCCCCCACCCCCCCCCCCACCCCCACCATGTAAGACAAAAATTATAATGTGGCCTTCCATGCGAAAAGGTTGGACACCCTGATCTACAAGATGCACTGCAGCAATGCACCATGGCACCTGAGACAGCACCTTCCAAACCTGTGACCTCTACCACGTGGAAGGCAGCAGATGCATGGGAACACCATCACCTGCAAGTTCACCTCCAATTCACACACCATCCTGACTTGGAACTATAATCGCCGTTCCTTCACTGTCTCTGGGTCAAAATCCTGGAACTCCCTTCCTAACAGCACTGTGGGTGTACCTACCCCACATGGACTGTAGCAGTTCAAGAAGGCAGCTCGCCACCACCTTCTCAAGGGCAATTAGGGAGGGGCAATAAATGCTGGCCTGGCCAGTGACACCCACATCCCATGAATGAATTTTTAAAAAATCACCCTGACTCCAACCTCCTTGAATGTGTTGCTGTGTTAAAATCAATTATGCTAATAAATTATTTCCCAGGTCTCCGAAACAGTGGAACACCTTCCCTCCCTCTTTCTTTCTTCCTCCTACAATCTATAAACTTTTAAAGTCCATTAAATAGCAACATCTGGATTTATCTGATCATCACTCCTGTTCTTTGGTACCCAGCACAATAGGCCATGAGCCTTTGCTCAGGTTTCTCAATTTAGAAAAGTGAAAGATGTTTTAAAACAACCCATAAATCTAATACTTGTGGCAGAGAGAAACTAGGCAATGGATCAGGGACTTAGGAGAGATGATTAAAAGGATAGTTTAATATGTCAGATTTGAGAAGGTATTTAAAGTGGCAAGAGAAATCCAGCCAGAGGGCTTCTGTGAGATAATGCCCAACAGTAATGAGACAGCTGCAGACTCCACCACAACCAGTAAGTCAGAGGGGCAATGCACAGAGAGAATAGTTGGGAGGAACAAAGGGCCCGGGCAGGCATATGGAAAGGAAAGGAAGAGAAAGGGCACTGAAGATTTTTAAATTACAGAGAAGACTTTCTGAATTCAATGCATTGAGGGATAGATACTTGGTGTAGAATGGTGAGTCCTGTAGTGTGGGAAGTGGGAAGCAGAATTTTGGATAAATTAGAGATTGCAGAGTTTGGGACACCAGGAAGAAGGCATTAGAGAAATCAAGTACAGAGACGACAAAAGCATGGATTCGAGGTTTGGTAGGAGAGAAGTGGACAATTTTGCTGAGGTGGAAATACCTGTCTCATCCTCAGAACCAGATAACTAAATGACTGCAAAACTGTATTGTAAATACTGTAAGATCTAGCCAGCAGAAACTAAATCCAAGATCCGGTTGATATCAGATACAGATATAGCATCAGGCAGTGAGATGAACAATAAAGGAAAATGATCTGTCTTTTGGGCCTCCTTATCTCGAGAGACAATGGATACGCGCCTGGAGGTGGTCAGTGGTTTGTGAAGCAGCGCCTGGAGTGGCTATAAAGGCCAATTCTGGAGTGACAGGCTCTTCCACAGGTGCTGCAGAGAAATTTGTTTGTTGGGGCTGTTGCACAGTTGGCTCTCCCCTTGCGCCTCTGTCTTTTTTCCTGCCAACTACTAAGTCTCTTCGACTCGCCACAATTTAGCCCTGTCTTTATGGCTGCCCGCCAGCTCTGGCGAATGCTGGCAACTGACTCCCACGACTTGTGATCAATGTCACGCGATTTCATGTCGCGTTTGCAGACGTCTTTATAACGGAGACATGGACGGCCGGTGGGTCTGATACCAGTGGCGAGCTCGCTGTACAATGTGTCTTTGGGGATCCTGCCATCTTCCATGCGGCTCACATGGCCAAGCCATCTCAAGCGCCGCTGACTCAGTAGTGTGTATAAGCTGGGGATGTTGGCCGCTTCAAGGACTTCTGTGTTGGAGATATAGTCCTGCCACCTGATGCCAAGTATTCTCCGAAGGCAGCGAAGATGGAATGAATTGAGACGTCGCTCTTGGCTGGCATACGTTGTCCAGGCCTCGCTGCCGTAGAGCAAGGTACTGAGGACACAGGCCTGATACACTCGGACTTTTGTGTTCCGTGTCAGTGCGCCATTTTCCCACACTCTCTTGGCCAGTCTGAACATAGCAGTGGAAGCCTTACCCATGCGCTTGTTGATTTCTGCATCTAGAGACAGGTTACTGGTGATAGTTGAGCCTAGGTAGGTGAACTCTTGAACCACTTCCAGAGCGTGGTCGCCAATATTGATGGATGGAGCATTTCTGACATCCTGCCCCATGATGTTCGTTTTCTTGAGGCTGATGGTTAGGCCAAATTCATTGCAGGCAGACGCAAACCTGTCGATGAGACTCTGCAGGCATTCTTCAGTGTGAGATGTTAAAGCAGCATCGTCAGCAAAGAGGAGTTCTCTGATGAGGACTTTCCGTACTTTGGACTTCGCTCTTAGACGGGCAAGGTTGAACAACCTGCCCCCTGATCTTGTGTGGAGGAAAATTCCTTCTTCAGAGGATTTGAACGCATGTGAAAGCAGCAGGGAGAAGAAAATCCCAAAAAGTGTGGGTGCGAGAACACAGCCCTGTTTCACACCACTCAGGATAGGAAAGGGCTCTGATGAGGAGCCACCATGTTGAATTGTGCCTTTCATATTGTCATGGAATGAGGTGATGATACTTAGTAGCTTTGGTGGACATCCGATCTTTTCTAGTAGTCTGAAGAGACCACGTCTGCTGACGAGGTCAAAGGCTTTGGTGAGATCAATGAAAGCAATGTAGAGGGGCATCTGTTGTTCACGGCATTTCTCCTGTATCTGACGAAGGGAGAACAGCATGTCAATAGTCGATCTCTCTGCACGAAAGCCACACTGTGCCTCAGGGTAGACGCGCTCGGCCAGCTTCTGGAGCCTGTTCAGAGCGACTCGAGCAAAGACTTTCCCCACTATGCTGAGCAGGGAGATTCCACGGTAGTTGTTGCAGTCACCGCGGTCACCTTTGTTTTTATAGAGGGTGATGATGTTGGCATCGCGCATGTCCTGGGGTACTGCTCCCTCGTCCCAGCACAGGCATAGCAGTTCATGTAGTGCTGAGAGTATAGCAGGCTTGGCACTCTTGATTATTTCAGGGGTAATGCTGTCCTTCCCAGGGGCTTTTCCGCTGGCTAGGGAATCAATGGCATCACTGAGTTCCGATTTGGTTGGCTGTATGTCCAGCTCATCCATGACTGGTAGAGGCTGGGCTGCATTGAGGGCAGTCTCAGTGACAGCATTCTCCCTGGAGTACAGTTCTAGGTAGTGCTCAACCCAGCGGTCCATCTGTTTGCGTTGGTCAGTGATTATGTCCCCCGATTTAGATTTGAGGGGGGTGATCTTCTTGATGGTTGGCCCAAGAGCTCTCTTCATGCCATCATACATTCCTCTGATGTTTCCGGTGTCTGAGGCCAGCTGAATATGACTGCATAGGTGTTGCCAGTAGTCGTTTGCGCAACGCCTAGCTGTTCTTTGTGCAGTACTTCTGGCTGCTTTAAGTGCTGCGGATGTTAAATCGCTGGGGGCTTTCTTGTAGTTCAAAAGTGCAATGCGCTTAGCGGCTATGACAGGTTCCAGCTCTTCATTATGAGATTGAAACCAGTCTGCATTTCTCTTCGCACTTTTGCCGTAGGTGGTCAAAGCTGACTCATAGATGGCGTCTCTGATGTGGGCCCACTTGGTCTCAGCATCCCCTGTGGGAGTGTTTTGAAGGGCTGTTACAAGTGAATTTAGAAATTTTTGTAACAGCTGTGGGTGAGAAATTCTGCTCGTGTTGATGCGCGGGTGGCCCTTCTGCTTGGAATGATGCAACTTCTTTGGTCTGAGTCTAATCTTGCTGCACACCAGGGAGTGGTCGGTGTCGCAGTCCGCACTGTGGAAGCTGCGTGTGATTTGAACACTGTTTAAGGCGGCTCGCCTTGTGACAATGAGGTCTAGCTGGTGCCAACGACGTGATCTTGGGTGCCTCCATGAAACCTGGTGACAGGGTTTAGTGTGAAAGAACGAGTTGGTGATGCAGAGGTTATGATAGGTACACAACTCAAGCAGTCTCTGCCCGTTCTCATTCATCCTTCCAACGCCATAGCGCCCAAGGCAGGAGGGCCATGAGTCATGGTCGGCCCCAACCCTGGCATTAAAGTCCCCCAGCAGGAATAGGTGTTCGGTGTTGGGGATGCTGCTAATGATGTTATGGAGTTGTTCATAGAACTGGTCTTTAGCTTCATGTGCGGAACAGAGTGTTGGAGCATAGATGCTGAGTAGGTGTACTGGACCAGAGGTGGTGAGCAGTCGGATGGACAGTATGCGTTCCGAGCCATTTGAGGGAGGCTCTATCATGCTGAGCAAGGAGTTTCTGATGGCGAAGCCCACTCCATGCTGTCTTGGTTCTTCAGGATCCCTGCCCTGCCAGAAGAAGGTGTAGTCTTGCTCTGCTAGAGAGCCACTCGCGGGGAGGCGAGTCTCCTGAAGTGCTGCAATGTCCACATTGAGTCTACTGGGCTCGTTGTTAATGATGGCGGTCTTCCGAGAATCGTTGATTTGTGTAAGGTCTTCCGACAGGCCAGGACACATAGTTCTGACGTTCCAGCTTGCAAAGCGAAGGGCTGGTACCTTCTTTCCTTTTTTCATGTTGTTTGGTGCGGTGTATCAGTCCACCTTTCGGGCAATGACCCTGAGCTCCAAGCACCCATTGAAGCAGGCAGACTGTGGCGGGACAGAACCTTATTGACCGGGGGCTGCCCGGTTTGAGGCGGGCGGTAGCTGTCCAGTGAGGTGCAATGACCTCTCCCACCGACAAAGGCAACCCGTGGCGCCCAGTTTCTACGCCAATTTATCTGGACTTATAACCCGTAACTGCTGCCTTCCGTGTTGTTTCAGTCGCTGTGAGGCAACTATGGAGTGACCTCTCCATGGCGCATGCCTGGGCAAATTTATGGAGGTTGAGAGTTGCCCAGTCGTCAAAACCCCCCTCTCGGCCTTTCTGGTGGGGTCCAAAGGAGTGCAGGACACGACGTTTGGCACCAGTATGGCTGCAGGAACTGCCGGAAACATGCCAAAGGTGACACATGACCGCCTACGGGGTTCCGCTCCGGATTTTCTGTTAGGGTTTACTCCCTTAGCCTTGGTCTCTCCCGAGACGCCCACAAGGCAGTGGGGTTGTTGGGGCCCCTACACAGGTGTAGGATGGTGCCGGTGGGGGGAGGGGATGCAAGGGGGAGGGGTAGAGGGAGGGGGTGGGGGGGGGGTGCAGGGGAAGGGGGTGCGGGGTGAAGATGGTGCGAGGGGGGGCGGGCTGGGACGGGGTTGTGAGGGGGTGAGCTGAGAGGGTGGAGCAGGGAAGGGGACGGGGGTGGGGGGGGTGGAAGGGGGGTAAAGGGGGTGGAATCTGGTGCAGGTAATAAGCCATTTCCTCAGTGCCCACCATCGACGTCCGGAAAGCTCATCCACGTCCTTCGGGAGGTGAAGCATCATTTGGCAGACTTAGAGGTGATTACATTTGCTAAGGGTTTTTTTTTGCAGTGGTTTAAATAAAGGCATGCAGCATTGCCGACAGTGCGCTGCAGATGCTCTCCGAGCCATCTCCCGCGGGCGCTTTGAAGTTGCGGCCGGGGGGGCCGTTCGTGGATGTTTTGGGTGTTCGGGGCACCTTTTCACACGACTTCTCTCGGGTCCCGCAGCTCCTTCTTCACCTCAATGGACTTACCGCATGCCGTGGCTGCAGACACTCTGGACTGTGAAGACAGCAGGATCGGAGATTAAAGTATCGGCAGCTGTGCTCGTCAGTTTCATCCGGATCAATTTCATTGAGAAAACAAAGAGCAGGTGTGGCTGGGGGAGGGCAGTGGGTCCAGGTAACATACACTAAAACTAACTGTTAACTTTTAGATAGGGCTAAAATGAACTGATTTAAAGAGCCAGGGGAATTTAAACAGTTTAAGAGGGCAGATTGGGGGAGAAAACGTTAGGGATGGGAGCAGATGGCCATGGATAGAGTTGAACAGCAAGGGAGCTTCCTAGGGAGCTTCCAGCCCAGGAGCCATCTTGAAAGCAGAAACTAAATCCAAGATCCGGTTGATATCAGATACAGATATAGCATCAGGCAGTGAGATGAACAATAAAGGAAAATGATCTGTAGCACGTTGAGAATAGAGTACAGACATGCAGCTGTGGCCTGAGGTGCTCTGGCAGGCACAGAAAGTGGCACAGATTTGATCCCAATGGCTGCATCAGTTAATTTCAATGTTGCATACTTTACTGCACCTGGCATTACAAGAAACTAATGGCTTTCTTGTCATGTTGGAAGTGAAGTGCTTTTTCACAGCTGTGTGAGTGTAGGATAGAATATACTAAGACTTGTGGCTTGGCTGTATTAGATTCTGATTTACAAACATTACATCAGAAATCAAATGATTTTAATGTATACCAGACTCTAAATTCCTTCACCATCTACTCAACTCTGGGGCTGAGGTTCAAATACTGATACACAAAAATCCCCTCTGTTTGCAATCTATAAAGGTCTTATCTGAAATGATTTTATAGTCTCAATCCAGTTCTTAGTACACATGGGCCCACAGTACTAAGTAGCTGCAGTTTGGCACTAAATTGATAACCTCACTTGGAGTGGTCATGAGGCATGTAGTTCAGATCATTGTCACACACCGGAAGTGCAATCATACAACTATCATGGACCAACTCTGAAGAGATATGAAACATAGACCTTGTCTTTAAAAAAATTAATCTTTATTTTAAAAAGTGAACATTGGTCCAAAATGGCCACTGAACACAAAAGGGGATTAACTGTTTTGTGTATTCAAACTGTCTGACAAAGACAAAGGACAAATCTTCAAAGCTAAAAGGTGTTAATGGAACCCGTCCTAAATCTATCCTAAAACATTCCAGAATTGAATGTCTTCTTCTGAAACAAAGGTGGTGTGAAGTAACCATGTCCTGAGCCATTGTGCGATCACCATGGGTAAGAAACCAGAGTGTCTCCTAATAGGAGGGGAGAGATAACAGCTTTTCGTTAAAAAAAGAGACAGCCAGAGAGAGAGAGAAAGAGACATACCCAGGAGAGAAGCAACATCCAACAGCTTAAGTTCTAGCCAATCCAGAAAGCACATGCCCTGCTGAAAAAATCTGACATCTACATTATACAGCAGTGAGAGCTAGAAGTGACCCATTGTCTTCAACAGAACCTTCTATCAAAACAGAAATCTACAATCATCCCAGGCCTGCATCCATCTTGATTTCCAAGAGAATTCAACAGGTTTATCATAACCTTTCCCCCCCTCTAAAAGCCACATTCCTATTTCCCTTCTTTGTCTGTCTCTCCTTGTGTGTGTGTGTGTGTGCGCGTGCGCGTGTGTGTGCGCGTGTGTGTGCGCGTGCGCGTGCGCGTGTGTGTGCGCGTGCGCGTGTGTGTGTGCGTGTGCGCGCGCGCGTGTGTGTGTGTGTGTGCGCAAGCTAATGTGTGAGTGGATACGGTCGCAACAATTTCGGGATAAGGTGTATTGATCAATAAACAATTGACTTTTTGTTTTTAAAACCTACAAGAAAACCTGTCTCTGTCTGTTTATTTGAAAAATAAAACACCAAGGGGCTAACCTCTAATACAAATACACTTGCTGGGGTCAGCTGGGGAGTTGAACAGTGGGAACCACCCAGGTCACACCACGTGGTCTGAACACAGTGTTGAGATTTGGAGTTTTGTGGCCAGAGTTTTAAAATATCTGTCCAAAGTTGGAAAATGGCTGTTCCCGATGTCAGACCTGTCAGCTGTGAAACTGACTCTCAATCTTTTTTTAAAAAACTGATCAGCTACCTGCTAAGTGTTCCAGCTCTCTGCAACTATCAGAAAGAGAGAGAGAGAGAGAAAGGGATAGAGAGAGAGAGAGAGAAAGGGGGACAGAGAGAGTGAGAGAAAGAGGGAGGGAGAGAGACAAAAGGGGACAGAGAGAGAGAAAGGGGGTCAGAGAGGGAGAGAGAGAGAGATAGAGGGACAGAGGGAGAGGGAGACAGACAGACAGAAGGTGAGGGTGAGTGATCAAGGTCACTTCTGTCAGAATGGCATCTATCCGGAATACTCTGCATCGTTACAAGACGTGTGCAGACAAACATTGATTACTTGTGCATGCAAAAAAATGCCATGTATCTCACTAAATTAGTGACCAACATAGTGAAGAGAAAGGAAGTCAATAAATTAGAGTTCTCATTTAAAGCTTCTTCACAAAAATGTACATTTGTCGCTGTTTTGATTAATAGTAAGATAAATTTTCAATGCCTTTATCTTTCTGAAATTCATCGGCCCCCTATGTAAGACAAAAATTGTAATGCCCCCCCCCCCCCCCTTTGTACCACATGAAAAGGTTGGACAACCCTGGTGTAGAGGGAGCTTTACTCTGTATTTAACCCCGTGCTGTACCTGTCCTGGGAGTGTTTGATAGGGACAGTGTCGAGGGAGTTTTAGTCTGTATTTAACCCCGTGCTGTACCTGTCCTGGGAGTGTTTGATGGGACAGTGTAGAGGGAGCTTTACTCTGTATCTAACCCCGTTTTTTTTTTTTTTTTTTTTTTTGTCAAATTCAGAAAACCCACTTGGTAAACACGGGTGGCTGATGGGAATGAGACAGTGTCACACGATGCAACATGCAGGGCCTAGCAAGCGAGGCCTCACTGCGCACTTCCAGCAAAGATCGAACCTTCCTTCTGTCTGCAATATGCCTACCGCCAATCTTCCAACAGGCCCCTGCTGTCCTGGGAGTGTTTGATGGGGACAGTGTAGAGGGAGCTTTACTCTGTATCTAACCCCCGTGCTGTACCTGTCCTGGGAGTGTTTGATGGGGACAGTGTAGAGGGAGCTTTACTCTGTATCTAACCCCCGTGCTGTACCTATCCTGGGAGTGTTTGATGGGGACAGTGTAGAGGGAGCTTTACTCTGTATCTAACCCCGTTTTTTTTTTTCTTAAGGTGGCCTTTATACCCCAGGCCCCTTTTATATTTTTCATGACGAGGGGGCCTTTATTCCTCAGGCCCCCTTTAGAGGCATAATTTTAAAATAACTTTATTAAAAACAGATAAATAAACAAAAAAACTCAAATTAAAATGCCATTCTCGGCGTCGACAATGCACTCCAGTCCCTGCGGTGCCCACCGGTCGCGGAAGGCCTCAAGCGTACCGGCAGTCACCGCATGCTCCTTCTCCAGGGACACCCGGGCGCGAACGTAACCGCGGAAGAGGGGCAGGCAATCGGGGAGGACGGACCCCCCGACAGCCCGCAGCCTGGACCTGTGAATTGCCACCTTGGCCAGGCCCAGGAGCAGACCGACGAGGAGATCCTCCTCCCGGCCCAAGCCCCTCCGCACCGGGTGCCCAAAGATCAGGAGCGTGGGACTGAAGTGCAGCCAGAATTTGAGGAGCAGCCCCTTCAGATACTCAAAGAGGGGCTGCAACCTCGCACACTCCGTATATACATGGAACACGGACTCGTCCAGGCCACAGAAAGTACAGGTGGCCTGGGAGTCCGTGAACCTACTTAAAAGTCTATTGCACGGGACTGCCCTGTGCAACACCCTCCACCCCAGGTCCCCGATGTAAAGGGGGAAGACTCCCGCGTAGAGAGACCGCCATCAGGGTTTCCCCTCGCCGCCAGATGGCAACGCGGACCGCCAGGGCGTGTCCGGCCGGCTGACGAGGGCGAGGAAGTGGAGAGTCTGCAGGAGCAGCCCGTACAGGAAACCCCTCCACGCCGATTGGAATGGCACGGAGGGCATTTCCGAGAGGCGGCTCGGGTTGTGTGGGACCGGCTCCCGAGGAGGATTTCGGGGCCTGGGTCCGATGAGCAGTTCCGGCCGAGCGGGGCTCAGCTTGGCTGGGAGCGCAGAGCACTCCAGAGCCCCTTCAAAACCCGCAGTGAGGGGCCAATCCTTCCCCGGAGTCGGCTGCCCGGACAGCCGAAGCGCTCTCCTCCGCCGGCGGGGGAGTCGGGATGGAGATTCCGCCAGACGTCCACCAAGTTGAGGGAGCTGATCAGTTCCCTCATCTTTTCCACTGACGCTTGGCCGCGCTGGGGACCGGAGGGATTCTCCACCTCGAGGGTGCAGTTACAATCCCCCCCGAGGATGATGCACTCGCCGCTATCGATGGAGCTCAAGAGAGCGGACACTTCTTCAAAGAAGCGCGCTTGCAACGCGCCGGGCCTGGGCGCGTACACATTCACAAAGTGGAGCGGCACGCTATCCAGGTGAACAGCGAGGTGGAGCAAGCGGCCCGGCACTAGCTCCTTGACCCCCACGATCTCCGGCTGAAAAGTCGGGGCCAACTAGATAACCACTCCACTAGAAATAGGGGTGAGGTGACTCATGTAGACCCCACCCTGCCACTCCAGGAGCCAGGTGGCTTCGTCTCCCGGAACGGTGTGGGTTTCCTGCAGAAAGCTCACCGCGTATCTCCCTTCCCTAAGGACTGAGAGATTGTGAAATCTGTGGTGAGACCCCCTGCTGCCGTTGATGTTGAGGCTGGCTATGGTTATCTTCATGTCAAAGGTACTTAAAACCTGTCACCAACACCTCACTGTGAGGAGGGAGTGGAAGTGCACCTGGCCCTCCACTCCCCCAGCAACCCATTGAGGAAGTCTTTAAACCGGCGCCTCTCAACCAGTTTCACGCCCACGGCCTTCTCTGCCTTCTTCAGGGCAGCACGGACGGACTGGATAATTAGCGCCAGATTCGACCATTGGCCGAGGGCCAGCTGAACTTTATTGCGGCAACCCCTGCATGCCGTGAGGAAGTCCCCGAGTTCCGCCGTGGTGATGAGAGGAGACTCGGTGGGAGGCACGAGGGACTCCACCGTCTCACTGGTGATGGATTCAAAATCATCCTCCATGCTCCACAGTGAGCACCATCCTCCTCCGGGACGTCACCGTCAGCGGCTGACTCATCCACCACACACTGTGGGGCGGGCGCTCCGGCCACACCAGCTTGTCCCGCCTCCGTCCCGATCCCACCCCCAGGATCGATGGCGGAGGAGTCCTCTCTGGGTTCTTGAATGGAACTGGAGCCCATGGGTGCCAGCGGTTCAGGACTCTCTCCAATCTCTGTCTCCAGGCCAATGAGCGGTCCAGGGGAGACGGAAGTTCCCGACTCTGGAAATCCAGCCGGAACCAGGACAGGAGGCAGAGCGAAGAGGCCATCTCCCGCCCCGCCAGCACTCACAGACCCAGCAGATGGAGAATTACACAAATTGCCTTCTGGGTCGGGCACATCCCAGGCAACAGCGTCAGGCTGCTGGGAGGATTGACCCTCACAGGACTCGCCCCAACCCAGGACACCCGACCCAGTGGCAGATGGAATATTTTCACCCGATGGGTCCACAGGCTCCCCCACCATGGGCGGGCCCCCCCCCCCCCATCTCAGGAGTTGCTGAAATTACAGGGGCATCTCCCCATCTTCCGTTCCGAGGGGCAGAGGGTTCCCGCCCAGGGCTTGAGGCCCTCATGGTGCTGGTGGCGGGACGAACCCGAGGTCATGCACTTGGAGATGGGCCCTGCAACTCACTGCCCTCTTCAGAGAGGGTACATCTCCTCCTCTTATTTCGGGAGGGGCACATAGGCTCAGACACCTTCATCTCAGCAGAGACCTCTGATTCTGCCTCCCCACCCCCTTGCCCAGGTTTCTTGGGCCTGAACTCAGCTGCGGGGCAAGTGGGCTCTCCTGGATCAGCCGTAGGGCTGAGCTCAGGCTCAGAACTTTTTTCCATGTCCAGGGGGTGCGCCTTCAGGTGTTTTGATTTGCACCGCGCCCTCCTTCCATCCAGACGGGTCTCCACCTCAGCCTCTGGAACCGCCTGGGTGGTGTCCAATGGAGGTGTAGGGGAAATGGGAAGAGGTGCAGCGGCACAACCCTGGGCCGTCAAGGTGGAGTTGGCAGCCCGGAGGTTGGGTCGTTCTTACTAACGTATCCCAACCCTTTGAAGGAATGGCATTGCACCCCGTCTGAGGTCCAGAAGACGCGATGGGCCGCCCCCTGGAACTCCACATTGAAGTGGCCCTCCAAGACCTCCTCCCACGCCAGCTGCATAAAGAGCTGATGGCAGAAGGAGTACACGTGCCGAAGGCTGTTCTCCTGAAGACTGAGTGGGACTGGGGTGATCCCCGACCTCACCTCCCCCAGGTGGTGCAGATGGGAGAGGAGGAGCTGACTGGGAATGAAGGGCGGGACATTTGATAGTATGATCCGCTGTGCAGTGGCCTCCAGAGGGTCCACTGGCAGGAAGGTCCCCCCCACAGTGAGCCCCTTACTCAGGGCCAGGGACACCGCCCACTTGGTCTTCAGGAAGAACACAGCTGCGACAATGGCCGAGGGGCCGACAACCTCAGGCATTGCCTTAACACAAGCCTCAATAGTCATAGTTGGGTGGGCGTAACTCTTCACCCCATGCTTTGACACCAAGATTTTAAATGGTGACGGGGATACAGGGGTGGCTGCAGCAGCTGCAGCATAAGACGGCCCCACCACCGGAGAGGACTGTGAAGCCATAGGGTAGAAGAGTCACACCCACTGTTGAATAAAGTAGAGTTTGAGAGAGAGAGAAAAAAAATAATAACAAACAGTCCCACAAATACTTTCCGAAGAAGGGTCACTGACCCGAAACGTTAACTCTGCTTCTCTTTCCACAGATGCTGCCAGACCTGCTGAGTGGTTCCAGCATTTCTTGTTTTTATACCACAAATACTTCACTGGGGTTTATCATCAGTCTCTTTGTCGCTGTTTCTTTAAGGCAGTCCTTTCGCTGGTCTTCCAGTTGGTGATGGAGGGGTGCAGGGGGAGCGATGTCTTCACCTGGGACAGCTGTAAGCTGCCCAGACACACTTTGCTTCTGGTGTTGAGGGTAAAAAGAGAAAGTCTCTTCACCTGGGCAGCTCCAGCTATCCCAGGCCAGGTCATTGGGGTGGAGAGGGAGCTCCTCTTCAATGCTGTTAAACACAGGAGCTCCCTGTTCAAACAAAACAGCCCCACCCAAGGTCTTCAGGTCTCTTCTTTCCCCCTCCCCACAACAATCAATGAAAGGGCTTCAAAAAGCCAAACTCACAAGAGCTGTTAGTTTTTTTGGCCTCCTGTTTTCCTGTTTTGTAGACAGGGATAGATGGAAAAACTTTCCTTTGAGTCTCAGTCTTCCTCTTGCAGCAGTCACTCAGCCTCCAACTCCCAGTCCACAGTCAATAATCAGCAGAGACTCGTTGTGCACCCAGCAGTCAGTGGTCCCAATTAGGCAGCAGCCAATCCTGTGCTGTACCTGCCCTGGGAGTGTTTGATGGGGACAGTGTAGAGGGAGCTTTACTCTGTATCTAACCCCGTACTGTACCTGCCCTGGGAGTGTTTGATGAGGACAGTGTAGAGGGAGCTTTACTCTGTATCTAACCCCATACTGTACCTGTCCTGGGAGTGTTTGATGGGGACAGTGTAGAGGGAGCTTTACTCTGTATCTAACCCCGTACTGTACCTGTCCTGGGAGTGTTTGATGGGGACAGTGTAGAGGGAGCTTTACTCTGTATCTAACCCCGTGCTATACCTGTCCTGGGAGTGTTTGATGGGGACAGTGTAGAGGGAGCTTTGCTCTGTATCTAACCCCGTACTGTACCTGTCCTGGGAGTGTTTGATAGGGACAGTGTAGAGGGAGCTTTACTCTGTATCTAACCCCGTGCTATACCTGTCCTGGGAGTGTTTGATGGGGACAGTGTAGAGGGAGCTTTGCTCTGTATCTCACCCCGTACTGTACCTGTCCTGGGAGTGTTTGATAGGGACAGTGTAGAGGGAGCTTTACTCTGTATCTAACCCCGTGCTATACCTGTCCTGGGAGTGTTTGATGGGGACAGTGTAGAGGGAGCTTTGCTCTGTATTTAACCCCGTGCATCTGTCCCAGGAGTATTTGCTGTAGGTACTGTGGGTCTAAAATGGTAGAATGCTCCATTGCTCTGCACTCGTGTTCCTCACCTGATAAACACAAAATTTTGGATAAAAGGAAAGTTATAAAGAACTGTGAAATAATCCTTGTGTTAGGCCCATCTACAAACTGGATGACACAATTTCGCAGTGATGAAGTCCAAATGCCTTTCACCAGTCGTCTGTCAACTTATTTTCAGCGTTATCCTTTACCAGAGGCTTTCATTTTATCAAGACAAATGTTGGTCTACTTTTAAAAAGAATTGATGCTCGTAAAGTAAGTAAAAGGCTGAAACTTAATCTCTAGATTCCAAAGGTATCCATAAACAACTGAAGCATTAATCTAAAGCCAGCTATTCCTATCTTTTTGTATAGTATATTGAACTCTCTCAGGGTAATATTGACTATAGGTAATGGAGTAAAATGAGTGATATCAGCTCAGCTACTCAGTAAACACCTGTCCAATTCACCAATACAATTGAAAATACGAAGAGGTGTTTAAAAGGTGACTGAGGCGATATTGCATGTTTTGCACTGAGTTCAGTTCTACCGAGGCCCTGTCCTGCACCTCTTCTTCCACTACATTGATGACTATGTGGGTGCTGCTTTTTGCTCTTGCTCTGATTTTGCAAATTATGCTGTGCTTCCAACTTTTATTTATCTGTCTCCTCCCTTTCTCCTCTGGACTTTGATTTCTTATGATGGGCTTTCTAGCCTGATCACCACAACTGACTACAGTATGCTTCCTCCCATTTTGTCCTGTAAAGACTCCATCCCATTCTTGCAGTTTCTCCATCACTGTTGAATCTGCTCTATCGTCTGAAACAGAATTTCTGAAATGTTCTTTCTTCCCCCAATGCCTTTTGCAGTGGTCAGCAGGGCCTTTGATTTAATCCAGTCCATTCCCTTTGCTTTTGCTCTCCCACAAACATGACAAAGTTCTCATCCCATTACATAAGCCTCCACATTCACCAGATCACCTTCCATTACTTTGAGTCAGAAGGTTATCGGTTCAAATCCCACTCCAGTGACTTGAGCACATAATCCAGGCTGACACTCCCAGAGCAGTACTGAGGGTGTGCTGCACTGTCAGAGGTGCCATCTTTCAGATAAGACATGAAGCCATGGCCCTGGTACATAGATGTAAACCATTCCATGGCATTATTTGAAGAAGAGCAGGGCAGTTCTCCGTAGTGTCCTGTGAGGGGACACAGTTGAGAAGAGACAGTTGCCTGAGTGAGAGATATCTGCCAGAGTGAATTTGGAAATTTTGTGCACGTGGGAATTCGGTGCAGAGGGGGAAGAGGGGCTCCTTTTCCTATCTTTTTCAGCCTCTAGCAGTTGGTGAGTTGTCTTCCTCTGACTCCAAGGTAGGTGAGTACAACTTCCCATTACTTCAGCTTGAATTATTAACTGATTGACTCAAAAAAGATTGTACAGAGATGGCAGGGCCGGTGGTGTGCTGCAAATGCAGCATGTGGGAATCTGTGGAATGCACTGCAATCCCAGACAACCATGTCTGTAGTAAGTGGCTGCAGCCTGCACGACTTCAGCTCAGAACTGCTGAATGTAATGCTGTGATGGTATGTAATGCAAAATTAATTATCACCAAACTTAAAGCAGCAGGAGTGGACGATCAGCTCCATCAGGCTGTCGAAGCTCATCTCAGAACCTTCAACACAGCTTCTAATAACTTCAAGATGGACTGGAAAGAGTTCAGGGATGCATTAGAGTCATAAAGAGATGCAGCACTGAAACAGGCCCTTCAGCCCACCGAGTCTGTGCCGACCAACAACCACCCATTTATACTAATCCTACATTAATCCCATATTCTCTACCACATCCCCACCATTCTCCTACCACCTACCGACACTAGGGGTAATTTACAATGGCCAATTTACCTATTAACCTGCAAGTCTTTGGCTGTGGGAGGAAACCGGAGCACCTGGCGGAAATCTACGCAGTCACAGGGAGAACTTGCAAACTCCACACAGGCAATACCCAGAATCGAACCCGGGTCGCTGGAGCTGTGAGGCCACTGTGCCGCTCTACTCATCAGAAAACAGCAAGATTGGTTTGATGAGAATGACACGGAGATCACTGAATTGCTCTGAGAGAAACACCCTCATCACCAAGCATGGTTGAAAGACTGGTCATCAACATCTGACTAAACTGCACATAACAATAATAGTAGTAAGCTTCAAACAAAGCTGAGAGTTACGAAGGAAAAGTGGTGGAGTGACAAAGCTGAGGAGATCCAGATGTATACCATTCGCATGATATGTAAAGGTCCTATGGTCCCCTGCCTGGAGGCACTACTCCGCTGAAGAATATTGATCGCTCTACCTTGTTGACTGACAAGGCTTAAATCTTGGACATATGGAGTAACCATTTCAAACATCTACTAAACCAGTAGTTCAATATAGAAAATGATGAAGGCATAGATCAACTACCTTAAAGTCTGATAGAGTCATAGAGTCATACAGCATAGAAACAGGCCCTTCGGCCCACCGCATCCATGCTGACCATAATGCCTATCTATACTAATCCCACCTGCCTGCATTAATTCCATATCCGTCTATGCCTCGCTCATTCAAGTACCTGTCCAGATGCCTCTTAAATGTCGCTACTGTTCCTGCCTCCACCACCTCCTCAGGCAGCTCATTCCAGATACCCACTATTCTTTATGTGAAAAATGTACCCCTTTGATCCCTTTTAAACCTCCTCCCTCTCACCTTAAATCTATGCCCTCTAGTTTTAGTCACCCCTACCAAGGGAAACAGACTCTGGCTATCTACCCTATCTATGCCTCTCATAATTTTATATACCTCTATCATGTCCCCTCTCAGCCTCCTTTGCTCAAGGGAAAACAGACCCAGCCTATCCAATCTCTCTTTATAACTCAAGCCCTCCAAACCAGGCAACATCCTTGTGAATCTTTTCTGCACCCTCTCTAGCTTAATCACATCTTTCTTGTAGTGCGGCGACCAGAACTGCACACAGTACTCCAAATGCGGCCTAACCAACGTTATGTACAACTGTAACATGACGTCCCAACTCTTGTACTCAATGCCTCGGCCGATGAAGGCAAGCATGCCATACGCCTTCTTCACCACCCTGTCTACCTGTGTTGCCACTTTCAGGGAACTATGTACTTGCACCCCAATGTCTCTCTGCTCAAGAACACTCCCCAGGGCCCTGCTATTCATTGTATATGTCCTGCCCTGGTTTAACTTCCCAAAATGCATCACTTCGCACTTGTCTACGTTAAATTCCATTTGCCAATACCTTTCCCACTTTCCCAGTTGATCTATATCCAGTTGTAACCTTAGATAACCTTCTTCACTGTCCACTCTACCACCAATTTTGGTGTCATTTGCAAACTTACTAATCATGCCCCCTACATTCACGTCCAAGTCATTAATATATATGACAAACAACAGAGGGCCCAGCACCGATCCCTGCGGCACACCACTGGTCACCGGCCTTCAATCTGAAAAACAACCCTCCACTACCACCCTCTGCCTCCTATCACCAAGCCAATTTTGTACCCAATTTGCTAGCTCACCCTGGATCCCATGTGTTTGAACCTTCTGGACCAGCCTACCATGTGGGACCTTGTCAAAGGCCTTGCTAAAGTCCATGTAGACAACGTCCATCGCCCTGCCCTCGTCAATCTGCTTGGTCACCTCCTCGAAAAACTCAATCAAATTCGTGAGACATGATTTCCCACGCACAAAGCCATGCTGACTATCCTTAATCAGACCTTGTCTTTCCAAATGTGTATTAATCCTGTCTCTCAGAATCCCTTCCAATAACTTTCCCACCACTGATGTAAGGATCACCGGCCTGTAGTTCCCTGGCTTATCCCCGCTGCCCTTCTTAAATAAAGGCAGAACATTAGCTATCCTCCAGTCTTCCGGTACCTCACCCGTGGCTAACGATGATACAAAAATCTCTGCCAGTTCCCCAGCAATCTCCTCCCTTGCTTCCCATAGCAACCTAGGATACATCTGGTCAGGCCCTGGGGATTTATCCACCTTAATGCGCTTCAAAACCTCCAACACCACCTCCTTTGTAATGTTGATATGCTCCAGGATATCGCTATTCCCTCCCTTGAACTCACTAGCTTCCATGACCTTCTCCATGGTAAATACAGAAGGGAACTATTCATTTAAGACCTCGCCTATTTCCCGTGGCTCCACACATAGATTGCCACACTGATCCTTAAGGGGACCTACTCTCTCCCTAGCTACCCTTTTACTCTTAATATACTTATGGAATCTTTTAGGATTCTTCTTTATCTTATCTGCCAGGGAAATCTCATGGCCCCTTTTCACCCTCCTAATTTCCTTCTTAAGTGTCTCTTGCTGAAGAACCATCATTGTCTGAGACCATTAAGACTATCAAGTCTCTCTTCAGTGGCAAGCAACCCGGTTGTGATGGTATACTTGCTGAAATATATCAAGCTGGAGGTCACCAACTAGCTCAGTCAGAGACTGAGCTCTTCCAGCCAATGTGGCAAAAGGAAATCATCATACTGGAGTACAGACACTGCATCAATTACGCAGCTATTCAAACACAAGAGGAGCTGATATGTGAGTGACAGTCATGGAGGAATTTTCTTACTTGTCATTGCAGGAAAAATCCTTGCTAGCATCATCCTAAATTGTTACATTGAGCATAAAGCGGAGGAACTCTTGACTGATTGCACACGTGGATTCAAAAAAGGCAGAGGTACTACTGATATGTCTTTACTGCCAAACAGTTTCAGGAAAAATGTCAAGGACAAAACCTGCACCTTTATTGTGTCTCACAAAGCTTTGATTCAGTCAGTGGAGAGGGTCTCTGCAAACTATTGGCCAAAGTTGACTGTCCCAAAAAGTTAATCCAGATGATCCACCAGTCCTATGATGGCCAGAGTAATGGAAGGTGATGAAGTTTCCAACTGGAAGCATCCAGTTAGCCAAAGAAAAGAGAACCCAAAGGAAATTAAAGGAAGGATCAGTCCTTAGGTTAATCTGAATTCTGATGTCCTGTGTCTGGGAAAATATTCCTCATGAAACTTTCCAGTCACATGAAAACACAACATGTATTAATTGAAGATGGATTGTAGGCTCTCACCATCAAAAACAATGGACAAACATTGCATATTATTTAGAATTACATAGAATTGCACAGAAACAGGCCATTTGGCCCAGCCAGTTCATGCTGGCATTTATGCTTCGCTTGAGCCTCCTTCTATCTTCCTCATCTAACTCTGTCAGCATAATCTTCTATTCTCTTCCCCGTCATATGCTTATCTAGCTTCACCTTAAATGCATCTATACTATCACTTCATCAGCTAAACCATCAGCAACCTCTTTTTGTAATAGTACAGTGAGCAATCAGCACAGTCAGGATACACCTCAGTCCAGGTCAGAAGGCTGTGGGTCAAGCCTCATACATAGATAGCACTGAAACCTCACTGAATTACGGAGGGTGTGCAGCACTGTCAGAGGTGCTGTCCTTCTGATGAGACTTTAACCAGCGCAACCTTCTCTGAGTATCAACCAAAAAATGTCCATTGTGTGCTGTCATAGTTGCTTATGAAACGACAGTCGCTGATCCTAAAGTAATTCACTTAAGGTGAATTAAGATGACTAGGTACTATACAGAAATGGCATGTCTTTCTGTCTAGCTCACTGAGCTGAAAAAGAAGCCTTTGAGTAAACGAACAAATACAAATTTGAAATTGGAGTGTGGATACAAATTGTAAAATTCCACAGTTTTCAAAAAATGCATATTGAAATAAATATGAGTATTTCTCATATTTTAATCCAGATGTTTCCCAACTGGACTTTTGGAAGACATTTGACAAAGTGCCACACAGGAAGCTCATTAAGAAATGTTAATTGTTTGCCTTTGCTCCGTGACCTTTTGGTCAGCTATGTGGCCTGGTCCAATCTGCACCTTCTCCTTTGTTATCTCTTGCCCCACCCCCACCTCACTTGCTTATAATCTGTGACTTTTCTAATATTTGTCAGTTCCGAAGAAGGGTCACTGACCCGAAACGTTAACTCTGCTTCTCTTTCCACAGATGCTGCCAGACCTGCTGAGTGATTCCAGCATTTCTTGTTTTTGTTTCAGATTTCCAGCATCCGCAGTATTTTGCTTTTATAAAGTTTGCAGATGATTTGAAACTTGGCGAAGTAGTAGATCAAGATGAGGATAGTTATAGACTTCAGGATGATATAGAGAGGATGGTGAAATGGGTAGAAGCATGACAGTTAGAGTTCAATTTGGAGGAGTGTCCCCCTGTACAAGACACAAGTCAGGAGTGTGATGGAATACTTTCCACTTGCCTGGATGGGTGCAGCTCCAACAACACTCAAGAAACTCAACACCATCCAGGACAAAGCAGCCTGCTTGATCGGCACCCCATTTACCACCTTCAACATTCACTCCCTCCACCACCAACGCACAGTGGCAGCAATGTATACCATCTACAAGTTGCATTACAGTAACTTGCAAAGGCTCCTTTGACAGCAGCTTTCAAACCCATGACCTCTACCACCTAGAAGGACAAGGGCAGCCAATGCATGGGAACGCCACCACCTGCAAGTCACACACCATCCTGATTTGGAAATATATCGCTGTTCTTTCACTGTCACTGGGTCAAAATCCTGGAACTCCTTTCCCAATGGCACTGTGGGTATACCTACACCACCTGGACTGCTGTGGTTCAAGAAGGTGGCTCACCATTACCTCCTCAAGGGTAGTTAAGGATGGGTAATAAATGCTGGTCTTGCCAGCGATGCCAATATCCCATGATGTCCCATCTCCATTAAAAGTGGAGATGTTGGAAGCAGGTTGGAGTCAAGTTCAAGATTTTTAAAGTTTTCTCAGCCCACCTGACTCAGACCCACCTGTTTTAGGGCATTAAAATTCCCCACGATCTATCTTTTTTAACCTCCACCTCACAAGGCAGGCAGTGACTGCTATTTGCCATCTCCCCGAAGCTGATCTGCAGACAACTTCAAGAGCTGGGATAGCTCTTGCAGTGCCAACTTTTTTATCTCTGAGATCGTGCAGTCACTGGAATTTTACAACAGGCATTAAAAATGAAATACCCTTATTTGTACAAAGGGTAACATTTGAGGACTAATACAGACCGTATACTATCAATGGTGTAATTTTAAAAGGTGTGGATAAGCAAAGAGCACGTATCCATATACAAAAATCCTTAAAGGTAGCAGGGCAAGTTGATAAAGTGGTTTAAAAAGTATATGGGTTACTTGGGTTTATAGAGGGATAGAATATAAAAGCAAAGAGATCTTGCTGGAACTTCATAAGTCACTGATTAGGCCTCAGCTGGAGTATTGTGGACAATTCTGGGCTTCAGGAAAGATGTAAAGGCCTTAGAAAGGGTACAGAAGAAGTTTATTTACTAGGATGTTTCCAGGGCTGAGGGACTTCAGTTATGAGGAGAGATTGGAAAAGTTAGAAATGTTCTCCTTGAAACAGAGAAGATTAAGAGGTGACCTAATAGAGGTTTTCAAGATGATGTGAGGTTTTGATAGAGAAAAACTATTTCCTCTGTAAGTGGGTCAATAACTTGAGGTCATTGATTCAAAATCCCTGGGATCTAGAAGGGAGATGAGAAAATTTTTCACTCAGAAAGATGTTGGAATCTGGAAGGCTCTACCTGAAAATGCGGTGGAAGCTGATTTCATGAATAATTTGTTGGACTGTTGATCTGTTGCTTGCAATTCCTGCACCATGTCGGAACTTCAGGACACTTCTCTTGTCTTGGGGAACCACATGGGTAGAAAGTGTCTCCAGCTGCTTCAGCTCGAGCTCAGGATTTCTGAGCTTGAGGGGCAGTTGGAATCATTGCAGAGCATCAGAGAGCAGGAGAGTTTCCTGAATCGTACATTCCAGGAGGTGGTCACCCCACAGGCAGTAGGAGTTCAGGATAGTAGGTGGGTGGCTATCCAGAAGAGTAGGAAGAGGCAGCAAGTGCAGGAGTCTGCGGGGTGTGTGCTGCTTACAAACCAGTACTCAGCATTGGAGACTGCTGGGAGTGACGACACCTTGAAGGAGTGCAGCCCAGACCATGGCACCAATGGGCATGGGGCTGTACAGGAGGGAGCAGCAAAGTGCAGAAATATTTATAGGTGATTCCATAGTCAGGGCAACAGATAGCCATTTCTGTAACCGTTATCGTGAGTCTTACATGGTGTGCTGCCTCCCTGGTGCCAGGGTAAAGGACATCACAGAGAGGGTGCAGGATATTCTGCAGGGGTTAGGGAGTGGTACATACTGGTACCAACGAAATAGCAAGGGCAGGTATTGAGGTCCTACTGTCAGATTTTCAGGAGCTAGGAAGGAGTAAGACCTCAAAGGTAGTAATCTCTGGATTACTCCCAGTCCTACGTGCTAGTGAGAATAGAAATAGGATGATAGCGAGGATCAGTACATAGCTTGAACCAAGGTGCAGGAGGGAAGGTTTCAGATTCTTGGGGCATTGGGATCAGTTCTGGGCAGGAGGCACCGACTCAAAAGGGACGGGTCACACCTCAAAAGGACTGGGCCCAATGTCCTCGGGGAGACATTCACTATTGTGGTTGGGGAGGGTTTGAACTAAATTGGCATGGAGATGGGCACTAGCATATAGAAGTAAAAAAGAGGAATAAGATTCATAATATGAGAGTGTTAGACAGTACTAGAGAAAGGAGTAGGTTCATATTAGATGGGAGTGGACTAAGAAGGATGACGAGGAATGTAAAGACAAAATTACAGTGCATGTGTATAAATGCACAAAGTATGGTGAATAAGGTCGGTCAGCTACAGGCACAAATGGCAGTATGGGAATATGATGTAGTGGCAGTAACGGAAACTTGGCTTAAAAATGGCAAGGGCTGGGTGCTTAATATACAAGGATGCAAAGCGTTTAGAAAAGATAGAGAAGGAAAAAAGGGAGGTGAGGTGACAGTACTGATTAGGGAAGACATTGTAGTGTTGGAAAGGGAGGATGTCCTTGAGGGACAAGTTGGTTAGAGTTTAGAAGCAAAAAGGGTATGATCACGCTACTGGCAGTATTCTATAGGCCTCCAAATAGTGAGGGAGAGATAGAGAAGCAAATCTGTAGGGAAATCACAGAGGTATGCAAGAACTATCTTCTTCTTCTTTGGCCTCCTTGTCTCGAGAGACAATGGGTAAGCGCCTGGAGGTGGTCAGTGGTTTGTGAAGCAGCGCCTGGAGTGGCTATAAAGGCCAATACTAGAGTGACAGACTCTTCCACAGGCGCTGCAGATAAAATTGGCTGTTGGCTCTCCCCTTGCGCTTCTGTCTTTTTTCCTGCCAACTGCTAAGTCTCTTCAACTCGCCACTCTTTAGCCCCGCCTTTATGGCTGCCCACGAGCTCTGGCGATCACTGGCAACTGACTCCCACGACTTGTGATCAACGTTACAGGACTTCACGTCGCGTTTGCAGACGTCTTTAAAGCGGAGACATGGACGGCCGGTGGGTCTGATACCAGTGACGAGCTCGCTGTACAAAGTGTCCTTGGGGATCCTGCCATCTTCCATGTGGCTCACATGGCCAAGCCATCTCAAGCGCCGCTGACTCAGTAGTGTGTATATGCTGGGGATGTTGGCCGCCTCGAGGACTTCTGTGTTGGAGATACGGTCCTGCCACCTGATGCCAAGGATTCTCCGGAGGCAGCGAAGATGGAATGAATTGAGACGTCGCTCTTGGCTGACATACGTTGTCCAGGCCTCGCTGCCGTAGAGCAAGGTACTGAGGACACAGGCTTGATACACTCGGACTTTTGTGTTCCGTGTCAGTGCATCTTTTTCCCACACTCTTTTGGCCAGTCTGGACATAGCAGTGGGCCTTTCCCATGCTCTTGTTGATTTCTGCATCGAGAAACAGGTTACTGGTGATAGTTGAGCCTAGGTAGGTGAACTCTTGAACCACTTCCAGAGCATGGTCACCAATATTGATGGAAGGAGCATTTCTGACGTCCTGTCCCATGATGTTCGTTTTCTTGAGGCTGATGGTTAGGCCAAATTTGTTGCAGGCAGCCACAAACCTGTCGATAAGTCTCTGCAGACACTCTTCAGTGTGAGATGTTAAAGCAGCATCGTCAGCAAAGAGGAATTCCCTGATGAGGACTTTCCGTACTTTGGTCTTCGCTCTTAGACGGGCAAGGTTGAACAACCTGCCACCTGATCTTGTGTGGAGGACAATTCCTTCTTCTGAACACTTGAACGCATGCGAGAGCAGCAGGGAGAAGAAGATCCCAAACAGTGTAGGAGCGAGAACACAGCCCTGTTTCACGCCACTCAGGGTAGGAAAGGGGTCTGATGAGGCGCCACTATGCTGAATTGTGCCTTTCATATTGTCAAGGAATGAAGTGATGATACTTAGTAGCTTTGGTGGACATCCAATCTTTTCTAGTAGTCTGAAGAGACCACGTCTGCTAACGAGATCAAAGGCTTTGGTGAGATCAATGAAAGCAACGTAGAGGGGCATCTGTTGTTCACGGCATTTCTCCTGTAGCTGGCGAAGGGAGAACAGCATGTCAATGGTGGATCTCTCTGCTCGAAAGCCACACTGTGCCTCAGGATAGACACGCTTAGCCAGCTTCTGGAGCTTGTTTAAAGCTACTCGAGCGAAGACTTTCCCCACTATGCTGAGCAGGGAGATTCCACGGTTGTTGTTGCAATCACTGCAGTCACCCTTGTTCTTATAGAGGGTGATGATATTGGCATCGCGCATGTCCTGTGGTACTGCTCCCTCGTCCCAGCACAGGCAAAGCAGTTCGTAGAGTGCTGAAAGTATAGCAGGCTTGGCAAGCCCCCAGTAAGAACTATAAAGTGGTGATATTGAGGGACTTTAATTACGCAAATATCAATTGGGATAATTTTAGAGTAAAGGGTAAGGAGGGGGAGGGATTTCTGAAATGTATTCAGGAGAACTTCTTTGATCAGTATGTTCTCAGTTCAACTAGAAAGGAGGCATTGTTGGATCTTCTGCTGGGAAATGAGGTGGGCCAAGTGGACCAAATGCCTGTGGGGGACCACTTGGGTAAGAGTGATCATAAGGTTCAGACTAGTAATGCAGAAAAGCAAGGAACGAAATAAGGTAGAATGTCTAGATTGGAAGAGGGCTAATTTCAACACGATGAGAAGGGATCTAACCAGGGTAAAATGGAATCAAAGACTGACAGTAAGAGCTGTATCAGAACAATGGATTATCTTTAAGGAAGAGATGCTTCACTTACAGGCTAGGTACATTCCAATGAGGGCGAAAGGTAAGAGAATCAAAAACAGGGCTCCTTGGATGAAGAGGGAGATAGAGATTATGATGAAACAAAAAAAGAGGATGCATGATGCATGTCAGGTGAATTCTTCAAGTGAGAACCAGGCCATATACAATAAGTTGAGAAGGGAGATGAAGAGGAAAATAAGACTGGCAAAGAGAGAATATGAGAATAGAATGGCAGTTAACATGAAAGTGAACCCAAAAATTTTCTACTGGCATATAAAGAGTAAGCGAGTACTAAGAGGTGGTGTGGGGCCTATTAGGGACAAAGAGGATAATATATGTTTAGAGGCAGAGGGCAAGGCTAATATACTTAATGAGTACTTTGTATCAGTGTTCACTAAGGAAGTGGAATCTGACAAAATATCAGTAGAAGCAGAGAGTAGAGGCAATGGATAGGTTAAAAATTGAGGGGAGTGGGGGAGGTACTGAAAAGGCTGGCTATGCTTGGGGTAGATACGGTCCGGATGGCTTGCATCCCAGGTTGATAAAGGAAATGGGGATGGAGATAGCAGAAGGCTTGCCACAATCTTCCAATCTTCCCTGGATACGGGGTAGGTGCCAGAGGATTGGAGAGCGGCAAATGTGATACCCTTAGTCAAGAAAGGGTGTAAGGGCTGCCCTAACAACTACAGGCCAGTTAGTTTAACATCAGTGCTGGGTAAGGTTTTAGAAACAATAATCAGGGGGAAAAAAATCAACAGACACTTGGAGATGTTTGCTTGCCTAGTCTAATTGTATTTTTTGATGAAGTAGCAGAGAAGGTTGATGAAGAGAATGCGGTGGATGTTGTTTATATGTGCCATCAATGACTCTAGGTACTTGATTACTAGGAACTTCCAGTGTTACATCCAAAAAGTGGAGATGTGAGACTAAGCACAAGCAATCTATCAAAGAGCCAACATAGTCATAAAGTCATTTATGACATTGAAGGAGGCCTTTGGGCCCATCGAGTCCATCCCAGCTCTTCGCGGAGCAATCCAATGAGTCCCACTTCCCTGCTCAATCCTCATATTCCTGAAAGTTTATTTCCTTCAAGTGCCCATCCAATTTCCTTTTGAAATTATTGATCGTCTCGGCTTCCGCCATCCTCGTGGGCAGCGAGTTCCAGGTCATTACCACTCGCTGCGTTAAAAAGTTATTTCTCACATTGGTCCTGCAACTCTTGCCCAAAACCTTCAAACTGTGTCCCCTAGTCCTTGTACCATCAGTTAATGGGAACAGTGTTTCTTTGTCTACCTTATCTAAACCTGTCATAATTTTGTACACCTCTGTCAAATCTCCCCTCTAGCTCCTTTGCTCCAAGGAGAACAACCCCAGTTTTTCCAACCTAACCTTGTAGCTAAAATCCCCCATCCCTGGAACTATTCTGATAAATCTCTGCACCCTCTCAAGGACCCTCACATCCTTCCTAAAGTGTGGTGATTAGAACTGGACACAATACTCCAGTTGGGGCCTAAGCAGAGCTTTATAAAGGTTCAGCATAACTTCTCTGCTTTTGTAATCTATAGATGATCCCATATGCTTTACTAACTCCTCTTTCAATATGTCCTGCCATCTTCAAATATCAATGCACAGGCACCCCCAGGTCCCTCTGTTCCTGCAGACCCTTTAGAATTGTGCCATTATTTCTTTATTGCCTCACCCTACCGTTCTGCCAAAATGCATCACCTCACACTTGTCTGCCCATTCTGCTAGCCTATCCATGTCCTGCTGCAGGCAGTTCATTTCATCCTCAATGTTTGCCACTCCTCCAAATTTGGTATAATTGGAAAATTTTGAAATTCTGCTCTGTATTCCAAGATCCAAGTCATTTATATATAGCAAAAAAAAAGTGGTTCTAGCACTTACCCTTGGGAAACGCCACTGTTTATCATCCTCCAGTCAGAAAAAGAATCATTTACCACAACTTGCTGTTTTCTTCCTTTAGTCAATTTCTTTACCCAATTGGACACTAACCCTCTTATTCCCTAACAACTTTGTTAACATGCCTTTTATATGTCTTGACGGACCAAATGATTTCCTTCTGTGCAGTGAGTTACTGTAATTCCCTGAACTGCTGCAATGTCACAAAGCTCCTGTTGATGGCATTGCTGAACTTTAACTTAACCTGTGGATAGTACCACCAATCCCAGCACTGCTGGAAATGAGCTGCATCCTAAATGAATGGGGTCTGTATCATTTCATATTGTGGTATCAATCATCTTGTTAGGGATATCCTACCATTAAATGAATTGCATGCAGTCTATTTAGCCTACAACACTATACTTTTCTCTATCATTATAGAGTTTTTTGTTGAAAAATATTAATTATTTGCAGAATTTCCTTCCAGGAGAAAACAAGATTATTTCAGGTTTAGATAAGTCAGACAAATCAAATCTGTTCCCATTAACTGATGGTACAAGGACTAGGGGACACAGATTGAAGGTTTTGGGCAAGAGATGCAGGGGGAATGTGAGAAAGAAATTTTTAACACAGCAAGTGGTAATGATCTGGAACTCACTGCCCATGAGGGATGTGGAAGTGGAGACAATCAATGATTTTAAAAGGAAACTGGATGGGCACTTGAAGGAAATAAACTTTCAGGGATATGAGGATTGAGTGGGGAGGTGGGACTGCTCCGCGAAGAGCTGGGATGGACGCGATGGGCTGAATGCCCTCCTTTAATGCAATAAATGACTCTATGACTTCCCTAACTTAATACTTAATGGAAGTTTGAAAAATCATCAATTACTCTTAAGGCGTTGCTGATGCAACAGGACAAGCCACTGTACACTTATAGTTTGCAAACCTGGATATACATTGTCATCTTGCAAATTCTCACCTCATGTGTTTTCATAATGCAATCAGGGTCTGTCTCTCACCATTTCTTCTATTACTGTTTACAAATTTCTTGCCAAATTACCAGATAGCAGTGTCACAGTTCCCTTCCAACGTTGAGCCAGTACAATCTGACATCATTTAACATTGTTGCTCCAGTAATCTGTTCCTTTGGCTTCAGATTCAATGGTTCATGCAGAGGATGAAGGATATATCACTGTCCCGCTGGTCACAGTTGCACACTCATTTTGAGCTGATAAGTGACAAGTAGGATTTGCACCACACAACTGGCAGATAATGACCATACCCAACAAGGATCTAACCATTTCCCCTTGACTTTCAATGGCATTATCATCACTGAATTCCCCACCATCAACATCCTGGGAGTCACCATTGACCAGAAGCGTAACTCGACCAGTTAAATAAATAATGCAGCTACAAGTGCAGGTCAGAGACTGGGAATTCTGCGGCGAGCAACTCACCTCCTGACTCCCCAAAGCTTGTCCACCATCTACAAGGCACAAATCAGGAGTGTGATGGAATACTCTCCACTTGCCTGGATGAGTGCAGCTCCAACAACACTCAAGAAGCTCAACACCATCCATGACAAAACAGCCCACTTGACTGGCACCCCATTCACCATCTTAAACATTCACTCCCTCTACCACCAGCGCACAGTAGCAGCAGCATGCACCATCTACAAGACACACAGCAGCATCTTGCTAAGCCTCCTTCTACAGCAGCTTCCAAACCCAAGACCTCTACCACCTAAAAGGTAAGGGCAGCAGATGCATGGGAATACCACCACCTGCAATTTCCCCTCCAAGTTACATATCATCCTGAGTTGGAACTATATCGCTGTCCCTTCACTGTTGCTGGGTCAAAATCCTGGAACTCCCTTCCTAACAGCACTGTGGGTGTACCCGCACCACATGAACTGAGTAGTTCAAAAAGGCGGCTCACCATCAACTTGTCAAGGGCAATTAGGGACAGGCAACAAATGCTGTCTGAGCCAGCGAAGGTCACATCCCACGACCGAATAAAAAAGAAAAATTTAAAGAAAACTGAATTCAAATCCTCAAACTGCCATTGTGGGATTTGAACTCGCATATTTTTAATCCAGTACCATAACTGCTACACCCTACATGTCCAAGATCATACCTCGTCTCAGATTTCCCCTGATCTTTGCTGCATTTTTAAATCATCCAGCTCTCTCTTGAAGGCAGAGAGTCAGCGCCCATTACAGCAGATGGAAAAGCATTGCAGCGTTTCACTACTCTCCGGGGAAAAAAACCTGCCTAACATCCAAACTATTCCTACTTTTACATAGTTTAAATTCATGTCCCCTGGTCCTCCACAATCTGCTAAACTGGAGTAATCTATCAGGGGCACTAACCAGACCTTTCTTTATTGTAAAGATCTCTATCAAGTCACCTCTGTCAATGCTGCTCTAAAGTAAATAGCCAATTTGAGCAGTTAAGGTTCTTTAAGCAGAATCATTCTTGTAACTCTCCTTTGGACTTTTTCCAAGGCCACTATATCATGATGTGGATGTTCTCAGGGTGTGGTCTGACCAGTGACCTGTACAATGGTGTTCTTTGATTTATATTGAATGGTTCTATTAATACAACCCAATATCTTGTTAGCTTTAACTACAGTTTCTCTACATTGGTCATGAACCTGTGCACAATAAGACCTTTTCTCTCTCAACCTCTTTCAGTATTGTATTCACATGCATGCAACGACATTTATCTAAATTAAACTCCATTTGCCAATGTTGGATGCACTCCCTAGCACATCCAAATCTCTTTGGATTGGATTACACTCCTCTACCATTTTAACTCTTGCACAGATTTCAGTGTCACTTGCAAATTTACTTACCATACTCTCAACACCGCTGTGCTGTGGTCTTAAAAAAGACTGTTTAAAAGTAGCAGACCTAGGACTGATCCCTGGAAGACACACTAGTAATATGTCTCCAGGCTGAACCACATCCTTTAACTGCAAATCTTTGACTGTGGGATTAAAGCCAATTCCTAATCCAGTGTTTCAAATTCCTACTGATACAAGCTTCCATCTTGTGAAGTAACCTAGTGTGAGGTATCTTTAAAAGGCTTTTCGAAAGTCCAGGTAGACAATATTTACCTGCTTTCCCTCATCCATTACCCCAGTGAGTTCCTCCAAAAAGCTATCAAAATTAGGCATGACCTATTCTTTCAGAAACTGGATTGTGCATTTCTAATGGCCCCTTCCTTTTCCCAGTGATCATAAAGAACATCTTTTATGATCCCTTGTAGCGTCTCCTCAATAATGGATGTTAGGCTGATAGTCCTATAGTGTTCTGAGGCTCTAATTGGTCCTCTTTTTTGAAAATAAGAATTACATTAGCTGGCTTCCAGGCTAAGGGAAATATCCCTGACTCTATTGAACTATTGAGGATACGGGCAAGGAGCTAACAGAGCATCTGTCCCATCTCCTTAATCACCCTTGGATGGATATTATGCAGACCTGGAGTCCTATCAATTTTGAGCTTTCCTAATCTATCAGTCTTGACACTAGAATTTTAATATTACTAATTCTAAACAATACAGAGCACACACCCACCCTGCCCAAATCTGGAACATAAGCATCATCTACAGGCGTATAGACTGATGCAAAATAGTCATTCTGCAGCTCTGCTATAACCTGACAATCAGTCCTACAGTATTTTCTAGTGGCCCTATATGGTAATTAATGGTCTTCTGACTAACATTAGCTGAAAAACTTTTTGCTATTACTTCCACAATTACACATCATCTTCTTTTCCCGAAATCTCTTTACTAATCTTACGGCCGGTTGTATACAGGCCTCCCAACAGCCAGCGGGAGGTAGAGGAGCAGATATGTAGACAGATTTGGGAAAGATGTAAAGGTAACAGGGTTGTAGTGGTGGGTGATTTTAACTTCCCTAATATTGACAGGGACTCACTTAGTGCTAGGGGCTTGGATGGGGCAGAATTTGTGAGGAGCATCCAGGAGGGCTTCTTGAAACAGTATGTAGATAGTCCAACTAGGGATGGGGCCATTCTGGACCTGGTATTGGGGAATGAGCCCGGCCAGGTGGTCGAAGTTTCAGTGGGGGAGCATTTCGGGAGCAGTGACCATAATTCCATAAGTTTTAAGGTACCTGTGGATAAGGATAAGAGTAGTCCTTGGGTGAAGGTGCTAAATTGGGGGAAGGCTAATTATAACAATATTAGGCAGGAACTGAAGAATTTAGATTGGGGGCGGCTGTTTGAGGGTAAATCAACATCTGACATGTGGGAGTCTTTCAATCGTCAGCTGATTAGAATCCAGGACCAGCATGTTCCTGCGAGGAAGAAAGACAAGTTTGGCAAGTTTCGGGAAGCTTGGATAACACGGGATATTGTGAGCCTAGTCAAAAAGAAAAAGGAAGCATTTGTAAGGGCTGGAAGGCTTGGAACAGATGAAGCACTTGAGGAATATAAAGACAGTAAGAAGGAACTTAAGCAAGGAGTTAGGAGGGCTAAAAGGGGTCATGAAAAGTCATTGGCAAACAGGATTAAGGAAAATTCCAAGGCTTTTTATACATATATAAAGAGCAAGAGGGTAACCAGGGAAAGGGTTGACCCACTCAAGGACAGAGATGGGAATCTATGCGTGGAGCCAAAGGAAATTGGTGAGGTGCTAAATGAGTACTTTGCATCAGTATTCACCAAGGAGAAGGACTTGGTGGATGATGAGCCTAGGGAAGGGAGTGCAGATAGTCTCAGTCATCTCATTATCAAAAAGGAGGAGGTGTTGGGTGTCTTGCAAAGCATTAAGGTAGATAAGTCCCCAGGGCCTGATGGGATTTACCCTAGAATACTGAGGGAGGCAAGGGAAGAAATTGCTGGGGCCTTGGCAGAAATCTTTGCATCCTCATTGGCTACAGGTGAGGTCCCAGAGGACTGGAGAATAGCCAATGTTGTTCCTTTGTTTAAGAAGGGTGGTAAGGATAATCCAGGAAATTATAGGCCGGTGAGCCTTACGTCAGTGGTAGGGAAACTATTAGAGAGGATTCTTCGTGACAGGATTTATTCCCATTTGGAAACAAACGAACTTATTAGCGAGAGACAGCATGGTTTTGTGAAGGGGAGGTCGTGTCTTACTAATTTGATTGAGTTTTTTGAGGAAGTGACGAAGATGATTGATGAGGGAAGGGCGGTGGATGTTGTCTATATGGACTTTAGTAAAGCCTTTGACAAGGTCCCGCATGGCAGACTGGTGCAAAAGGTGAAGTCACAGGGGATCAGAGGTGAGCTGGCAAGATGGATACAGAACTGGCTCAGTCACAGAAGACCTTTGCTCTTTGCAGTATATATAAATGATTTGGAGGAAAATGTAGCTGGTCTGATTAGTAAGTTTGCGGACGACACAAAGGTTGGTGGAGTTGCAGACAGTAATGAGGATTGCCAGAGGATACAGCAGGATATAGATCGGTTGGAGACTTGGGCGGAGAAATGGCAGATGGAGTTTAATCCGGACAAATGTGAGGTAATGCATTTTGGAAGGTCTAATGCAGGTGGGAGGTATACAGTAAATGGCAGAACCCTTAGGAGTATTGACAGGCAGAGAGATCTGGGCGTACAGGTCCACAGGTCACTGAAAGTGGCAACGCAGGTGGATAAGGTAGTCAAGAAGGCATACGGTATGCTTGCTTTCATCGGTCGGGGCATAGAGTATAAAAATTGCCAAGTCATGTTGCAGCTGTACAGAACCGTAGTTAGGCCACACTTAGAATATTGCGTGCAATTCTGGTCGCCACACTACCAGAAGGACGTGGAGGCTTTGGAGAGGGTACAGAGGAGGTTTACCAGGATGTTGCCTGGTCTGGAGGGCATTAGCTATGAGGAGAGGTTGGAAAAACTCGGATTGTTTTCACTGGAACGACGGGGGTGCAGGGGCGACATGATAGAGGTTTACAAAGTTATGAGTGGCATGGACAGAGTGGATAGTCAGAAGCTTTTTCCCAGGGTGGAAGAGTCAGTTACTAGGGGACATAGGTTTAAGGTGCGAGGGGCAAAGTTTAAAGGGGATGTGCGAGGCAAGTTTTTTACACAGAGGGTGGTGAGTGCCTGGAACTTGCTGCCAGGGGAGGTGGTGGAAGCAGATACGATAGCGACGTTTAAGAGACATCTTGTCAAATATATGAATAGGAAGGGAATAGAGGGATATGGGCCCCGGAAGTGCAGAAGGTGTTAGTTTCGGCAGGCATCAAGATCGGCGCAGGCTTGGATGGCCGAATGGCCTGTTCCTGTGCTGTACTGTTCTTTGTTCTTTTGTTCTTTGTGTCTCCCTCAATTGCATGCGATACTTATCCCTGTTCTCCCGTTAGATAACTATCGTTAGTCTGTAGAATGCCTTCAGTTTCAATTAAATTTGCCTCTGCGCATTCATTTTCACCTATAATAGTTTTGTTTTGCCCTGTGTCCTTTTAATCATTGGGATGTTTGAAAATCATTTAACATGGAACCCATTTATCCTCAGCACTTGATTTCCTATCTGCCAGGGATGCCCACTCAACGATTGCCAGATCATCAGTCATTTTTGTAAAGTTAGTCCTCTTAAAATCTGGGACCAGATCTGCAGCCTTAGATTGGCCAGTGAGATTAAACCTAATTATAGTTTGTTGCTTCCAGTGTGCTTACTGGTACAACTCAATCACGGTTTATATATTGAAACATGGGTTTAATTTACTTTGTACCTCAGTCCACTGTACCACAGTACCACTGACCACCTCCAGGCGTTTACCCATTGTCTCTCGAGATAAGGAGGCCAAAGAAGAACCTCAGTCACAATTTTGGGGAATAAAGCCAATTCCTAATCCAGTGTTTCAAATTCCTGCTGATACAAGCTTCCATCTTGTGAAGTAACTTAGTGTGAGGTATCTTGAAAAGGCTTCTCGACAGTCCAAGTGGACAATGTTTACCTGATTTCCCTCATCCATTACCCCAGTGAGTTCCTCCAAAAAGCTATCAAAATTAGGCATGACCTATTATTTAGAAGCCGTATTGTGAATTTCAACACCAGCATGTTTAGCAAACAAGTTTTATTTTGCTCCATACAAGTTATATAAGACTACACAACTAACAGGTATAATCCAATTTATAAAGGCTGGGAAAGCAACGGTTACATGGATTCAAGTAAGTTTCTACAAGCTAATAGATTTTTAATGTTCCTATTTTAAACACTGCAAATCAAGATCTGTCAAGAACATTCACTCATTGCCCATTCCCAGAAAATAAAAGTTCAGTTGCTGGCAATGGTCATGATGGAGTTTACAGGGTACTTAGAAATTGGCAGACGGACAGCCAACTGATGTGTCCCCACTCATTGCACAATCTTTTGTGAAACTTGTTAGCGTGTCCTCTGGCACTTGACTGACCCTTCCCTTGGAGGATCAACATTTTGAGATGTAGGTGCAGAAAAGTCAACCTGCAACTGAGACATTGGTATACGAGTGCTTCTCCTGAAACCAGGTGAAACTGGAACTATCTGCTGGCCAACAGGACTGTTACAGACTATTGACATCATCTGAGCCACCACAAGTTGCAAGGCCATCATTCCAACTGGGTTTGATCGCCTGTCTCCAAATGCATCTTCAATGTAATTGACTCCCAGTCGATTGCCAGGTGGATATTCAAATCCATGTAGCTTTTTTTTGGCATGTATTGCTGATGCAAGATTGTTGTACCGAACAATAGCATAATCCATATAGGGATCCCGCTGAATTTCACAATTCTCCAGTCCTGGGATGATATCGAAGAGACTATAAACTTGTTCATGTGTAAGCACACCTCTGGTAGACACGGAAAGACATGTGGTAATATTTTCTCCACCTCTCATTTCAATGGCTCCTCTCATTGCACCAATTTCTCTCATTTCACCAGCTCTCATTTCAACCACTCCTCTCATTTCACTCACTCCTCTTATCTCACTAACTCTCATCTTACCCGCTCCTTTCATCTCACCCACTTCTCTCATATCACCTGCTCCTTTCATCTCACGGACTCTTCTCATTTCACCGACTCCTCTCATTTCACCCGCTCCTCTCATCTCACCAACTCCTCTCATTTCACCGACTTCTGTCATCTCACACGCTCCTCTCACTTCACCAGCTCCTCTCATCTCACCGACTCCTTTCATCTCACTGGCTCCTCTCATCACAACGGCTTCTTTCATCTCACCAATTCCTCTCACTTCACCGGCTCCTCTCATTTCACCCACTCCTCTCATCTCACCGACTCCTCTCATTTCACCGACTCCTCTCACTTCACCAGCTCCTCTCATCTCACCAACTCCTCCCAACTCACCGGCTCCTCTCATCACAACGGCTTCTTTCATCTCACCAATTCCTCTCATTTCACCGACTCCTGTCATCTCACCCACTCCTCTCATCTCACCGACTCCTCTCATCTCACACGCTCCTCTCACTTCACCAGCTCCTCTCATCTCAACAACTCCTCCCAACTCACCGGCTCCTCTCATCTCACCGACTCCTCTCATTTCACCGACTCCTGTCATCTCACACGCTCCTCTCACTTCACCAGCTCCTCTCATCTCAACAACTCCTCCCAACTCACCGGCTCCTCTCATCACACCAGCTCCTCTCATCTCACCGACTCCTCTCATTTCACCCTCTCCGCTCATTTCAACGACTCCTCTCATCTCACCGGCTCCTCTCATCTCACCAACTCCTCCCAACTCACCGGCTCCTCTCATCACACCAGCTCCTCTCATCTCACCGACTCCTCTCATTTCACCGACTCCTCTCATTTCACCGACTCCTCTCATTTCACCGACTCCTCTCATTTCACCGACTCCTGTCATCTCACACGCTCCTCTCACTTCACCAGCTCCTCTCATCTCACCAACTCCTCCCAACTCACCGGCTCCTCTCATCACAACGGCTTCTTTCATCTCACCAATTCCTCTCATTTCACCGACTCCTGTCATCTCACCCACTGCTCTCATCTCACCGACTCCTCTCATTTCACCGACTCCTGTCATCTCACACGCTCCTCTCACTTCACCAGCTCCTCTCATCTCAACAACTCCTCCCAACTCACCGGCTCCTCTCATCACACCAGCTCCTCTCATCTCACCGACTCCTCTCATTTCACCGACTCCTGTCATCTCACACGCTCCTCTCACTTCACCAGCTCCTCTCATCTCAACAACTCCTCCCAACTCACCGGCTCCTCTCATCACACCAGCTCCTCTCATCTCACCGACTCCTCTCATTTCACCCTCTCCGCTCATTTCAACGACTCCTCTCATCTCACCGACTCCTCTCATCTCACCGGCTCCTCTCATCTCACCAACTCCTCCCAACTCACCGGCTCCTCTCATCACACCAGCTCCTCTCATCTCACCGACTCCTCTCATTTCACCGACTCCTCTCATTTCACCGACTCCTCTCATTTCACCGACTCCTCTCATTTCACCGACTCCTCTCATTTCACCGACTCCTCTCATTTCACCGACTCCTGTCATCTCACCAACTCCTCCCAACTCACCGACTCCTGTCATCTCACACGCTCCTCTCACTTCACCAGCTCCTCTCATCTCACCGGCTCCTCTCATCTCACCGGCTCCTCTCATCTCACCGGCTCCTCTCATCTCACCAACTCCTCCCAACTCACCGGCTCCTCTCATCTCACCGGCTCCTCTCATCACACCGGCTCCTCTCATCTCACTGGCTCCTCTCATCTCACCAACTCCTCCCAACTCACCAGCTCCTCTCATCTCACCGACTCCTCTCATTTCACCCTCTCCGCTCATTTCAACGACTCCTCTCATCTCACCGGCTCCTCTCATCTCACCGGCTCCTCTCTTCTCACCGGCTCCTCTCTTCTCACCGGCTCCTCTCTTCTCACCGGCTCCTCTCATCTCACCGGCTCCTCTCTTCTCACCGGCTCCTCTCTTCTCACCGGCTCCTCTCTTCTCACCGGCTCCTCTCTTCTCACCGGCTCCTCTCTTCTCACCGGCTCCTCTCTTCTCACCGGCTCCTCTCTTCTCACCGGCTCCTCTCTTCTCACCGGCTCCTCTCTTCTCACCAGCTCCTCTCTTCTCACCCGCTCCTCTCTTCTCACCCGCTCCTCTCTTCTCACCCGCTCCTCTCATCTCACCCCCTCCTCTCATCTCACCGACTCCTTTCATCTCACCGACTCCTTTCATCTCACCGACTCCTTTCATCTCACCAATTTCTCTAATCTCACTGATTCCTCTCTTCTCACCGACTCTTCTCATTTCTCCACCCCTCATCTCACCAGCTCCTCTCATTTCACCGGCTCCTCGAACTTCACCAGCTCCTCTCATCTCACCGGCTTCTTTCGTTTCAGCAACTCCTCTCATCTCACTGGCTTCTTTTATCTCACTGGCTCCTCTCATTTCACTGGCTCCTCTTTTCTCACTGGCACCTCTCATCTCACCAACTCCTCCCAACTCACCGGCTCCTCTCATCACACCAGCTCCTCTCATCTTACCGGCTCCTCTCATTTCACCCTCACCGCTCATTTCAACGACTCCTCTCATCTCACCGACTCCTCTCATCTCACTGGCACCTCTCATCTCACCAACTCCTCCCAACTCACTGGCTCCTCTCATCACACCAGCTCCTCTCATCTTACCGGCTCCTCTCATTTCACCCTCACCGCTCATTTCAACGACTCCTCTCATCTCACCGACTCCTCTCATCTCACTGGCACCTCTCATCTCACCAACTCCTCCCAACTCACCGGCTCCTCTCATCACACCAGCTCCTCTCATCTTACCGGCTCCTCTCATTTCACCCTCACCGCTCATTTCAACGACTCCTCTCATCTCACCAACTCCTCCCAACTCACCGGCTCCTCTCATCACACCAGCTCCTCTCATCTTACCGGCTCCTCTCATTTCACCCTCACCGCTCATTTCAACGACTCCTCTCATCTCACCGACTCCTCTCATCGCACCGGCTCCTCTCATCACACCAGCTCCTCTCATCACACCAGCTCCTCTCATCACACCAGCTCTTCTCATCTCACCGACTCCTCTCATCTCACTGGCACCTCTCATCTCACCAACTCCTCCCAACTCACCGGCTCCTCTCATCACACCAGCTCCTCTCATCTTACCGGCTCCTCTCATTTCACCCTCACCGCTCATTTCAACAACTCCTCTCATCTCACCGACTCCTCTCATCTCACTGGCACCTCTCATCTCACCAACTCCTCCCAACTCACCGGCTCCTCTCATCACACCAGCTCCTCTCATCTTACCGGCTCCTCTCATTTCACCCTCACCGCTCATTTCAACAACTCCTCTCATCTCACCGACTCCTCTCATCTCACTGGCACCTCTCATCTCACCAACTCCTCCCAACTCACCGGCTCCTCTCATCACACCAGTTCCTCTCATCTTACCGGCTCCTCTCATTTCACCCTCACCGCTCATTTCAATGACTCCTCTCATCTCACCAACTCCTCCCAACTCACCGGCTCCTCTCATCACACCAGCTCCTCTCATCTTACCGGCTCCTCTCATTTCACCCTCACCGCTCATTTCAACGACTCCTCTCATCTCACCGACTCCTCTCATTTCACTGACTCCTCTCATCACACCAGCTCCTCTCATCTTACCGGCTCCTCTCATTTCACCCTCACCGCTCATTTCAACGACTCCTCTCATCTCACCGACTCCTCTCATCGCACCGGCTCCTCTCATCACACCGGCTCCTCTCATCACACCAGCTCCTCTCATCACACCAGCTCCTCTCATCTCACCGACTCCTCTCATCTCACCGACTCCTCTCATTTCACCGACTCCTCTCATTTCACCGACTCCTCTCATTTCACCGACTCCTCTCATTTCACCGACTCCTCTCATTTCACCGACTCCTCTCATTTCACCGACTCCTCTCATTTCACCGACTCCTCTCATTTCACCGACTCCTCTCATTTCACCCTCTCCGCTCATTTCAACGACTCCTCTCATCTCACCAGCTCCTCTCATCTCACCAGCTCCTCTCTTCTCACCGGCTCCTCTCATCTCACCCCCTCCTCTCATCTCACCCCCTCCTCTCATCTCACCCCCTCCTCTCATCTCACCGACTCCTCTCATCTCACCGACTCCTCTCATCTCACCGACTCCTCTCATCTCACCGACTCCTCTCATTTCACTGACTCTTCTCATCTCACCTGCTCTTCTCATCTCACCTGCTCCTCTCATCTCACCTGCACCTCTCATCCCACCTGCACCTCTCATCTCACCGACTCCTCTCATCTCACCGACTCCTCTCATCTCACCGACTCCTCTCATCTCACCGACTCCTCTCATCTCACCGACTCCTCTCATCTCACCGACTCCTCTCATCTCACCGACTCCTCTCATCTCACCGACTCCTCTCATCTCACCAGCTCCTCTCATCTCACCAGCTCCTCTCATCTCACCAGCTCCTCTCATTTCACCGACTCTTGTTATTTCACCGACTGCTGTCATTTCACCATTTCTCATCTCACCAGCTCCTCTCATCCCACCAATTCCTCTCATACCACCAACTCTTTTCTCTCCGCCTCTCACTGCACCAACTCCTCTCATTGCACCAGCTCCTCTCATTTCTCCAAGTCTCAATTCACCAGCTGTCATTTCATCAAATCTTGTAATTTCACCAGTTCCTCTTGTTTCAGTTTTCATTTCACCCCATCTTATTTCACTTGTTTCAAAGTTGCTAAATTCACGAAAAGGTAGCATATTTTGACCTCTTGGAAGATGGAACCCTGGTCTATATGATAATTTTTCTTTGACCCCTCCCATGTAGTTATTCTTAGAGTATGTAGGTTTGTTTTTTGGTTCTGCAAGTATTGCCTTAAAAGATCGGTCGCATTTTTCAATAGCCTGTGCAGCCTGAGATGGTTTCAGAAATCTCACATAGCCAAAGCCTTTGCTCTCCCCTGTTTTCTTGTTCTTGATAATTTTGCAGTATTCAATATCTCCAAAATCCTTAAACTTTTCCCTCAGATCCTCCTCTGCATAGGATTTTGGAATCATAACAAAAATCCTAGTCAACTCCTCATCTTCAACATCACGTTGGCTGCTGGATCCTCTAGCCTGTGCAATGAACACCTTGATGGGTTTGGTGTCCCCAGTGAGGGTCTTACCATGCATGTCCTCCATCGCTTTACAGGCCTGCCATGATTTACCGAACTTTACGTAGGCAATGCCCTTATGATCTTTGGACTGTTTATCCCGCACTACCCAAATGTCCTGGATATCTCCAAAGATTGAAAATTTCTCTCTAATCACCTCCTCTGATGTTGACTTACTGATGACCAAAAAAAGTCGACTATTGGGTGGATGATCGAGTTTCAGCATAGGATGCAAACTACCACCATCTTCCATCATTACAAATGTCCCACAGACAACCGAGTTGCCCCTGAGCTCTTCATAACCCCACACAGTTCCCCATATTGAACTCCATTTGCCACGCTTTTGCCCACTCACGTAATCTGTCTATGTCTCTTTGTAACTTTCTGCTCCCAGTTACACAGCTTTTACTGTGCCTCTTTGTCTCATTGGCAAACTTAGATATACAAAATGTCTGTATCGTTATTGCTGTTGTAGCCTGCTAACTATTGAAGCTCTTCACTCCAGGAAGTCCTAGAAACTCACGTCTTAAGTACCTGACAAAGGAACAAGTCTTTAGATTTTAAGCACAAAAGAGGTAACTGAATAGGTAAAGTTAATGCTTTTATTGTCAATTACATGATAGCTTTTTTTTAGAATTATGTCCTGAAGCTAAGAGAAAACAAAAGGATTTTCAAGAAACATTTTGAGTGATTTCATTGTTCCTCTTTCTTAGTTGTGTTATTGGTAACTGTTTGCTAACTACCTTTTCTCAATTGATAATTATCAAATCTCCTTGGTAGTTTTTGTGCCTACTTGCCTCTGTATGTTAGTAGTTTGATAGCTGTTTAGTTGTAACTTATTGCTGTTTTACTTGGATTTGTGGGCCAATACACCTTCAAGCATAACATCTTCAAGTGCACTAGGTGAATCAAAATGGGATTAAAATAGGTAGGTGCTTGATGGCCGGCACAGACACCATAGGCTGAAGGGCCTGTTTCTGTGCTGTATGACTCTATGACTCTAGGTAAAAGAGTTATACACCACAGGCTGGATACTTGTTTCAGGCCTCAAGCAATGCTGCTTTATAGGAAAAATGCCTCCAATGGCACTATTGTAGAAGAGGCAAAGCATATCCATTGAGAAAACCAGGAAAAAAGAATACGACTCAATGAGGGCTATATATGATACCATTGAAACTGGGTGTGGGATCACAATTAACCCATGTCCATTGACTGCAATGCAGGCAGCATGCAAACTTCATGCTGCCTTCTGTTTTAAATGATTTCAGTATTCATCCAGTGCTCAGCACACTGTTGATTGGCTAGAAGCCTGATTAGGAGGCAAATATTGTGTGTGCCTAGCATCAGTTAAAGCTAGCCTGTAACTGTTAAAGGGGAGGTTCCTTATGGCTGGGGCAGGTGCTGGTAGTCCTGTGGTGGCTGAATCTGAGCTTGGAAAAACAGAAGAATGGCACAACATGGGAGAGTGCAGACTCCTAGATTTTTGCATGTGCACTGGAAACCTTGATGGAGAAAGTGCAAAGGAGCAGAAATGTTCTGCATCCACAGGAGGCCAGGAGGCCCTTCAGACACATGATCAGAAAAGGCAGTGAGAGCAGGTAGCCATGGAGGTCAATGCCAGGAGTCAAGACCCAAGAAACTGGATGCAGGAACTGGAACTGAGAAAAATGATGCTTCACTGAGTGCAGCCAGAGTCACGTCCATGGCACCAGGGGTGGCTCAGCTGCACAGCGGGCAACAGGGAAGACTGGAAGAATCATAGTGATAGGTGATTCAATAGTCAGGAGAACAGACAGGCATTTCTGTGGCCACAGACGTGAATCCAGGATGGTGTGTTGCCTCCCTAGTGCCAGGGTCAAGGATGTCACTGAACACCTGCAGAGCATCCTGAAGGGGGAGGGTGAACAGTCAGCAGTCGTGGTCTACATCAGAACCAATGACATAGGTAGAAAGAGGGATGTGGTCCTCCTGCAGCCAGAATTTAGGGAGCTAGGTAAGAAATTAGCAAGCAGGACCTCAAAAGTAGTAATCTCTGGATTACTCCCAGTGCCACGCGCAAGTGAGTATAGAAATAGAAGGATAAGACAGATGAATGCGTGGCTGGAAAGATGGTGCAGGAGGGAGGGCAGTGCTCAAGGGTATTTATTTGAATGCAAGGAGTATAGCAAATAAAGCAGATGAGCTGAGGGCACAGTTAGACTGGTGGCAGTATGATATCATAGCTTTTACAGAAACATGGCTTAAGGAGGGACAAGAATGGCAGCTCAACGTTCCTGGTTACAGGATTTTCAGACGTGATAGGGAGTGGGGTAAGAGAGGAGGGGCAGTAGCAATTTTGGTCAAGGAAACTGCTGTGAGGAGGGATGAAATGTTGGAAGGGTCATCAAATGAGGCCATATGGATTGAGCTAAGGAACACAAAAGGGGCAATCACACTGCTGGGAGTGTACTATAGTCCCCCAAACAGTCAGAGGGAGATAGAAGAGCAGATATGTAGGCAAATCTCTGAGAAGTGCAAGAACAATAGGGCAGTAATAGTAGAGGATTTTAACTATCCCGATATTAACTGGAATAAATTTAGTGTGAAATGAATTGACGGAGCAGAATTCTTGAGGTGCATTCAGGAGAACATTTATGGCCAGTATGTAGCAAGTCCAACAAAAGAGGGTGCCATTTTAGACTTAGTTTTAGGAAATGAAGATGGGCAGGTGGAAGGATTGGCAGTGGGAGAACATGTTAGTGGTAGTGATCATAAGTCAGTCAGTTTTAACATCATTATGGAAAATGACAGAGATAGAACAGGAGTTAGAGTTATCAATTGGGGCAGAAAATTGGCAAATGGAATTCAACCAGGATAAGTGTGAGGTAATGCATTTGGGGAGGTCAAACAAGGCAATGGAATACATGATTAATGTGAAAATACTGAAGTGTAAAGGAAGTGAGGGACCTTGGAGTGAATGTCCACAGATCCCTGATGGTAGCAGGACAGGTCAATATGGTGGTTAAGAAGGCACCTTTATTAGCCGAGGTATAGAATATAAGAGCAGGGAGGTTATGCTGGAACTGTATAACTCATTGGTTAGGCTACAACTTGAGTACTGTGTGCAGTTCTGGTCACCTCATTACAGAAAGGATGTAATTGCACTAGAGAAGGTACAGAAGAGATTTACGAGGATGTTGCCAGGATTGGAAAAATTCAGCTATGAGGAAAGATTAGATAGGCTGGGGTTGTTCTCCTTGGAACAGAGAGGGCTGAGGGGAGATCTGATTGAAATGTACAAAATTTTGAGGGGCCTGGATAGAGTGGAGGTGAGGGGCCTATTCACCTTAGCAGTGAGGTCAGTGACTAGGGGGCATAGATTTAAACTGATTGGTAAAAGAATTAGAGGGGAGATGAGGAAAAACCTTTTCATCCAGAGGGTCTGGAACTCACTGCCTGAAAGAGTAGTTGAGGCAGAAACCCTCAACTCATTCAAATGGAGTCTGGATATGCACCTCAAGTGCCGTAATCTGCAGGGCTACAGACCAAATGCTGGAAGGTGGGATTAGAATGGGTGGATTGCTTTTCGGCCTACACAGGCAAGATGGGCCAAGTGGCTTCTTTCTTTTCCTTAAACTTTCAATGATCCTATGATTCTATGCAATGCCGCAAGAGGTTCAATGGCCTCACACAAGTGGTCAGGTCAGTGAATGAATCCTCAAATACCATAATCCTAAAATGTGCATGACATTGAAAGCTTCAGCAATATCAGTTCAGTTTCAGTGGGAATGGGCCATAGAATAAAACTTCCCGTAATCTGATGCAGTTTGAAAATTTAAGTCAGATAGCTATAAATGCATAAGAAATGTTACACTTATACACATGGGACGCAAACATGTGCTTCTGAGGTTGGGACTGAAACAGTTTATATGGACAGCCAGGTATTATACTGATTTTTTGTAATTAACCTGATTATAAATAAATTGAACCAACTTTAGCCTGAACATAAACATCTGGCACTGGTACTCACCACCTTTTGAAAAAAATGGGGTGGCACAGTGGCGCAGTGGTTAGCACCGCAGCCTCACAGCTCCAGGGACCTGGGTTCGATTCTGGGTACTGCCTGTGCGGAGTTTGCAAGTTCTCCCTGTGACTGCGTGGGTTTTCGCCGGGTGCTCCGGTTTCCTCCCACAGCCAAAGACTTGCAGGTGATAGGTAAATGGGCCATTGTAAATTGTCCCTAGTGTAGGTAGGTGGTAGGGAATATGGGATTATTGCAGGGTTAGTATAAATGGGTGGTTGTTGTTCGGCACAGACTCGGTGGGCCGAAGGGCCTGTTTCAGTGCTGTATCTCTAAAAAAATAAATAAATAATAACTGCACCACACGTCATAGGTACATAAGAAAAGGAGTAGGCCATTTAGCCCCAAGCCTCCATTCAATGAGATCATGGCCAATCTGCAGCCTAACTCTATACCCACTTATGTCCCGATACCCTTAATACTTTTGGCTATCAAAAATCTTTCAATCTCAGTTTTAAAATTAACATTTGATCTTGCATCAATTTTGGGGAAGGGTGTTCCAAACTTGCACTATTCTTTCTGTGAAGAGATGTTTCCTAATTTCATTCCTGAAAGGATTGTCTCTAATTTTGAGACTATGCCCCCTAGTCCTAGATTCCCCATCTAGTAACTATAGTTTCTCCCAATCTATCATATCTGTTCCCCTTAATATTTTAAAAAACTTTGATCAAATCACCCTTACCCTTCTAAATTTCAGGGAACACAACCCTAGTTTATTTAATCTCTCCTTGTATCTTAACCCTTGGAGACCGGGATCATTCTGGTAAATCTACGTTGCACTTTCTCCAAGGCCAATATATGCTTCCTAAAGCATGGTGCCCAGAATTGCTCGCAGTGCTCCAGGTGTGGTGTAACAAGGGCTTTGTATAGATGAAGCATGACTTCTAGACATGTGTCTGTCTCAGACATTGCTCAATGTGCCACATCCCCATCATTCACCTACCAACAATCTCTATCAATCAGGACCTCCAGACAAACATTGTGAAGGCAGTGGGACCAGATATATGTCATAGTAAATGCCAGAAGTGTAGCTAGAGGACCTGGATGCAGTGCCGCAAATTGTTCAATGACCTCACACAAGTGATCAAGGTTAGTGAATTTATCTTCAATTGCCATATCCTACCAACTGAACCACTAGCTTCACACACTACTCAGTGCACCACACCCCTATCACACACTTACATCACAACTAATATTCATAGCTTCACCTCACCCTCATACACTTAGCACTGCTGCAAGTCTTATTCCCAGATCTCACAGCTTTCACATACTGCCAGCTATTCAACCATAACAGGCACATCATGAATGATCCCTCTAAGTTGCGCAGCCGTGCAGCAACCTGAAAGTTTCCCTGCAGACCACGCACAAGTCGGCCCTTTATGTTACCTTCCATGCGTGGTGACGCAAGTAAATTTAAAGGTGTTGCGCAATTAAACAAATTGCCCACGCCGCTCCAAAAAAAAGAGATGGTACGTGGCACATCACCCAAACAGATTACACCACACTCACTGACACACTTCTTTCTCTCTTGCAGCAAAGGATGGCAAATAACCAGAGTGAGCAGCACCTAACCAGCAGGGGGCAGGCACAGCTGCATGTCCTTACACCCATAGAGGAGACAGTGCTAGCCATTACTGAAGTAGCAATGACTGAGGCTGTGGCTGGCGGTGGGACTGAAACCTTTGAAGATAACACTATGTAATTCCTAATCCTCTTTCCCATTCCCTTCATCCCATAAACTTTTCTGATTTACAAGCTTCAGATGATGTAACTATGCACTTCTTGCTTTTCAGCCCTCCCTCACCACAACCCTACCCTTGCGCCTTTCTCCTTTCAAAAACTCAAAGAACTGCATCCTAGCCAGGCAGTAATAGAAGAGAAAGTGACAGAAGTGCAGGAAGACAGTGAAGAAGAAACACCATCACTTGCTCTCCCACTTGCAACCACCAGCTCAGATACTGACACTGTGTGTACTTCAGAAGATAGCTTAGAGGAGGGTAACACACCCAGCACGAGTGGTCTGCAGCCAGTGACAATGACTATGATTATGTGCCAACTTGCCAGAAGGCAAGGTAGCACATGAGTTCTGCTGCAGCGGACTCAGGTGAGGATTTCATTGGGGCGGCCAATAGAAGAAAGCCCATGGGTATGCACACTTAATGGTTAGTGCATTGGCAGAGCTGTCAGAAAGCCTGTGGTCAATGTGAAGGAGCGTGAAGAAGTTCGGTACCAACTTGGCACAGGGATTTGCACAGAGCTTGGAGCCCATCCTTTCCAGCATGGAAGTGGTGGCCAACTCCAGCACACTTGTGGACCCATCCATGATGCAACGTCTGATGGCTGGTGTCTCAGCTTCCACTGTACCACAAGCAGAAGCCACCGAACGGGTGCTGCAGTGAAAGCTCAGACTGTTCTCATGCAAGCTCAGCTTGCTGCCACGCAAGCTCAAACTGCTGCCATCATAGCTGTGAATACCAGCGTTCAAAGGGGTTACAGCAATCTGTTCTCCAACACATTGCTAGATTGCTAAGGCACCACCTTGGAGGAGTGGTAATAACACTGCACAGCATGAACCTGCTGTCCTCTCTCAGGGTGACAGCATTCGTCCTCCCAGCACTGCCACTCTGCCAGTGCCCTTGTTGCCAGTCAGCTACCCCAGACTGCTGTTGCCTTTGCCAATGTGGTGCGGTCTGAAGCCAGGCCTTCTAGGACCATAGCGGCTAGAGGTGACCTACAAGGTGTCCCCTGCAAAAGGTCAGCAGCCTTCCATCAGCCATACTGCAGCCATTGGGCTAGCACTATGTAGGAACACTAGAACAGGTAAAGGCACACAGAAGACAGGCACTAAGGGAATGAACATGGACGATTGACCTTCGTATGGAATATGGAGTGATTTAATATATACATTTTGTCTGAAATGCTTATTTTGTGGTGGCTTTTATTTTGGCATTGTGGCAAAGTGGACACTGTTATGGTCTATGACAGCGGAAGGCAAGGTGTGGGACTGTTGGTGAATGGGATGTTGGGATTACTGGTATCACACTTGAATGAGTTCTACACTGACAGCCTGGCCAGAAAGGAGCTGTCCAGGTTGTCTTCTCTGCTTGCTCCTCCTCAGCTGGACTAGTCATCCAGAAACCCAAGTTAATACTCTGGGGACATGGGTTCAAATCCCACCATGGTAACTGGTGGACTTTAAATTTCATTAATAAGTTCAGTTAATTAATTTAAAATAAATCTGGAATTGAAAGCTAGTCTCAGTAATGTTGACCATGAAACTACCATCGATTGTTGTAAAAACCCATCTGCTTCACTAGTGTCCTTTTTGGAAGGAAATCTGCTGTTCCTACCAGGTCTGGACTACATGACCCACAGCAATATGGTGGACTCTTAACTGCCCTCTGAAATGGCCTCGCAAGCCACTCAGTTGTCAAGGGCAATTAGGGATGGGCAACAAATGTTGTCCTTGCTGGCGACACGCACATCCCATGAAACGAATAAATAAAACAAAAACCTGGTGGCAAGGGCTGTGCCCTTATGATGGCGAGGTTGTGCTGCATACAGCAGACCATGATGAACCTTGATACCCGCTCTGCCGAGTACTGCAGGGATCCTCCAAAGTGGTCCAGGCAGTGGCATTGTTGTTTAAGCACCCCAATGGTCTGCTTGACCATATTTTCTGTGGCTTTGTTATATGCTTGCTGTCCACCCATGCATGGGTTGCACACCAGAGTTATGAGCCAGTGGATATAACCCTGGTTATCCAATAGCCTCCTTCCGATTTGTCATGGTGGAACAAATGCAGAAGGTACAGCAAATTGCCACAGAATAAAGGCGTCATGACTGCTGCCAAGATACCAAGCATTGACCTGCCTGATGTGCTGAGTATGGTCGTACACTCACTGGGCATTGAAGGAGTGAAACCCCTTCTGGTTTCTGTACATCTCAGAATTCACATGCGGTGCCTGCAAAGTAACACATGTGCAGTCAATGGCACCCTGTACCATGGAGAAGCCTGCATTCCTTGTGAAGCCATATGTTTGCTTTGCCTGCTTTTTAGCAAGAGAGAATAAAATGTATTCAGCTGTTTGCATGCCGAACTTTAGTGACCACCCTTAGGCAACAGTGAACTGCGAAGTGGGGGAGGTTGCAAATATCTCCAGCTCCAGCCTGGAAGGAGCTGATGCATAAAGGTTCATGGCCATGTTCACCTTCACAGCACTCATACAAAAGCAAAATACTATGGATACTAGAAATTTGAAATAAAAAACAGAAAATGCTGGAAGTACTCAGCAGGTCAGGTAGCAACTATGGAGAGAGAAACAGAGTTAACGAGTCAGGTTGATGACCTTTCTTCATTCTCCAACCCCCCCCCCCCCACAACCCCCCGCCCCCCCTCCCCCCCACCACCACTGTACTGATGAACGGTCATCGAGCTGAAACATTAACTGTTTCTCTCTTGCCACAGATGCTGTCTGACCTGTTAAGTATATCCAGTATTTTGTTTTTATTTCACCTTCACAGCCACTAGCAATGCCGTTCGCCCTGCTCGGACGCTGCAGTGCTGGCTGCAACAGGTGACAGATTTCAGTGAGCACTTCCTTAGTGAAGTGGAGATGTCTGATATACTGTTCCTCGCTATGGCTGAGGTTGGAGAATTGCACTGAATGCCCTGGGTGGACAAGACCTCCTGCTGAGGCCCCTTCCCACCCTCCTCCCTGTTGGAAAAGTTTATCCCCCACTTTGTCGCCTCTGCTCATTCTCCCTCTCATGCTGCAGGCCAAGGGGGATACAAACTACTGCACCCATGTCTGGGAGCAGGTGGTCTGAACAGAATCCTTGAAGTCAGGACTAAATCCTTCAGCACCTATCATACCACTCCCTGTAACTTTAATTAACAGTACAAACCAAATGCTTCTACAAACTCAGCAACAGACAGTAGAAATCATTCAGCAACTAACCTGAAAGTACTTGATGATTCCTTTAAATAGCGCAGGTGGGGTTTCCTTTCTGCTGATGAATGCATGTTCAACTGTGTACAGTTAAGAGAAGGCATTAGCTGGAACATTGAGCTTCAAAATGGCAGCGTCGCATCAAATGACTGAATGACGTTACGATCTGTCTACTCTGCATATTTCCAGCTCCCTGGGCCTTCATTAGTGCTGTATCTAAGATAATGTCTGGTGTGACTCACACCAGAAGAGTACTCGTGCTGCGGACACTATTTTGGAACCAAAATGGCACCTGTAGTGCCAAAAATACAGGTGCTATGCAACCAAATTTTGTGGCCAAAGAGTCAGGATAAATGGATGTTGCTCAGATTAGAGAAGGGTTTAAAGTTATGTGCCTGAGGATTAGTGCTCGGTCCAATTTTGCTCTCTGTAGATATCAATCATTTGTATTTAGGCATTTGCAGCATGATCTCACAATGTAGGAGGAAATCATAGAATTAAAACATACACTGAATTAAAATACATCAAAGAGTGTGGATGAATAAGGGTATAGAGTATAAGAGTGAATTAGCAATAATTATATAGTATAGAACATTGGTTATGCCATTTGAGTACTGTGTGCAGTCACCAGGTTAGTGTCATAGACAGGAAACTATAGTTATGAGTAGGGCCTTGATATAATGTCACTATTTCCACTGGAGCTGAGAAGGCTAAGAGGAATTTTAGTTAAGGTTTTTAAAATTGATAGTTTTGATAGTGAATTCCCTTGGTTGGGGAATCAGTGACAATTGAAAAATATGGTCCATAAAAGGCTTCTCATTAGATCCATCATATCCTGAAAATGTCTGAACAATCAAAAAGAATGGAATGCTTCATTTCTATTAAGCCTGACAAGCACAATCTGTGTTGGCGCCAGCCCCAGTTTCAAAAATCTCTGAACTAAATGGTGGCAAGTACTCATTCAATTCAATCAGGCAGATCCTCTTTTCCTTTCCTTCTGCAGTGGTGGGTGAAATAATAGCACGCTTAACGTCAAGACTGCAAAATTTACTGGTGAAGGCACTGTGCCAACTATAAGCTATAAAACATTTACTTTCCTTGGATGCTTAGTTATGTATTTACCACCACTAGAAGACAATGTTCAGGGCGATTTTCCCTGAATACTTTAGGTGCTAAAGAGCATCTGAAGTTGGGCCTTGAGCTGCAATGTTGGTTCAGCCGTATTTAGCGCAAGAAATCATTTTGATAGTACAGTTGAAGCAGGTGTCAGGAAGGGCTGCCCAAAAGTTCATTAAGGCATTGATTGACAATTAAATTGCCTACTAGTGCTCATTAAAGAGGCTGCATGGCATTTTGGTGGCTGGCGCTTGACCTAACATGCTCTTCTAACATTGACCAGCTAATTGGGAGTAAATTAGTCACTGTTGAGAATTTCAAGCACTTCTTAAGGCATACTCGGCTTTCACTGTTCACTTGCTGTTGCACCTTTGAAAAGAATTTCTGAGACACATCAGGAGACTTTCTCGGACCTTTGTTGAGACTTCACCAACACTATCGACATTTATTCTGGAAATTCCGCGAGGACTTCACCCATGGGATGAACCCTACCTTATTGGGCCCCTTATGGGAGTCACCCGAGAAAGGAAATGCTTGGCCATGGATATCTTGCAAGGGGTCTCTCTTGGTCTGGAGGAGGAATGGAGAAAGGACATGAGGCCAGGCAGAGCAGCAGCAGCTGCTGCAGGAGAAAGGGATAGGAGGGAGAGGTGGACCAATCCCCCTGCTCACCAAACCCCTCCCCTCAGATACAGGATATCACTCCTCCTCTGAAACTCCATGTCTAGTAAAAAAAGCAATCACCACATGGAATAAAAACAGAAAGTGCTGGAAATACTCAGCAGGTCAGGCAGCATCTGTGGAGAGAGAAGCAGAGTTAACATTTCAGGTCTGTAATCTTTCATCTGAACTGCAGGCCAAGGACAGACATGTGGGGGGTGGAGGGGGGTGGAGGGGTGTTGAAATGGCAAGCAACTAGAAGCTTGGGGTCATGCTTTTAGACTGAGTGGAGGTGTTCCGCAAACAGGCACCCACTTCGCACCCTTTCACTAAAATAACCCTCTGTCTAATTTTTGTTATCTTGAACTGTTGTTTTAACAAATTATCAACATTTTTCCAATTTATTTCTTTTGTTCCTAGACAACATCACTCTCTTCTCTCCCAAGAGGTCCATGTGGTCTCAAGGGAAGCCTCTAGTAACTTTCCCAAGTCTCTTCCTTCACATGCAAGACTATGTGACATCAGTTCCAAACCCAATATTCTCCTTTCCTGATATCCACAGGCATGGGCACTCAAGCCCTCAAACACCCACTCATTGCTTTCAGGGGTTAATGGATAGTAATCAGGAGTGGGAAGCCTGGCTGAATGTTCTCATTCCTAGCTGAGGCCAATCCCTACTGTTCCTCTCCATTCAACCCAGCTAACTCAGCACAGACTGAGGATCAGGCCTAGAACTTCCTGGTCTATATGGCTAATAACTTACCAGGAGGGATCTTTAATCACCAGCCCATTATAAGATGACCCTATGTTTTAAATGATGGAAGAGATTTTCCCAACATCGTAGTTTAGAAATAGCCCATACCAGTTAGGTTTTCTACATTTTAGCAATGAACAAAACAAATATTTGAGAAACTTATGATGTGGTATCCTCAATTATTGCATCTGTATTTTTATTTCTTGTCTGGAATTTAAGTGGAAGATTTTAATTTTGCATGACCATATGAATTAGGAGCAGGAGTAGGCCACTCGGCCCTTTGAGCCTGCTCCGCCAATCAATAAGTTCATGGCTGAACTGATTACTCCACATTACCACCTACCCCCAATAACCTTTCACCCCCTTGCTTATCGAGAATCTATCTACCTTTGCCTTAAAAATATTCAAAGACTCTACTTCCACCGCCTTTTGAGGAAGAGAATTCCAAAGACTCACGACCCTCTGAAAGAAAAAATTTCTCCTCATCTCTGTCTTAAATGGGCGACCCCTTATTTTTAAACAGTGACCCCTACTTCGAGATTCACCCACAAGGGGAAACATCCTTTCCACATCCACTCTGTCAAGACCCCTCAGGATCTTATATGCTTCAATCAAGTCACCTATTATTCTTCTAAATTCCAGCGGATACAAGCCTAGCCTGTCAAATTTTCCCTCGTAAGACAGCCCGCCCATTCCATGTATTAGTCTAGTAAACCTTCTCTGTACTGTCTACAATGCATTTACACAGTATGTGGTCTTAACAATGCCCTGTATAGCTGAAGCATAACCTCCCTACTTTTGTATTCAATTCCCCTCACGATAAACAATAACATTCTATTAACTTTCCTACTTACGTGCTGTACCTGCATACTAATCTTTTGCGATTCATGCACTAGGACACCCAGATCCCTCTGCATCTCAGAGCTCTGCAATCTCTCACCATTTAGATAATATGCTTGTTTTTTATTCTTCCTGCCAAAATGGACAATTTTACATTTTCCCACATTATAGTCCATTTGCCAGGTCTTTGCCCACTCACTTACCCTATCTATATCCCTTTGTGGCTCCCTTATGTCCTCTTCCCAACTTACTTTCCTACCTATCTTTGTGTCATCAGCAAATTTAGCAACCATATCTTTGGTCCCCTCATCTAAGTCATTTATATAAATTGTACTTTCTATACTTTGCTATTAGTGTTATTATTTTTGTTATTTCCATTTTACCTGAATTTTCTGAATGTGAAAAGCAGAATTAAAAACAAAATGGAAATCACAAATGGACCAGTACCTGCAACTGGACAGTGATGGGAAACCGAAACTGTATGAATCCCACATTCCTTTTACCTGCCTAAGTTGTCAGTTTGCAGTTGAAGACTGCTAGCATCTTTGACTACAAATCAACAGCATAGAGAGCAAATGCATGTTAAGGATTCTTCTGGTTGAATTTTGTGCTCATTAAGTTGACATGTCAGTTCTACAGAATAGAATACCTTTCTGTTTCTGGAAAACAGTTTCAGCATTCGCAAGTCAAATATAGATACAGAGAAAAGCTTCCTCTACACTGTCAAATCAATACTCACTCCCAGGACAGGTACTGCATGAGTTAGATTAGAAGTAAAGCTCCCTCTACACTGTCCCAATATGCAAAATGTCCAGTCTTAATTATTTTTGTAATTATTTTTCTCCTTGGATTAAAAAATGTGTGTGCCTTTAAGACTTTATTAAAAACTGTGCACCTTCAAGGGAGAGAACGTTCTGGACACACAGTGTATCACAGCTGCATCTTTTATTACCCTGGGCAACAGGAGGAGAGAGAGAGGTCACGTGGTAAAGTTTCCACTTGGCTGTGTGTGGAACTGGCAGAAACCAGCTGAAACCAGTGAATTTTGAGAGACTTTCCAGCGAAGCAAACTGAAGAGAAAGGGGCTGTTTAATCATCTCTCAGAAAAAATTCTACAAGGAGCTACAAGCTAAATTAATTCCCTAAGTAAAGGAGAAAAGCCTTCTTTTTCACGAAACCGTTTGTATTTCTGTGCTCATCGTTCAAAGAACTGTTTAATCTTGTTGCAGCCAAAGAGTTGAATGCCTATCTTCTGAAGGACTATTTCCATCAAATCTACATTAGAAGACCTCATCCATCAGGGATGTAACCTACAAAAACTTACTTTTTTTATTTATTCTTAAGAGACAGCTAATTTTAAAAACTCCACTTTTAAAATCGGTTAACTGTTAGCTTTTGAATGTATGTATATGTATGAATGGGGAGTTAGGTTAAAATAAGACGTTATGAGGTCTTTAGACAGGTTTATCTAAATAGTGTTTAAGATTTAGTTTTTTAAATAAATAGTTAATTTGTTGTTGTCTAAAGATACCTAGTTTGGTCTGTTTCATTCTGATGTTACTAAAGCGTTTAATTTGGCTGTTTTCCGATTGGGTGTGAAAGCTTGATAATATATAGCAATCTGTCGAGTGACAGGACTGAATTGACAGTGCTTTGCTTCCACCGCAGTCGTAAAATATTTAATCAGAATCAGATTAATTGGGGGGCTCGCGTTTGGAATCATATTAATTACTCATCTCTGGGATAACATACAAATTGGGGTCTTGCGTCTGGCATCATATTAATTGCTCTCGCGTCTTGGATCATATTAATTGGAAACTTGATTGTTGGGATCCGAATCTAATGCCAATTATGTAAATAAAAGGAACCAGGTTTCTTGTATAATAAGGTACAGTCTATACCATTGTAATGGCATTAGTAGTTGCAGCAGAGTTTATGAGTAAGGAGAATGTTTCCCTCAGTGACTTGATAACTTTAACTAAGTATAAACTAAAAGAATTAATGGAAAAATTGGGGTTAGAGTTGAAATCAGGTGCTAAAAAAGCAGTGATAATTGACCTAATAGCCCAACATCTGGAATTAAAGGAAGAAGAAGATAGTAAGTCAGAAAGTGATGTGGTGGAATTGGCTAAGATTCAGTTAGAAATGATAAAACTTGAACAGGAAAAAGAAATAGCAATAAGAAAACTTAAGGCTGAAAAAGAATGAAGAAAACTTATCTTGGAAAAAGAAGAAAGGGAGAAAGAGAGGGAATTTAGGTTAAGAGAGATGGAACTAAGACAAAGGGGTGGTCTTGACTCTAGGGAAAATTCGGGTCAGGAAGAATCTGAATTCTGCCCAGGATCCAGCGAAAAGTTGTTTAAATTCATACAAGCTCTTCCTAAGTTTGAGGAAGGGACGTAGAGGCATTTTTCATATCTTTTGAAAAAATAGCCAAACAGATGAAATGGCCAAAGGAAGGCTGGACACTGCTTATGCAAAGCAGGTTGGTCGGCAGAGCTCATGAAATTTATGTCATGCTTCCTGAAGAGGCTTCTGCAGATTTTGAGATGGCAAAAAAGGCTATTCTCGCTGCGTATGAGTTAGTCCCTGAAGCTTACTGTCAGAAGTTTGGGAACTTATGGAGATTGGTTGGGCAGATGTATGTAGAATTTGAGAGGGTGAAGCAAATTAATTTTGACCACTGGATACGGGCATTCAAGATGGAAACCACATATGAGAACCTTCGAGAGTTGATTCTCTTGGAGGAATTTAAAAATTCCATTCCTTCAGTAGTGAGAACTCATGTAGATAACCTGAAAGTTTTGAAAGCTAGGCAAGCAGCGGAAATTGCTGATGATTTTGAGCTTGTGAATAAGCCAAAACCTTTTGTCCGTCACCCCCATAAACCTGAGAAGGGTAAAAAGTGGGAGAGTGAAAGGAAGGCAAGTAGCCGGGGACAAGAAGGAACAGCTGGGAATGCCCCAGGATCACCTCCTCAGGGCAGAAAGGAAGGTGCTGAGGGTAGAAATGAGGTTCGCAAGGCGAAGTGTTATCATTGCCACAAAACGGGTCATCTTCGTTCATAATACTGGAAATTGCAAGGTAAATCCATAGGATTAGTTGGGATACGCAAAGCTAGTGCAGACAAAAAGACTGACTGAGAGCATAGCAGACCAGGCTATAGATTTAACGGCAGCTGTAAAACCAGATACAAAAACTAAAGCGAGTGTAGAAGTTAAGAATGATACCCGAAAGTTATAATGAATTTTTGTCAAAGGGAAAAGTAACTCCATATTCTGTAAATGAGGCAGGAAAACCTATCATTATACTCAGGGATACAGGAGCAACCCAAACTCTCTTGCTGGGGAAAGATATAATGTTTCCATCAGAGAGCGCCTTGAACGCTAAAGTTTTAGTTAATGGAATTGGTGGCGAGTATATACCCGTACCTTTATATAAAATATGCCTATTGAGTGACTTAATATCTGGGATAGTAACTGTAGGTATTGTCCACAGTTTGCCAGTAGAGGGAATTGATCTACTCCGAGGAAATAATTTGGCCAGATCAAAAGTATCAGTTTCTCCTATAATTACAGAGGAACCAAGTGAAGTTAGGGAAATGGAGCAATTCCAGGAACAAGTTCCAGGAATATTTCCTGCACGTGTAATCACCCGAGCAATGGAGAAACAGGATCCATTGTCGGAGGTAAAAGTGGCACCACAAACAGATAGCCAAGTATTTGAAACCTTATTTGGGGATTTTCTTTCTTTTGGGCCTCCTTATCTCGAGAGACAATGGATACGCGCCTGGAGGTGGTCAGTGGTTTGTGAAGCAGCGCCTGGAGTGGCTATAAAGGCCAATTCTGGAGTGACAGGCTCTTCCACAGGTGCTGCAGAGAAATTTGTTTGTTGGGGCTGTTGCACAGTTGGCTCTCCCCTTGCGCCTCTGTCTTTTTTCCTGCCAACTACTAAGTCTCTTCGACTCGCCACAATTTAGCCCTGTCTTTATGGCTGCCCGCCAGCTCTGGCGAATGCTGGCAACTGACTCCCACGACTTGTGATCAATGTCACACGATTTCATGTCGCGTTTGCAGACGTCTTTATAACGGAGACATGGACGGCCGGTGGGTCTGATACCAGTGGCGAGCTCGCTGTACAATGTGTCTTTGGGGATCCTGCCATCTTCCATGCGGCTCACATGGCCAAGCCATCTCAAGCGCCGCTGACTCAGTAGTGTGTATAAGCTGGGGATGTTGGCCGCTTCAAGGACTTCTGTGTTGGAGATATAGTCCTGCCACCTGATGCCAAGTATTCTCCGAAGGCAGCGAAGATGGAATGAATTGAGACGTCGCTCTTGGCTGGCATACGTTGTCCAGGCCTCGCTGCCGTAGAGCAAGGTACTGAGGACACAGGCCTGATACACTCGGACTTTTGTGTTCCGTGTCAGTGCGCCATTTTCCCACACTCTCTTGGCCAGTCTGAACATAGCAGTGGAAGCCTTACCCATGCGCTTGTTGATTTCTGCATCTAGAGACAGGTTACTGGTGATAGTTGAGCCTAGGTAGGTGAACTCTTGAACCACTTCCAGAGCGTGGTCGCCAATATTGATGGATGGAGCATTTCTGACATCCTGCCCCATGATGTTCGTTTTCTTGAGGCTGATGGTTAGGCCAAATTCATTGCAGGCAGACGCAAACCTGTCGATGAGACTCTGCAGGCATTCTTCAGTGTGAGATGTTAAAGCAGCATCGTCAGCAAAGAGGAGTTCTCTGATGAGGACTTTCCGTACTTTGGACTTCGCTCTTAGACGGGCAAGGTTGAACAACCTGCCCCCTGATCTTGTGTGGAGGAAAATTCCTTCTTCAGAGGATTTGAACGCATGTGAAAGCAGCAGGGAGAAGAAAATCCCAAAAAGTGTGGGTGCGAGAACACAGCCCTGTTTCACACCACTCAGGATAGGAAAGGGCTCTGATGAGGAGCCACCATGTTGAATTGTGCCTTTCATATTGTCATGGAATGAGGTGATGATACTTAGTAGCTTTGGTGGACATCCGATCTTTTCTAGTAGTCTGAAGAGACCACGTCTGCTGACGAGGTCAAAGGCTTTGGTGAGATCAATGAAAGCAATGTAGAGGGGCATCTGTTGTTCACGGCATTTCTCCTGTATCTGACGAAGGGAGAACAGCATGTCAATAGTCATTTGGGGATTTAGATAATTCAAATGAGATGTTTAACAGATCTTCTATCAAAAGCACAGCACGTTGATCCAGAGATATACCGAATAGCACAGATGGCTCAGACAGAAGCTGAGGCGAAAGGAGTTCCAGAAGGCTATTATATGGCAAACGGGGTTTTGAGGAGGAAATGGAGAATGCCTCAAAGACCTGCAGACTAAGACTGGACAGTTGTTGAACAGATAGTGGTATCGCCAGGGATTATTAAGGTTAGCACATGACATTCCTTTTGCAGGACATAGGGGAATTCGGAAGACAAAATCACACATAAACCAACATTATTATTGGCCGGTCTTACAAAGCATGTGAGACAATTTTGTAGGACATGCCATACATGTCAAATGGTGGGAAAACCGCAACCTACCATAAAACTGACACTAATAGTTCCATACCAGTGATTGAGGTACCATTTAGCAGGGTATTGGTAGACTTTGTAGGACCCTTGCCAAAAACAAAAGCAGGACATCAATACATACTTAATATCATGGATATGGCTACTTGATTTCCAGAGGCCATTCCTTTGAGGACAATAACTGCTAGGATAGTAGTAGAAAAGTTACCCAATTCTTTACAAGATATGGATTACCACTTGAAGTTCAATCGGATCAAGATTCTAATTTCATGTCTAAGATATTTCAAGAAATCATGGGCAATTTTGGGATTAAACAGTTGAAGTCTTCAGCATATCACCCACAGTCACAGGGAGCTTTACAGAGATACCACCAAACTCTCAAAACAATGATTAGAACATACTGCCACGAATATCTGCATGACTGGGATAAAGGACTAGATTTTCTTTTATTTGCCACCAGAGACTCACCGAATGAGTCGACAGGCTTCAGTCCTTTCCAACTGGTTTGAGGACATGAAGGAAGAGGTCCTCTAAAACCCATAAAAGACAGATTATTGGAACAAAAGAATGCATCTTCGATACTGGACTATGTGTCTGTGTTCCGGGAAAGGCTCGTAAAAGCTTATGGTGCGGCTCAGGAACACCTTTAAGCATCTCAAGCCAATATGAAAAAATGGGCAGACAAGAATGCAAAATTTTCAACCAGGGGTTGAAGTATTGGTGTTGTTACCATGACAGGGAGAACTATTAAAAGCACGGTTCAGTGGCCCAAATGAGTGGGTAAGGTAGATTACTTGATTGACACCCCTGATCGCTGGAAGAACCGGTTGCGTCACATCAATACGTTAAAGCAATATTATTGCAGGGAGGAGGATAAGCCAGTACAGGTATGTGAGCTAATCAGGACTGTTGAGAAGGAAAAGGATAGTGAGGATGAGGCAGAAGGAGACCTAGAAAATTCTCAGATTGAACCTCCAACTATTAGATTAGCGAATACAGAATGGATAGGAAAATTGGACAACATGCTTTTGCACTTCGGGACAAAACAATGAGAAGACCTAACCAGGCCTTTCACAACACTTAAAAGAGTTTGTAGGGATAAGCCAGGATGTACAACCTTAGCCACACATGATGTGGATATAGGGGGAACTGTTCCTTTATAACAACATCCTTACCACTTGAGTCCAGACAAACAGGCCCAAGTGAAAGCAGAAATCTAGTACATGCTGGAAAACAATTTGATCGAGCCTAGTCAAAGTAGCTGGAGTTCACCGATAGTTCTAGTACCTAAACCTGACTGGTCAACCTGATTTTGTAAAGACTATAGAAAGGTCAACGCGGTAATGAAGGCAGACTCCTATCCAAATCCGCTTTTAGAAGACAGTATCAATAGAGTGGGCAGTGCTGGGTTTCTTACCAAAATCGACTTGTTAAAGGGATACTGGCAAGTTCCTTTGACTCCTCGAGCTAAAGAGATATCAGTTTTTGTAACACCTGACTGTCTTTATCAGTGCTGGGCGATGCCATTCAGGCTAAAAGATGCCCCAGTCACTTTTCAAATTAATGAATCAGGTGGTAGCCAGGTTCCCAACTGTGTAGTGTATCTCGATGATGTACTAATATACAGTAACACTTGGCAAGAACACTTAAACCAGCTAAAAATTCTGTTTAAAATGATACAAGGCGTGGACTTAGTGATAAATCTGGCAAAAAAGCGAATTTGAAAAAGCAAGAGTAACTTACTTCAGACACATAGTGGGGCAAGGACAAGTATTGCCAGAAACGGAAAAGGTACCAGCCTTAGTAGAGTTTCCTATCCCTAAATTTAAATGGGAAATAATGAGGTTTTTAGGGATGTATGGTTTTTACAGGAAGTTTATACGGAATTTTAGTACGGCGGCTGCTCCATCAACCGATTTGCTACAAAAAAAGAAAAACAATGTAGTATTAGAATTAGAATTAGAATATTACAGCGCAGTACAGGCCCTTCGGCCCTCGATGTTGCGCCGATCATCTGACCTACACTATTCCATTTACATCCATATGTCTATCCAATGACCACTTAAATGCCCTTAAAGTATGGTCAGATGAATGCCAGGCAGCTTTTGAAAAGCTAAAGGCAATATTAACTAATAAACCAGTGTTGGCTGCTCCAAATTTTCTACATTCTTTAAAATAGCGATCGATGCTAGTGACTTGGGGGTTGGTGCAGTCCTATTTCACAATGACGAATCGGGCATGGAAAAGCCAGTAGGGTACTTTTCAAGAAAACTAAATTGCCATCAAAAAAAGTATTACACTGTGGGAAAAGAAACATTAAGACTTTTGCTGGCTCTCAAACATTTTGAAGTATATGTTCGCCAGGACTATAAAGAAATACTAATATACACTGACCATAACCTGTTAACATTGTGGAATAGTTTAAAAACCGAAATACTAGAATATTTAGATGGAGTTTGTTGTTACAGCCTTATCATCTAAAAATTATACATATTTCTGGGAAAAATAATGTTATCACTGACGCTTTGTCACAAATTTAGAGTCATAGAGAGATACAGCACTGAAACAGGCCCTTCGGCCCACACCAACCATCAACCACCCATTTATACTAATCCTACATTAATCCCATATTCCCTACCATATCCCCACAATTCCCCTACCACCTACCTACACTAGGCGCAATTTACAATGGCCAATTGACCTATCAATCTGCAAGTCTTTGGTTGTGGGAGGAAACCAGAGCACCCGGCGGAAACCCACGCCGTCACAGGCAGAACTTGCAAACTCCGCACAGGCAGTACCCAGAACTGAACACGGGGCACTGGAGCTGTGAGGCTGTGGTGCTAACCATTGTGCCACACAATGGTAACTCATATGGATGGCGATGGTATAAAGAAAATGCTGGAAATTATCAGTAGAGTGAATGGGTGCGAATGTGAAAAAATATTAGAGAGTTTTTTCCCAGTTTGTATTTTTTTTTGTTGGCATTGTAATGAAATGCATTTTGGGAATGCCGTTTCATTTCGCCAAGGGCAGAGGTGTCACGGACCTGTAAGTATATTTCTCCTCGGATTACAAACAGTCTGTGTGCCTTTAAGACTTTGTTAAAAACAGTGCACCTTTAAGGGAGAGAACGTTCTGGACACACAGTGTGCCACATCTGCATTTTTTGTTACCCTGGGCAACAGCAGGAGAGAGAGAGGTCACATGGTAATGTTTCCACTTGGCTGTGTGTGGAACTGGCAGAAACCGGCTGAAACCAGTTTGTTTGGAGAGACTTTCCAGCGAGGCGAACTGAAGAGAAAGGAGCTGTTTATTCTCTCTCAGCAAAAATTCTACAAGGAGTTACAAGCGAAGTTAATTCCCTAAGTAAAGAAGAAAAGCCTTCTTTTTCAAGAAACCGTTTGTATTGCTGTGTTCATCGTTCAAAGAACCGTTTAATGCTTGCTGCAGCCGAAGAGTTTAATGCCTATCTTTTGAAGGACGATTTCCATCAAATCCACATTAGAAAACCTGATCCATCAGGAATGTAACCTACAAAAACTTACTTATTTTCTTTATTCATAAGAGACAGCTAATTTAAAAATTTCCACTTTTAAAACTGGTTAACTGTTTTTGAATGTATATTTGTGAATGGGGAGTTAGGTTAAAATAAGTGTTTAAGATTTAGTTTTTAAATAAAATAGTTAATTTGTTGTTGTCTAAAGATACCTGGTTTGGTCTGTTTAATTCTGGGGTTACCAGAGTGTTTAATCGACTGTTTTCCGATTGGGTGTGAAAGCTTAATAATATGCTGCAACCTGTGGAGTGAGGGACTGAACTGACAGTGTGTTGCTCCTGCCGCAGTCATAACAAGTCTCAGAAAAGATCCTACAACTGGACCAGTTATCCTCTGGGCAAGACTCAGTAGTTGATATTTACGGTCCCCTTTTTTTGTGATTTTGAGCAGTTTTGTGGTCTGGCTAAGAATTCAAATGAGACTGTTTGAATGTCATTTCATGAGCCAAGAGAAGTGGCTGCCTTTTTAAGGTTCGATTAGAATCCAGACCCGACAGGTGAAATGACAGTGTACTTACCATACTGTAGCACTCAGTCTCCTCCTGATAATACAAATGTAACAACAGAATATATAGGGCGTCTCATACATTAAACAGAGAACCTAAAAATTGTTTTTTGGGGAAAAAACCTTGGCTTGTGTCAGTGGCACAACTAATTTTATCATATGTTTATTATGCTACATCTCAAATCACGTCTAATCGTACAGCACAGAAGGAGGCTCTTCATAAACACAGAATCGTACAGTGCAGAAGCAGCCATGTGGCCCATCATGTCTGCACTAGCTCTCTGAAAAAGCAATTCCCTCAGTTCCATTCCCCCACCTTCTCCCTGTAACCCTGCGCATTATTCCTTTTCATATAAGTGTCTAATTACCTTTTGAATGCTTCAATTGAACCTGCCTCCACCAAGTTCTCAGGCAGTGCATACCAGACCTTAACCACTCACTGCGTGAAAATTTTTTCCTCATGTCACTTTTGCTTCTTTTACCAAATACTTTGAATCTGTACCTTCTCGTTCTCAATCCTTTTGCAAATGGGAACAGTTTCTCTCTATCTACTCTGTCCAGACCTCTCATTATTTTTAATACTTCTATCAAATCACCTCTCAGCCTTCTCTTCTCCAAGGAAAACAGTCCTAACTTCTCCAATCTATCTTCATAACTGAAATTGCTCATCCCTGGAACCATTCTTGTGAATCTTTTCTGTACTCTCTCCAATGTCCTCACTTCTTTCCTAATTTGCAGCACCTAGAACTGGACGCAATACTCCAGCTGAGGCTGAACTAGTGTCTTATACAAGTTCAACATAACTTCCTTGCTCTTGTGCTCTATGCCCCTATTAATAAAGCCCAGGATACTGTATACTTTATTAACCGCTCTCTCTACCTGTCCTGCCACCTTCAATGACCTCTGCACAAATACACCTAGGTGCCTCTGCTCCTGCACCATGTTTAGAATTGTACCCTTTATTTTATATTGTCTCTCCATGTTCTTCCTACCAAAATGAATAATTTCACATTTCTCTGCATTGAACGTCATCTGCCACCTGTCTGCCCATTCCACCAACTTGTCTATGTCCTTTTGAATTTCTACACTATCCTCCTTACAGTTCACAATGTTTCTAAGTTTTGTATCATCTGCAAACTTTGAAATTGTGCCCTGTACACCAAGGTCTAGGTCATTAATATATATCAGGAAAAGCAACGGTCCCAATACTGATCCCTGGGGAACTCCACCTCCTCCAGCCCAAAAAACATCTATTAACCACTACTCTTTTGTTTCCTGTCACTCAGCCAATTTCATATCCATGTTGTTACCATCCCTTTTTTTCCATGAGCTACAGGTTTGCTCACAAGTCTGTTGTGTGGCACTGTATCAAACGCCTTTTGAAAGTCCATGTACACCACATCAATAGCATTGCCTTCATCAACCCTCTCTGTTACCTCCTCAAAAAATTCCAGCAAGTTAGTTAAACATGATTTTCCCTTAAGAAATACATGCTGGCTTTCTTTAATTAACTTACATTTGTCCATAATCGTACCATTTAGTTTATATTGTCTTTCCTCATCCTTCCAAAATGCACCACTTCACACTTTCATGCATTAAATTTCATCTGCCATGTCATAGAGAAATACAGCAGTGAAACAGGCCCTTCAGCCCACAGCAACCATCAATTTATACTAACCCTACATTAATCCCATTTTCCCTTTCACATCCCCACCTTGCTTCAATTCTCCTACCACCTACCTACACTAGGGGCAATTTTTACAATGGCCAATTTACCTATCAACCCACAAGTCTTTTGCACGTGGGATGAAACCCACACAGTCACAGGGAGAACTTGCAAACTCCACACAGGCAGTACCTAGAACTGAACCCGGGTTGCTGGAGCTGTGAGGCTGTGGTGCTAGCCACTGCACTGCACTGCCCTTGCATCTGTCCATTTCACCAGTCTATCTCCTGGTAAAGTCCTCACTTTTCTCCTCCTCACTGTTTGCTACATTTATGAGTTTTGTTATTGGAAAACTTTGAAATTATGTGGGCTATACCCATGTCAGGTCATTATTACATCTCAAAAGAGCAGTGACCCTAATACAGATGCCTGGGGTACACCACGGCACACTTCCCTCCAATCTGAAAAACCGTTCACCACTTACTCTGTTTCCTGTCTCAGTCAATTTTGTATCCATGCTTCCGCCTCACCCTTTAATCTCATGGACTTCATTTTTTCTATGATGTAGCACTTTATCAAACACCTTTTGAAAGTTCATATACACAATCTCAACAGCACTACCTTCATCAACTACCTCTTATTTTATCAAAGAACTCAATCAAGTTTGCTGCTGTTAAGAAGGGGATTGCTTTGCTGATTGATGCTTTGCAGTGACTGCTGGGAAACATAGAAAATAGGAGCAGGAGTAGGCCATTCGGCCCTTCGAGCCTGCTCCACCATTCATTATAATCATCCAACTCAGTAGCGTGTTCCTGCTTTCACCCCATACCCTTTGATCCCTTTAGACCCAACAGCTATATCTAACTCCTTCTTGAAAACATACAATGTTTTGGCCTCAACTGCTTTCAGTGGTAGTGAATTCCACGGCTCACCACTTTCTGGGTGAAGAAATTTCTCCTCAACTCAGTCCTGAAAGGTTTACCCCATATCCTTAGACTATGACCCCTGGTTCTGGACTCTCTCACCATCGGGAACATCCTTCCTGCATCTACCCTGTCATGTCCTGGTAGAATTTTATAGATTTCTATGAGATCCCCCCTCACTCTTCTGATATAATCCAGCAAATATAATCCTAACAGACTCAATCTCTCCTCATACGTCAGTCCCGCCATCCCTGGAATCAGTCTGGTAAACCTTCGCTGCACTCCCTCTACAGCAAGAACATCCTTCCTCAGATAAGGAGACCAAAACTGCACACAATATTCCAGGTGTGGCCTCACCAAGACCCTGTATAATTGCAGCAAGACATCCCTGCTCCTGTACTCGAATCCTCTCACCATGAAGGCCAACATACCATTTGCCTTTTTTACTGCCTGTTGCACCTGTATGCTTACCTTCAGCAACTGGTGTACGAGAACACCCAGGTCTCGCTGCAAAGTCCCCTCTCTCAGTTTACAGCCATTCAGATAATAATCTGCCTTCCTGTTTTTGCTACCAAAGTGGATAACCTCACATTTATCCACCTTATACTGCATCTGCCATGTATTGGCCCACTCACTCAACTTGTCCAAATCACCCTGAAGCCTCTCTGCATCCTCCTCACAACTCACCCCCCTCCCCCCCCCCACCCAGTTTTGTGTCATCTGCAAACTATATGGAAACTGTATGAGTAGCACTAAATCTTTCACCTGTTGGGTCTACTGAGAGATCAGGTGTGGAAATCACATAATATCCTCCTGCATGGTGCCCTGGTTAGGAGAAGTGTGTGTGACCGGCATTTCCCTCCTCAGCTGCTACCGGAGAGTAGTTATCTAAAGAAAAGAAAGACTTGCATTTATATAGTGCCTTTCACAACCACTGGACATCTCAAACTGCATAACAGCCAATGAAATACTTTGAAATGTAGTCACTATTGTAATGCAGGAAATGTGGCAGCCAATTTGCACACAGCAAGCACCCACAAACAGCAATGGGATAAATGACCAGATAATCTGTTTCTGTGATGTTGGTTGAGGGATAAATATTGGCCAGGATACCAGGAAGTCTCTCCAGTTCTTTGAAATAGTATCATGGGATCTTATATATCCACCTGAGAGGGCAGACAGGACCTCTGTTTAAAGTCACATCCAAAAGATGGCACATCTGACAGTGCAGTGCTCCCTCTGTGCTGTACTGGTGTGTCAGCCTTGATTGCTGGGCTCAAGTCCTGGAGTGGGACTTCATCCCACAACCTTCTGACTCAGAGGCAAGAGTGCTACCAGGGTACCTTTGCAGCTTAGTTCATTTACATTAAGCACACTGTGCTTTCTGACAAAGATCCTTGTAGTCTACATCTACCAATGCACGGAAGCATACAAGATCTGTATCGCAGACAGTACAACCAGAGTGGCAAGTGTGATGGAAGTGTTTTTTCCCCTCTGCTTAAAAATTAAGGGGGGTGGGGTCTGTGAGTCTTTAAGACTGAGAGCAGTTTTTATATTCTCTGGGAACAGTGTGTGCGAGCTGCAAGCCTGTTTCCTAAGCAACAGCAAGAGAGAGAGGTCACATGCCATTTTGTATCAGTTTGACTGTGTGTAAAGACTGGTTAGAACTGGTTTTATCTGGCAGACCAGCGAAGCATGCCCTCCTTGCATGAAGGATTTGTCTCTCTCAGCAGAAAATCTACATTTGCCTACAGGCTGTGTTTCACCTGAAAAGGAAAAGACCCCTAGAAAGGAATCTTTGCATTGTTAGAGGTAGCAAATTCCTTTTTACTTCCAGTCTCTAAGAAGCCTCTGCCTCGGGAGTGACTTTCTGTTGCCTTTTGTGTTTCTGGGAGTTCTGGAATTCTCAGTAAGGTTTCTACTGATAGACTGCTAATTCAAAATCTAAATAGATCTGTTATACTCCTTGTTGAAAGATCTGTGTGGTGCCTACTGCAGTCGAAGTGCCTTGAAAGCCTATCCATTACAGGCTGTTCATCAACTTGCCTGGAGACTTCGAGTGGCACTGACTATTCGACTCTGGGACACCTCACTGATCCTGCAAAGTGACCAGAAAGGAATTAGAACCCAGTTGTTTAATTATTCCTAAGAAACAGCTTTAATTTGAAACATCATTTTAAAACCAGTTAACTGTTGGTTTTTGAATGTATGTGTGTGTGCATGAGGGTTAGGAGGAATAAGAAGTTATAAAGTCTTTTCAGACATAGATTTATCTCAATATTGTTGAAGAATAAGTTTTTAAATAAATAGTTAATCTGTTGTTGTTTAAAGATATCTGGTTTGGTGTGTTTTATTCTGGGGGTTAATAAAGTGATTAATTTGGTTAATTTCCAGTAGGTGGGAAACTTTAATAATATGCTGTGACCTGTGGAGTAATGGGACTGAATTGACAGTGCATTGTTCCCACCTTGGTTGTAACACAAGCTATTCTAGTTCATTGCAGAATCATTAGGTATTTATATAGTAGTTCTCTACATCAACTTTAAAAAGTTGACGACCAGCTTCAATCCTTGGCCAGTGCCAAGTTAGCTGATTTCAGCTGGGATGGCAGTAGCATTACAAATGGCCTTTGTGATTCTGTGAGCACACCATCAGGTAAAGTAGTGTTGTGGTTATGTTATGGTTCAGGTCACAGACCTGAAGCATTAACTCTGCTTCTCTCTCTACAGATGCTGCCTGACCTGCTGAATATTTCCAGCACTTTGTTTTTATTTGTGGTTATGTTACTGGACTAGTAATCCAGAGGTCTGGACTGATAATCCAAGGCAGTTTTTGAAATGCTGAAACAGATAGCTAGTTTAAGTAAAAATTACCATTTGGACAGTTGTAAAAACCCAATTGGTTCACTTAATGTCACTTAGGGAAGGAAACCTACCATCCTTACCCTGTTTGCCCTATATGTGATCCCAGTCCCACATCAACATGGTTAATGCTTAACTGGCCTCTGAAGTGGCCTAGCCACTTCTTAGGGCAACTAGGGATGGACAATAAATGCCAACCTTGCCAGCAACCCCCACATCCCAAGAATGAAAAATAAAGTTGAGGGGAAAGCCAGCTAGGTTTCACTCCTGATTTGTTATCCAGTGACTCCTGCTGAAAGAGATATGTGTGTAGACTTGGCTATGATGATACCCATGGTCATATATCTTGCTAAGGCTCAGCCAGGTAAGGAACCACAATGTCAGCAGAGAAGTTCTCAATTCAAGTAAAATTGGCAGAAAAGGGAATAAAAAAAGAATGACACAGGAAGATTCTAAGTCTGATGCTCTCCAACTTGAATGCTGATCAAATTTTGTTTATTTCAATGGTGTACGATCCTTTCAAGTGACAGTGCTGATTAGACATTTTGCTAAATGAAGGATCCTTTTAAAGAGCTGTCATTTTACATTGATTAAATTATAATGTAATAAAGGTGAAACAAAGTAACAAAAAAGTTCAGAGGAATAATTTCTCTAGCTGTTGAAAGGCCAGCTGAATGGGCAGAAGACATGGCACAGTGGGTTATTGCAATGCTGCAACCCCTTGTGATAGTTCTAGGTCTTTTGTACCCTTCTTACTCTTGAGGTTTGGCCTCAGTATTTTAGGTGAGTCCCAACTTCCTATGCCTTTGTGAATGTCTTCGCTAGGTGTAATATCTAGGTAAACTTTTGTTAACACACCCAGGATAATGAGCAGAATAGCCTCTTTTTTGTTCTAGCTCCTGGAAATGTTCTTGTGTGTTCACAAGATTCTTTACTCATCTTCAAAAGTGATTCAGTATCACATCAAACCTTACTTAAGGTTTAAACTTTAAAAAAAAGAAAAACAAGTGACTAGTGCAATCATATTGCTGTTACGTAGAGATGATATACAGATTTATGAGGAAGGTCTAATGGAGGTGGGAGGTATACAGTAAATGGCAGAACCCTTAGGAGTATTGACAGGCAGAGAGATCTGGGCGCACAGGCTCACAGGTCACTGAAAGTGGCAACGCAGGTGGATTAGGTAGTCAAGAAGGCAATCAGCATGCTTGCCTTCATCGGTCGGGGCATAGAGTATAAAAATTGGCAAGTCATGTTGCAGCTGTACAGAACCTTAGTTAGGCCACACTTAGAATATTGCGTGCAATTCTGGTCGCCACACTACCAGAAGGATGTGGAGGCTTTGGAGAGGGTACAGAGGAGGTTTACCAGGATGTTGCCTGGTCTGGAGGGCATTAGCTATGAGGAGAGGTTGGAAAAACTCGGATTGTTTTCACTGGAACAACGGAGGTGGAGGGGCGACATGATAGAAGTTTACAAAGCTATGAGCAGCATGGACAGAGTGGATAGTCAGAAGCTTTTTCCCAGGGTGGAAGAGTCAGTTACTAGGGGACATAGGTTTAAGGTGCGAGGGGCAAAGTTTAGAGGGGATGTGCGAGGCAAGTTTTTTTACACAGAGGGTGGTGAGTGCCTGGAACTTTCTGCCAGGGGAGGTGGTGGAAGCAGATACGATAGCGACGTTTAAGAGACATCTTGACAAATATATGAATAGGAAGGGAATAGAGGGATATGGGCCCCGGAAGTGTAGAAGGTGTTAGTTTCGGCAGGCATTAAGATCGGCGCAGGCTTGGAGGGCCGAATGGCCTGTTCCTGTGCTGTATATTTCTTTGTTCTTTGACGCTGCCAGGAATAGAGAATTTTAACTGTGAAGGCTAGTTGGATAGGCTGGGGTTATTTTCTTTGGAACAGAGGAGGCTGAGGGGAGATTTAATTGAGGTGTATAAAATTATGAGGGGTGTAAATAGTTTATTCTTTCATGGGATGTGGGCATTACTGGCAAAGCCAGCATTTGTTTCCCATCCCTAATTGCCCTTGCACTGAGTGGCTTGCTGGGCCATTTTAGAGGGTAGTTAAGAGTCAATCACATTGCTGTGGATCTGGAGTCACATGTAGGCCAGACCAGGTAAGAACGGCAGATTTCCTTCCCTAAAGGACATTAGTGAACCAGATGGGTTTTTATGACAATTGATGATAATTTCATGGTACCATTACGGAGACTAGCTTTCAATTCCATATTTTTTAATTAATGAATTGAATTTAAATTACACCAGCTGCCGTGGTGGAATTTGAACCCGCATCCCCAGTGCATTAGTGGATAGGAAGAACCTATTTCCCTGCCTAAAGAGGTCAAGAACCATAAGGTATAGTCTAAAGTAATTGGTAAAAGGATTAGAGGGGAGTTGAGGAGAAATGTTTTCATCAGAGGGTGGTGGGAGTCTGGACTCACTGCCTGAAAGGGATTTTTAAAATTTATTCGTGGGACGTGGGCTTTGATGGCAAGGACAACATTTATTGTGCCTCCTTAACTGCCCTTGAGAAGGTGGTAGGGAGCCACCTTCTTGAACTGCTGCAATCCATGTGGTGTAGCAACAGTGAAGGAATGGTGATATATTTCCAACTTGGGATGATCTGTGGAGGCAGAAACTCTCAACGCATTTTTTTTAAAATTGGATATCCACTTCAAGTGCCATAACCTTCAGGGCTACAGATTAAGAGCCGGAATGTGGGATTAGGCTGAATAGCTCTTTTGCAGTCTGCACGGGCACAATGAGATATTGGCCTCCTTCTGTGCCGTCAATATTCTTTGTTTCATTACAGTGCATAATTTGTACAGTGAAAATTCTATTATCTAAGTTCTCAAAAGGCAAATAATAAAAGTCTGCAATCGATAGAATTCAATGGGCCAAATAGTCTCTTACTGAGCTGTACGATTCTATGATTCTATAAGCTAAGTTTTATGTACACCACTTATTCCCTTTTAATCTCATCTAACTGTGGGAACTAGCTAGTCAATCTCATCTTTCTGTGGCAATTCCATGTTGGGTCAATACAACTACTCTCTGCTGCAAATTCAGCTCAATAAACACGGCACGGCATGGACTCAATGGGCCAGATGGCCTCCTTTTGTGCTGTAATAACTATATGACAAAGGAGAGTGAACACTGGAATTGGAATCATCACCAGGCGATTACATAGTAGGTTTAAAAATAGAAGTGGCAGAATCCTGAACCCAAGTTATTCGCCCACCTGAGCCCTAGAGCACAGTTATTGTGTGGTTAAATCACCCTAAAAGAGGGAGATAATAACCTGAAAATATGAAAAGATCTTCGGAAAAGTTCAAAACGAGCCAGTCGATTCCAACGCGTAACTTGACAAGTATATCCCAGCGCTCAACAAAGCTGCAATACATGAGAAGAATCTTGCAAATTGGAAAGAAATGCAGTAAACTTCAGTTTACTATGGAATAATTCATCAACATTAAAAGGTTGCGCAAATTATTGGATATCTCCCACTCTAGGGACAGCTGGGATCTGCTGACAGAGCACCACCTGCAATTGCAGCTGGAGATCAAGGAACCAATTTCATTTGAAAACAAGATTTTAGTTTTTTACCAAAGGAATAAAATTAACCTGACAGGTTCAACGGTATTTAAAGTTGCCATTAAAAAATGTATCGTATAGCGTAAATCTGGATTTATTTATATACTGTGGGAACCCATGTTGTAAAATTCACCACTCCACATTTAGTGATATTTACAGAACTGTGAGGTGAATGTCCTCTTCCATGTCTTTGCTACCTTTACACTCAACTATTCCAACGCTCTGCTGGCTAGCTTCCCATACTCTGAACTTGAGCTCATCCAAAACTCTGCTGCCCCTATCCCAACTTGCACCAATTCCTGCTTCATTCATCACCCATGCTTGCTGACCTACAATGATGTCCAGCAGTGCATCAATTTTAAAATTCTCATCCTAGTTTGCAAATCCCTCCATGGCCTCACCCTTCCCTATGTGTGACCTCCTACAGCCGACAACCCTCTGAGATCTCTGCATTCCTTGTTTCTAAGTTCTGGAATTCCCTCCTCAGACTTCTCCACTTCGCTCTCCTCTTTTAGGATGCTTCTTAAAACCTACCTCTAATCAAGCTTTTGGTCACCTGTCCTAATATCTCCTTATGTGGCTTGGTGTCAAATTTTGTTTGATAACATTTCTGTGAAGTGCCTTGGGACATTTTATTACATTAAAAGCACTATATAAATGCAAGTTGTTGTGGATTTTATATTTGTCATGTCTGCTTTCATAAATGACCTCTCCACTCTGTCACATTCCTATAACTTTCCCGGGAAGCTGGGCTAGTCGTCAGTACTATTCCTTGATTAAAGCACAAAAAATGCACTCAAATTCTGAATGATAGACAACCTGTCATTAGATACTTTTGCCTTCTGCCTCTTCCAGATGACCTGGCAATGTGCAGTCTCTGGAGGAAGCCTCGTAGTGAATGCTGGTTCATACTGCAACTTCATGGGCGTCTCAACCATTAGTTTATAAGTCAGTGAATTTTGCAATTTGTTTTCTCTCCACTGACTGTCTTCTTACCAAACACCTCTTTTGAAGTTAGCAACTAAAACTGAAGTACAATAACACAGCTGTCAATCAAATTTCAATGTATAGGCCAAACGTTACATTGTTCAACTGTGATCTATGCTATTCAATCAAGAAGGCATCACAGCCAAACCAGCCAGATGTGCAAAGATCACTCGAGTACAGTAAATACGAAACTGCTGGTTCCATCCTTCCCCTTCTCCCAAGGGGCACTGACACTAATTGCCTTGATGCTGTAGACTGGGATGGGTTTTTTATTCAAATAAGATTGTGTGCAACTTAAAAGGACTGGAGTTGCATGCTGGGAGTACAGTGAATGGCAGGAATAATGAAAGAAAGAGAAATATTTTCATTTCTATAGCACCTTTCATAACCTTAAGCTGTCCAAAGTGCTTTAAAGTCAGTGAAGTACTTTTGAAGTGTAGTCACTGTTGTGGGAAATGCAGTAGCCAATTTGTGCAAAGCAATATCCCACAAACAACAATGTGATAATGAACAGATAATCTGTTTTTAATGATGTTGTTGAGGGTTAAGGGTTAAATATCAGCCAGGGTGCCGGCAGAACTGCCTGCTCTCTTTGAGTAGTGCAATGGGACTTTTTAAAAAATATCTACCAGAGAGTGCAGATGGAGTCTCAGTTTAGCATCACATCTGAAAGATAACACTTCCGGTAGTGCAACACTCCCTCAGTACTGCACTGAAATATCAAGCTGGATTATATGCTCAAGTCTATTGAATAGGGTTTGAACCCACGGCCTTCTGACTCAGAGGTAAGAGCCACGGTTGACACTAGCATGTGGAGCAAATAGACAGTTGTGTGTAGCAATTTGTTCTGTTTCTTACATCAGATCACTTGTTGTGCTGAATAGCTGTCTCTCTGAAGTGACATATAAAAAAAGTCAACAAATGTTGAATGAGAACTAAACTAAAAAAATTATGTAAAGTCCAAATTATGTAGGCTTTCTGCTTTTAACCCTCCTTGTAAAAACACAGAAATTCTTACATGATACAGGAAAAGACCATAAAACCAATGAGCCCGTCTCTTTTTCAAAGATCAATTTCACTCAATCCTTTCTCTCTCCAGAAACGTATTTGTCTCTTGACCCATCTATACAGTCCACTTCAATGTCCTTCCCTGGGAATTTACTCCAACCTTTCAGTAAACTGTTCAAGCTGACTTCCCTTTGTACTCCTAACTTCTCCCCTGTGCTATATAAGCTTGACACCACAGTGAGCAATAAACCTAGATGAATTTTGTCAATCCCCTTCATAGAATTACATAGAAATTACAACACAGAAAACAGGCTGTTCAGCACAACCAGTTAATGTTTATCCATCAGTCAAGCAGTAGTCCTAAATCTTAATCCTTCACCCCATTTCCCTCAACCACCTATCTAACCTATTCTTTAATCCTGACATGGTCTTTGCTTCAATCACCAATTCTGGAAATGTATCCCAAAAACCTCTGTGCAAAAACATTTTTTCTGTTCTCTATATTAAATCTTTTACCTTTAAAAACAGTCTTATTTTTTCAAAAGTTTTTTGTTGTTGTTTTAGTTCCTCATACCAGGCAGTTTCCTAATGAATCTGGACTGTACCTCTATTGCCTCAACATCCTTTCTGTAATGTGGCACCTAAACTGCACAGAGTACACCAATTGTGGTCTTACAAAGGTTTTATATAGATTTATCACAATTTGACTTTTAAATTCATATCTTTTATCATAAAACTCATTATTCCGTTTAACTTTATGGCCTTATCCACCTGAGATACTACTTTTAATGCCTTGTGAACCTAAACCCCCTAAATCCCTCTGCTCTTCCACTTCCTCCATTCAAAGTATAATTACCATTAACTAAAATGTACCACTTACTGAATTCCATCTGCTACGTTCCACCATAAGTCACTTGCAATGTCTTGATTTTTATTATTTACTATACTTTCTATTTTCATGGTGTCTTGAAGGTCCATTTCTTGAAAGTCCTCATTCACTATGTTTCCCCATCCACCACATCTGTCACCTCCTCAAAGAACAAAGAACAGTACAGCACAGGAACAGGCCATTCGGCCCTCCAAGCCTGCGCCGAAAGTGATCTATAATCATGAAAACTAAGTAATTTTTGAGATAAAAGTAATATGGCAAACTAAGAATAATGAGACAATGAGAGTGAATGGAAACATTTAGGCTATCATCAATTAGCAGAATGATTTAACATTAAACTGCACCAGCTCAGCACCAGTGTTACAATGCTGCCCGCTACTTAGACATGCTTTTTTTTTTAGAAGAACAAACTTGTAATTTTAGCTCCAATCTCAAGACAACCTAAAAAGACAAATGGTGGGTACCATAAAAAGAGAAAGCTTACACCTCTTACTGTTAGGGTGAGTAGCTGGTATTTTTTTTTGAGTAAGGTTTATTTTAACTAGTGAACTGTATTGCTAATTCTAAGCTGTTGTAGTATTGGTAAGGTTTTTTAGCAGTAGCAAAGGGTCAACTAATAAATAAAGGAATGGCAGGGTTGCTTCAACCTCGACAGTGCACCTCCTGTACTATGTGGGAGCTCCAGGATGCTTCCCATATCCTGGAGAACCATTTGTGCAGGAAGTGTCGTCAACTGAAGCAGCTTGAGCTCTGGGTTTTGGAACTTGAGCGACAGCTAGCGACACTGCGGTGCATTCATGAGGATGAGAGCTATGTGGATAGCATGTTTATAGATGTGGTCACCCCACAGCTTAAGAGTATGCAGGGAGAGAGGGAATGGGTGACCACCAGACAAAAAGTATCGGGCAGATAGTGCAGGAGACCCCTGACTGCATCTCACTCTCCAACAGGTATTCAGTTCTGAATAGTGAGGAAAGAGATGTTTCACCTGGAGACTGCAACCAGAGTCAGGTCCATGGCACCAGGGGTGGCTCAGCTGCACAGTGGGGTACAGGGAAGACTGGAAGAGCCATAGTGATAGGTGATTCAATAGTCAGGGGAACAGACGGGTGTTTCTATGGCCTCAGACGTGAATCCAGGATGGTGTGTTGCCTCCCTGGTGCCAGGGTCAAGGATGTCACAGAGCATCCTGAAGGGAGAGGGTGAACAACCAGCAGTCGAGGTCCACCTTGGAACCAACGACATAGGTAAAAAGAGGGATGTGGTCTTGCAGTCAGAATTTAGGGAGCTAGGTAAGAAATTAGCCAGCAGGACCTCAAAAGTAGTAGTCTCTGGATTACTCCCAGTGCCACGCACAAGTGAGTATAGAAATAGAAGGATAAGACAGATGGATGCATGGCTGGAAAGATGGTGCAGAAGGGAGGTCTTCTGATTCCAGGGACATTGGGACTGGCTCTGGAGGAGATGGGACTTGTACAGGCCGGACGGGTTGCACCTGAACAGAGCCGGGACGGAGTTCCTTGCGGGACGTTTTGCTAGTGCCGTTGGGGAGGGTTTAAACTAGTTTGGCAGAGGGATGGGGACCTGAGGGTAGACTCAGCTGGGACAAAATCGGAAATTAAAATGGAAGACGGAAAATTAATGGATGAGTCTGGAAGACAGAGGAAACAAGGGTTAGAAAATAAATAAAAGAGTTTGGCAGTGCTCAAGGGGATCTATTTCAATGCAAGGAATATAGCAAATAAAGCAGATGAGCTGAGGACACAGATAGACACATGGCAATATGATATCACAGCTTTTACAGAAACATGGCTTAAGGAGGGACAAGAATGGCAGCTCAACGTTCCTGGTTACAGGATTTTCAGACGCGATAGGGAGTGGGGTAAGAAAGGACGGGGAGTGGCAATTTTGGTCAAAGAAACTATTACAGCTGTGAGGAGGGATGATATGTTGGAAGGTACATCAAATGAGGCCATATGGGTTGAGCTAAGGAACAAAAAAGGGGCAATCACACTGCTGGGAGTGTACCATAGACCCCCAAACAGTCAGAGGGAGATAAAAGAACAGATATGTAGGCAAATCTCTGAGAAGTGCAAGAATAATAGGGCAGTAATAGTAGGGGATTTTAACTACCCCAATATTAACTGGGATGGTTTTATTGTGAAAGGAATTGAGGGAGCAGAATTCTTGAGGTGCATTCAGGAGAGGGCACAGTTTTAGACTTGGTTTTAGGAAATGAAGATGGGCAGGTGGAAGGAGTGGCTGTGGGAGAGCATTTTGATGGTAGTGATCATAATTCAGTCAGTTTTAACATAATTATGGAAAAGGACAGAGATACGACAGGAGTTAGAGTTCTCAATTGGGGCAAGGCCAATTTTACTAAACTGAGGAGTGATTTAGTGAAAGTGGACTGGAAACAGTTACTTGAAGGTAAATCAGTGTCAGAACAGTGGGAGGCATTAAAGGGGAGATTCAAGGGGTTCAGAGTTCCCACAAAGAAAAAGGGTGAGGCAGCCAAATCTAGAGCCCCATTGATGTCAAGGAGCTTACAGGATAAGATAAGGCAGAAAAGGAAAGCTTATGTCTGACACAGAGAACTCAATACTACAGAAAGCCAAGAGGAGTATAGAAAGTGGAGGGGTGAAATCAAAAAGGAAATTAGGAAAGCAAAGAGAGGGCATGAAAGAATATTGGCAAGCAAAATCAAGGTGAACCCAAAGAGGTTTCATCAATACATTAAGAGTAAGAGGATAACTAAGGAGAGAGTAGGGCCCATAAAAGACCAAAAAGGTAACCTATGTGCAGGAGGGAAGATGTTGGTATGGTCCTTAATGAATACTTTGTGTCTGTCTTCACAAAAGAGGGGGTCAATACAGAAAATGTAGTTAAGGAGGAAGAGTGTGGAGTATTGGATGTGATAAACATAGGGGGCTGACATTTACGCCACCCCAGCGGGTTGGATGGTGGGGTGGGGGCGCTGTAAAATTGTGCGGGAGGCTCCGGGAGGCCTACCCGTCCCGCTTTCGCCTCATGCCAATTTTACGGCGTCGGGTGGGAAATGGCCCGCCCGCCCACCCGAGGCCAATCAAGGGCCTTAAATGGCCACTTAAGGGCCGTCGGCCGCCTCCATGGGTATTTTACCCGTGGCAAGTGGGCGTGCTGGGGACGTGAAAGGCCACCCAGCAATAGCTGCCGGCCTTTCCACACCCTGAGTGGGGGGCATGGTAATCAAGCACAGGGTGTCCAATTGAGGACCGCCTCTGCCTCCCAACCCACCTCCGGGACCCAAGATGCCCCCGTCCCCCCAAATGACCACTCCAATCCCCCTGGTGAAGCATGTCCCTACTTACCTTTCCTCCAGGATCCATGGTTTTGGCTGGGCTGCAGTCCCAGCAGTGGCCACCGCTCCTGGTGGTGCTGCTGGGACTAAGAGCTACTGGCCCGTTGATTGGCCAGCAGCTGACTGAGGCGAGACCTCCTCCCTCAAGTGGGTGGAAGTCCCGCCTCGGGACAATAAAAGCTCGGGGACCTGTAAAATGCGGGACAGATCCCCGGGCTAGGCGGAAGCGGGTTTGCCACCGACTTTCATGTCGGTGGCAAATTCCCGTCCGCCTAAGGTAAAATTCAGCCTCGGGAGAGAAGAAGTATTAGCGGGATTAGCATCCTTGAAAGTTGATAAATCACCAGGGCCAGATGAAATGTATCCGAGGCTGTTAAAAGAAGCGAGAGAGGAAATAGCAGAGGGTCTGACCATCATTTTCCAGTCCTCGCTGGATACAGGTGTGGTGCCAGAGGATCAGAGAATTGCTAACGTTGTAGCTCTGTTTAAAAAGGGAGCAAAGGATAGACCAAATAATTAAAGGCCAATCAGTCTAACCTCAGTAGTGGGCAAATTATTGGAATCTATTCTGAGAGACAGGATAAACTGTCACTTAGAAAGGCACAGGTTAATCAAGGATAGTCAGCATGGATTTGTTAAGGGAAGATCTTGTTTGACCAACTTGATCGAATTCTTTGACGAAATAACAAGGAAGATAGATGAGGGTAGTGCAGTTGATGTAGTCTACATGTCTTTTAGCAAGGCTTTTGACATGGTCGCACATGGCAGACTGGTTAAAAAAATAAAAGTCCATGGGATCCAGGGAAATGCTAGCAAGCTGGATACAAAATTGTCTCAGTGGCAGGAAACAAAGGGTAATTGTTGACAGCTGTTTTAGCGACTGGAGGGCTGTTCCCAGTGGTGTTCCGCAGGGCTCAGTACTGGGCCCCCTCCTTTTTGTGGTGGTATATATTAATGATTTGGACGTAAATGTAGGGGGCATGATCAAGAAGTTTGCAGATGACACAAAGATTGACCGTGTGGTAGATAGCAAGGAGGATAGCTGTAGGCTGCAGGAAGATATTGATGGTCTGGTCAGATGGGCAAATGGAATTCAGCTTGGAGAATTGTGAGGTGATGCATTTGGGGAGGTCAAACAAGGCAAAGGAATACACGATTAATGGGAAAATACTCAGAAGTGTAGAGGAAGTGAGGGACCTTGCAGTGAATGTCCACAGATCCCTGAAGGTAGCCGGAACAGTCAATAAGGTGGTTAAGAAGGCATATGGAATCCTTTCCTTTATTAGCCGAGGTATAGAATATAAGAGCAGGGAGGTTATGCTGGAACTGTACAACTCATTGGTTAGGCCACAACTTGAGTACTGTGTGCAGTTCTGGTATCTCATTACAGAAAGGATGTACTTGCACTAGAGAGGGTATAGATGAGATTTATGAGGATGTTGCCAGGACTGGAAAAATGCATCTATGAGGAAAGATTGGATAGGCTCTGTTCCTTGGAACAGAGAAGGCTGAGGGGAGATCTGATTAAAATGTACAAAATTTTGAGGGGCTTGGATAGAGTGGAGATGAAGACTCTATTCACCTTAGCAGAGAGGCCAGTGACGATGGGGCATAGATTTAAAGTGATTGGTAGAAAAATTAGAGGGGAGATGAGGAAAAACCTTTTCATCCAGAGGGTTGCAGGGTTCTGGATCTTACTTTCTGAAAGGGTAGTTGAGGCAGAGACCCTCAACTCATTCAAAAGGAGGCTGGATATGCACCTCAAGTGCCATAAGCTGCAGGGCTACAGACAAAATGCTGGAAGTTGGGATTAGAATAGGTGGATCATTTTTCAGCTGGCACAGACACGATGGGCCAAGTGGCCTCTTTGTGTGCCTTAAACTTTCTATGATTCTCTGATTAAATGGGAGAGCAAATCAAAAAAAAGCATCCAGCATTTAAAAGTGATCCAAAACCTTCACTCTTACTTTTTGTTTATTAATGCAAGAGGTAGCAGGCTCCAGAGATCATATTTACTGCCTGACTAGTTATGTAAACATTTTTTTTTACCAGTTAGGCAGAGCCCAGAATTCAGCAAATTCTAGCATCCTTAAAGAGAATGCCTGTCAGGCCTCAACCAACAAGGTAAGATTTTTTTTTAAAAAAAACATTTGAATGTGGAACAGCAAGAAGCATGAGTGCGCCTCCTGAACCCACACCAAAGGAAAGCGGGCTTCTACTGTCCCCTATCACCAACCCTTCCTGACAGTCGGCCCTTTCCTCACTTACCCAAAGGTCAATGCTTAGTTGCAGTGATCTTCAATTAAGCTCCACAGGCAGCTCGCTGGCTCCATGGAAATGAGGACCGAAGTCCAATAGTGAGGGCACCTCAGGCCTCACTATTCAGGCGCAGGGATTAAAGAACATAAGAAATAGGAGTAGGCCATATGGCCATTCAAGCCTGCTCCACTGTTCAATAAGATCATGGCTATCCCCATATCCCTCGATTCTCTTTGACTGAGTGTCCATAGAATTAGAATTAGAACATTACAGCGCAGTACAGGCCCTTCGGCCCTCGATGTTGCGCCGACCTGTGAAACCATCTGACCTACACTATTCCATTTTCATCCATATGTCTATCCAATGACCACTTAAATGCCCTTAAAGTTGGCGAGTCTACTACTGTTGCAGGCAGGGCGTTCCACGCCCCTACTACTCTCTGAGTAAAGAAACTACCTCTAACATCTGTCCTATATCTATCACCCCTCAACTTAAAGCTATGTCCCCTCGTGTTTGCCATCACCATCCGAGGAAAAAGACTCTCACTATCCACCCTATCTAACCCTCTGATTATCTTATATGTCTCTATTAAGTCACCTCTCCTTTTCCTTCTCTCCAACGAAAACAACCTCAAGTCCCTCAGCCTTTCCTCGTAAGACCTTCCCTCCATACCAGGCAACATCCTAGTAAATCTCCTCTGCACCCTTTCCAAAGCTTCCACATCCTTCCTACAATGCGGTGACCAGAACTGCATGCAATACTCCAGGTGCGGTCTCACCAGAGTTTTGTACAGCTGCAGCATGACCTCGTGGCTCCGAAACTCGATCCCCCTACTAATAAAAGCTAACACACCATATGCCTTCTTAACAGCCCTATTAACCTGGGTAGCAACTTTCAGGGATTTATGTACCTGGACACCAAGATCTCTCTCTTCATCTACACTACCAAGAATCTTCCCATTAGCCCAGTACTCTGCATTCCTGTTACTCCTTCCAAAGTGAATCACCTCACACTTTTCCGCATTAAACTCCATTTGCCATCTCTCAGCTCAGCTCTGCAGCCTATCTATGTCCCTCTGTACCCTACAACATCCTTCGGCACTATCCACAACTCCACCGACCTTCGTGTCATCCGCAAATTTACTAACCCACCCTTCTACACCCTCAGCCAGGTCATTTATAAAAATGACAAACAGCAGTGGCCCCAAAACAGATCCTTGCGGTACACCACTAGTAACTAAACTCCAGGATGAACATTTGCCATCAACCACCACCCTCTGTCTTCTTTCAGCTAGCCAATTTCTGATCCAAAGCTCTAGATCACCTTCAATCCCATACTTCCATATTTTCTGCAATAGCCTACCGTGGGGAACCTTATCAAACGCATTACTGAAATCCATATACACCACATCCACTGCTTTACCCTCATCCACCTGTTTGGTCACCTTCTCGAAAAACTCAATAAGATTTGTGAGGCACGACCTACCCTTCACAAAACCGTGCTGACTATCGCTAATGAACTTATTCTTTTCAAGATGATTATAAATCCTGTCTCTTATAACCTTTTCCAACATTTTACCCACAACCGAAGGAAGGCTCACAGGTCTATAATTACCAGGGCTGTCTCTACTCCCCTTCTTGAACAAGGGGACAACATTTGCTATCCTCCAGTCTTCCGGCACTATTCCTGTCGACAATGACGACATAAAGATCAAGGACAAAGGCTCTGCAATCTCCTCCCTGGCTTCCCAGAGAATCCTAGGATAAATCCCATCTGGCCCAAGGGACGTATCTATTTTCACACTTTCCAAAATTGCTAACACCTCCTCCTTGTGAACCTCAATCCCATCTCGCCTAGTAGTCTGAATCTCAGTATACTCCTCGACAACATTTTCTTTCTCTACTGTAAATACTGACGAAAAATATTCATTTAACGCTTCCCCTATCTCCTCTGATTCCACACACAACTTCCCACTACTATCCTTGATTGGCCCGAATCTAACTCTAGTCATTCTTTTATTCCTGAAATACCTATAGACCTCCAGGGTAGAGAATTTCAAAGAATTACAACCTGCTGAGTGAAGAAATTTCTCCTCATCTCAGTCCTAAATGGCTGATCCCTTATCCTGGACTATGATCCCCAGCTCTAGACTCTCCAGTCAGGGAAAACAGCCTCTCAGCATCTACCCCATCAAGCGCTCTTAAGAATTTTGTATGTTTCAATGAGATCACCTCTCATTCTTCTAAACTCCAGAGAGTATATCGGCCCATTTTACTCCGTAGCACCCTGCACACCCGAATTTCTAGGCCAAAGATCTTACAAGCAATCCCTTGGGATACAGGTAACCAGTGGACAAACTCATTGAGCAATCGGGAGACCTTAAAGCTAATTTTTAACCTAAAAATCATCTGCTTTCAAACAATCTGGTATGAGGAAGCACAAAAGCACTGCATTGACCCAGAACTCTAAGATGAAGTCCTGAGGTAATCCTGTTCTTAGCTACAAAGAGGATCAGTTTCTTCTGAAGATGGAGAAAACAACCGAAGATAAGGAAATTTACCTGTGTTAACTTGGTGCAATATAATACATCAGCCAGTGCCATTGTTGTGGTTCAATGGCACTAGCTGTTCTTACAATAGCAATCACCTTGCAAGCAGCTTCCACAGCTACAAACTCAAATTGAAAGTTGAGAGCCTCACCATTAGCATTCCTTACAATAGGGCTGTCCAACATATGGCCCATGGGCCAAGATCTGGCCTGCCAAAGGTTTCCATCCAGCCTGCGGATGTAAACTGTAAACATTCTCGCCAGGGGTCTGTGACTCGCAAGTCAGTTTCACAGCAGACAGGTGTGCTGGGAGCGGGAACAGCAGTTTCCCAACTTCAGACAGATTCACGGTTTTTCGTCGGGCTTTTAAAAAAAAGTCAGCACCACCGGAAAACCCTGAATTTTTCCGAAGTTGGGAAACCGCTGTTCTCACTCCCAGCACTTGTCTGTAGTGAAACTAACATTGTGATTTAAAAAAAAACTGACCAACCACAAGGCTGCTCTGCTGAGCGTTCCACTCTCTGCAACTGTCAGAGAGGAGAGGATGGACAGTGGGGGGAGGGGGGCAGGGAGAGAGGGGGCCGGGGGAGAGGGAGAGAGAGAGAGAGAGAGAGAGAGGGAGAGGGGGACAACGGGGGGGGTGGGGGGGGTGGTGGAGGGGAAGACAGAGAGACAGACAGAGAGGGCAGGAGGGAACAGAGTGAGCCTACTTTTTTTTAACCACCCTACCTTTGGATAAGGTACCATCAAAAATTGCATTGTTTGTATTACTTTAGGAATGTTCCTCTCCAGGACCATGTGATAGTTGGTGAAACTTGTAGTATGCAAATTTATGTTACTGCTTGTTGTGAAGTTCGCTGTTTGTACAAGCTTTAACCCCTTAACTACTGTTTCTCCTATACATGGCGGTAATCATTCAGATTTTGGCACATTGATAGTTATTTCTAGGGTGATAGTTTTTTGCCCCTGCAAGGCATCTGAGATTTCTTCCTGCCCCTTGTTCTTGCTGAGTTCTGACTCTAAATTGTTGGGTTTGATGAGTTTTGGATTTGGAACCTGATCATGTGATGTTTCAGTGGCTAGATCCATGCTGACCTTGCCTTTAGTTTTCTTCTGATTGTTCAGTTTAGGGTTATGTTACCTTCCCTTTTCCTTCATTTATAGATGATAGGTGTTTCCCAAATCTGCTGTATGTCCTCTGGGACACTACTGCTCACAGGTGGGTGTCCAGCTCCCATTGCACTTCCCTGTGGCACTTCAACTAGGTGAGGCATCTCCATCTCCTGTTTGGGAACTTTCCTTGTCCCTATTTAAATCTTTAAAAAAGGTTTCAGCTAACCATATCTCGGCTGCTTTTGTCAGTTTTTTCGGCTTTTATCACAGCTTCTTTAAATCTTTTTGGCTCTATTTGGGCCCTTTCAACTTCTTCTGTCTCTATTGCCCCCTGCGGGATTTTTCAAACTTCCCCAGCCCTCTGCAGTTGTAGAGAGTTTTGTTTTCTCCTTTCAGTTTCTCCTGTCTTCGTGGTCTGCTCTGGACCCTCTGGGTATAATACTATGCTTCCTGCCAAGTCATTGCTCAGCAGTAGGTCTACTCACGGCATCGGTAAGATCGGAATGATTCCGACTTTCACTATCCCAGTGACCAACTTACTCTGTCGTCAAATTTTAACGAAGGGAACCGTCAAGCATTTGCCAATAAGCCCTTTTACTAATACCGTGGTATTTGTTCTGCTTTCCGGTGGCATTTCTGTCAGTTTGACTGCTAGTAGGGTTTGAAAACAATCGGTATCCCTGAGGATGGTTATCTCCTTGTCTGGCGCCTGGGACACAAAAGGAGTCATTCTTCCTTTGTGTAAAAGGTTCTGATATGTGCTCTGCTGTTGAGATATATTAGAAAACAGGCTTACCAATTTCAAAGCTATAGACACAGGCTTGACTGCAGCACCTCCTGCTGGTTTTTTGGCCTGGAGATGCCCAGATTTGACACACTGGAAACATGTTGGGCGAATCCCTACTGGTTTATCCCCTGGGTACCTTCTTTTAAAAGCTGGAGACTGGTCAAAGTTTCCTTCTCTGTTCACCTTTTCTCCTATTTCTGCTTCCTCTGCATCCCTGTTATCTCTCCCTAGCTTGTACGAGTTACTAGACCCAAATTTATTCGGAGTTAGGGATTTATGTATTAATTCATAGATGTCGGCCATTTTAGCCGCTTCCTTTACTCCTGTGACTCTTCGGTCTTCGTTGTGGGTTCTTATACTAGTGGGGATGCTATTTTTAAACTTTTCCAGCAACATCACTTCTCTCAAATTTTCATATGAGGGTTCTAGCTTGAGAGACCGTATCCAGTGATCAAAAGTCATATGTTTGATTCTTTCACATTCAATGTAAGTCTGGGTGGGTCTTTTCCGGGTGTGTTGGAATTTCTGTCTATATGCTTCTGGTACCAGCTCATATGCATTTACAATTGCAGTTTTAGTTAGTTCATAATCAGAGGAGATTTCTTCTGAAAATAGGGAAAAACCTTCATGACCTCACCTTGTAAGAGGAGAGTCCAGAATTCTTTCAGACATTTTAGCCTGGTAGTTATTTTCCCAAATGAGTTAAAATATGACTCAACCTCATCATTAAATTCTGGCACTAGTCTTGAGTGTCTCAGTGCAAAGTTTTTCTCTGAATTGGGGATAAGGTTTGAGTGACTAGTAGCATTTTCATTTTGGGTTTGCAGTCTCTGTAACTCAAACTTTCTTGCTGCTTCCTCTCTTTGCATCTCCCTTTCCTCGTTTTCCTTCTGAAATTGCATCTCCCTTTCTTCCTTTCCCTTTTGAAACTCTCTTTCTTCTTTTTCCTTTTGAAATGGAAACTCCCTTTCTCCCTTTTCCTTTTGAAGCTGAAACTCTCTCTCTTCCTTTTTCATCTGTAACTGAATTCTAGCTAGAATTATTTTTTCAGACTCTAATTTTAGGCTTTCTTCTAGTTTGGGGGTAAGTTTAAAATGGTTGGCTAGACTTTTCACCAGTTCAGTTTTCTTTGCTTTTTGTCTGAAAGTGATTCCCACTTCTAGCTAAGCTTTTTAACTCTTCAACACTTAATTTGTTTAATTTGTCATGGGATATCTCTCCCTTCTCTACAAACTCCTTAGCATTAAATGTGGCCATCTCATTTTTTTCTAGCACTGCAGAGAAAAAAAAAAAGAATACAAGAAAACCTGGTTGTTTATATTTCCACAATTTTAGAGGTCAATTTTACTCCCATTTTCCAAATCTCTCATTTTTCTGGTGTTCAGATCCTGGCTTCAAGCCCCTATTTTTACAGTGTATTTGCATTAGAGTTTAGCCCCTTGGTGTTTTATTTCTCAAATAAACAGACAGCGAAAGGTTTTCTTGTAGGTTTAAAAAAACAGAAAGTCAATTATTTATTGATCAATAAGCCTTATCCTGAAAATATCACAACTGCATCCACTCACACATTTGCTTGCGCGTATACACACACACACACAAGAAACAGATAGCGAAGGGAAAGAGGAAGGTGGTTTTTAAGGGGGGGGGGCAGGGGGGGGGTGGTGGTGAAGGTTATGATAAACCTGTTGAATTCTCTCGAGAATCAAGTTCTAGGTGAATGCAGGCCTGAGATGTTTGTAGATTTCCTTCTTGATTGAAGGTTCTATTGAGGATTGTGGATTACTTCTAGCTCTTACTGCTCTGTACTGTAGATGTTAGATTTTTTTCAGCAGGGCACTGTGTTTCCTGGCTTGGCTGGAACTCAGGCTGTTACAAGTAGATTCACCTTCTGGGTCAGTCTCTGTCTTTTTCTAAATGGTAAAACTGTGTCATCTGTCACCTCCTGATAGGAGACATTCTTCTCTCTTCTCCATGGTGATTGCACAATGGCCCAGGACATGACTACTTCACACCTCCTTTGTTTCAGAAGACAACATTCAATTCTGGAATTTTTTAGAATAGGTGTAAGATGGGTTCCATTAACATCTTTTCGCTTTGAAGATTTGTTCTTTGTCTTTGTTGGACAGGTTGAATACACAAAAGGCCAACCCCTTTTACTTTGGCAACCATTTTGGACCATTGTTCACTTTTTAAAACAAAGGTTCTTTTTAAAGGCAAAGTCTGTTTTCATAACTCTTCAGAGTTAATCCATGATTGTTGTATCATCGCACTTGCAATGTGCGCAACACTTCTCACAGTCATATGTTTTTGCTCTGTAACTAGTGTGTTGTATCCTGTCTCTGATTAAACTCAAAATATTCAGCAAATTGGTTGAAGTCGACCCTACCTAAATTGTGTCAGCTGTGGCTCAGTTGATAGCATGCTTGCTTCTGAGTCACAAGGTTCTGGGTTCAAATCCCACTCCAGGAATTATGAACAAAAATCAAGACTGACTTCCAGTGCAGCACCGAGGGAGTGCTGTTATAGGTGCTGCCTTTCAGATGGAATGTTAAATCAAGGCCTTGTCTGCTCTCTCAGGTGGATATAAAAGATCCCACAGAACAATTTTGAAGAGCATGGGAGTTACCCCTGGTGTCCTGGCCAATACTTAGCCCTCAATAAAAATCAGCATATTTGGTTATCATCATATTGCTGTTTATGCGAGCTTTCTGGGCATAAATTCACTGCTGTATTTCCTATATTACAATAGTGAATACACTTCAAAAGTACTTCAGTAGCTGTAAAGCATTTTGAGACATCTGGTGGTTGTGAAAAGCGTTATATAAATGCAAGTCTGTCTTTCTTTCAACATTAGCTGCCATGGCTGGGATCAGCTAGCTTGAAACAGAGTTGGAATTGAGGCTGAAATAAAAACAAGAAATGCTTGAAATACTCAGCAGGACTGGCAGCATCTGTGGAGAGAGAACCAGAGTTAATGTTTCAGGTCAGTGACCCTTCATCAGAACTACACCTCCATCCCCCACCAGGACGGTTTGAGGGCTCTCCACTTCTTCCTTGAACAGAGGCCCAACCAGTCCCCATGCACCACTACCCTCCTCCGCCTGGCTGAACTTGTTCTCACATTGAACAACTTCTCCTTCAACTCCAATCACTTCCTTCAAGTAAAAGGTGTTGCTATGGGTACCCGCATGGGTCCCAGTCATGCACGTCTTTTTGTGGGATATGTCGAACATTCCTTGTTCCAGTCCTACTCAGGCCCCCTCCCCCAACTCTTTTTCCGGTACATTAATGACTGTATCGGCGCCGTTTCCTGCTCCCGCCTGGAACTAGAAAACTTTATCAACTTTGCTTCCAATTTCCACCCTTCTCTCACCTTTACATGGTCCATCTCTGACACTTCCCTTCCCTTCCTGAACACCTCTGTCTCCATCTCTGGGGATAGGCTGTCTACTAATATGCATTATAAGCCCACCGACTCCCACAGCTAGCTCGACTACACCTCTTCACATCCTGCCTCCTGTAAGGACTCCATTCCATTCTCCCAGTTTCTCCATCTCTGACGCATCTGCTCTGATGATGCAATCTTCCACAACAGCGCTTCTGACATGTCTTCCTTTTTCCTCAACTGAGGATTCCCCCCCATTGTGGTTGATAGGGCCTTCGACCGTGTCTGTCCCATTTCCCGCACCTCTACCCTCACCCCTTCCCCTCCCTCCCAGAACTGCAACAGGGTTCCCCTTGTCCTCACTTTCCACCCCACCAGCCTTCACATCCAAAGGATCATCCTCCGCCATTTCCGCCACATCCAGCATGATGCCACTACCAAACGCATCTTTCCCTCCCTTCCCCTGTCAGCATTCCGAAGGGATCGTTCCCTCCCTGACACCCTCGTCCACTCCTCCATTACCCCCACCACCTCGTCCCCTTCCCACAGCACCTTACCCTGCAATCGCAGGAGGTGTAATACCTGCCCATTTACTTCCTCTCCCTTCATTATCCAAGGCCCCAAACACTCCTTTCAGTGAAGCAGTGATTTACTTGTACTTCTTTCAATTTAGTATAGTGTATTTGCTGCTCACAATGTGGTCTCCTCTACATTGGGGAGACCAAACGCAGACTGGGTGACCGCTTTGCGGAACACCTCCGCTCAGTCCGAAAGCATGACCCAGAAAGCTCGAGGAACAGCACCTCATTTACTGATTAGGCACGCTACAGCCTGCCGGACTGAACATTAAGTTCAATAATTTCAGAGCATAACGGGCCCCCGTTTTTATTTTGACTGCATTTGCTGACAACACCACCACTAGGTGGCGCTGCAATGGCACATGCGCAAATGCAGCCACTAAAACGTCTCAGTCTGCGATGTCAGGCAGTGCCAGGATGAAAGATGGCGCTGCTCAAATAATCACACGATGGCAACCTAAACACATGGCAGCACACAATGGCCAGAGGGGAGGGAGGGAGCGAGTGGGCCGGGGAGGGGAGGGAGCGGACCGGGGGCTGTGAGTAAGCGGGCCGGGAGCTGTGAGTAAGCGGGTGGGGGGAGGGGGAGGGTGAGTGAGCAGGCGGGGGTCAGGGAGAAGGAGAGCGCACCCGCCACCAGCAAGGTCTTCGGCCGCGGTCTCCCCGCACCCGCGCTCTACCCATTCCCCAGACCCCTTCTCTCTCCACTCCTGCTCTCTCCCCGCTCCCCAGACCCCCTCACCTCCCCACCCCTGCTCTCTCTGGCCCGGATCCCCCCACCATCTGCCCGCGTTACGCGATGACGTCATCTGCGCATGCCCCAACCAGTCCTGGCACTGCGGAACGCAGCGCACGCGCAGAGGGTAGGAACCAATCTGCATGTGTGCAGATTGGCGCAATCGGATGACGTAAGCTGCCGGTTGTGTTGTCAGTAATCACTTTGTTTTATTTTTAGTTATTTTTTTTATTTTTTATTTATTTTATTTTAGTTTGTTTCTACTGTGCCTACCCACTGTTTTTTTCATGTTTGTGCTTGGGGCCAGGGCTGTTCATTTTACTGCCCATTAACACCCTCTCTGCACTAACGCTTTGTCTTTCACCACACCATTAACATACCGTTTGCCTTTGTTCCATGACCTTCTCTGTGACCTTGTCCTATTAACACCTTGCCTTTTGTTATCTCTTGCCCCACCCCTGCTTTACTTGCTTAAAACCTATTACATTTCTAACCTTTGCCAGTTCTGATGAAGGGTCACTGACCTGAAACGTTAACTCTGCTTTTCTCTCTCCACAGATGCTGCCAGACCTGCTGAGTATTTCCAGCATTTCTTGTTTTTATTTCAGATTTCCAGCATCTGCAGTATTTTGCTTTTATATCACTAAAATATAGATTGTCTCATTATCTCATTGTTGTTTATGGGAGCTTGCTGTGCACAAATTGGCTTCCGTGTCTCCTACATTACAACAGTGACTACACTTCAGAAGCACTTCATTGGTTGTAAAGCACTTTGGAAATCCTGAGATTATGAAAGGGGCAATATCAATACAAGTTGTCCGGCACGGACAGAGCGGGCTGAATGGTATCCTTCTGTGCCGTAATTTTTCTATGGCTCTATGATTCTAAGTCTTTTTTACTGTTCAACTGCCAATTTTTTTTTAAAGCTGTTAATCAATCTCCTGTGGTGTTGTACATGGGGTGTCAAGAATAAAGACACTTTCCAGGCCAAGCAGGGAGATAATTCCAGTCATTATGAATGGGGTGCCAGTTGGGGCTTCCTTAAATCAGCAGTGGCAGGGAGGTCTGGTGTGCAAATCCTTCCTCAATTCAGATGATGTGGGGATTAGTGACTGTTTCTGCACTAAATTAACTTGGGAGTTGCCAGATCACATTTCTTGTCTCTACAGTGCAAAAATTTACTATGATTCCAAACCACTTGGTAATTCCCAATTTGTATTTGGTTCACATTTTGTCCATTAAAATAACTTATGTGCTCTCACAAGCTCTCTATATCCCTTCTTAGGGCAAACTGTCTTTCTTTTGCTTTTAAATTGCTTCACTATTGATGGCTGTGCCTTCAGCTGCCCAGAGCCTAAGCTCTGGAATTCCCTCCCTAAACCTCCTCACTGGCTCTCTACCTCATATTCCTCCTTTAAGGCACTCCTTTGACCAAGCAGAGTTCTGATGAAGGGTCACTGACCTGAAACGTTAACTCTGCTTCTCTCTCCACAGATGCTGCCAGACCTGTTGAGTATTTCCAGCATTTCTTGTTTTTATTTCAGATTTCCAGCATCTGCAGTATTTTGTTTTTATTATATTGCAATTGAGTCATAGAGTTATACAGCACAGAAACAGGCCCTTCGGCCCATCGTGTCTATGCCGGCCATACAGCACCCAACTATTCTAATCCCATATTCCTGCACTTGGCCCATAGCCTTGTATGCTATGGCGTTTCAAGTGCTCAGCTAAATACTTCTTAAATGTTGTGAGGGTTCCTGCCTCCACCACCCCTTCAGGCAGTGCGTTCCAGATTCCAACCACCCTCTGGGTGAAAAAAATGCTTCCTCAAATCCCCCTTAAACCTCCTGTTCCTTACCCTAAATCTATGCCCCCTGGTTCTTGACCCCTCTGCCAAGGGAAAAAGTTTCTTCCTATCTAACCTATCAATGCCCCTCATAATTCTGTATACCTCAATCAGGTCCCCCCTCAGCCTTCTCTGCTCCAAGGAAAACAATCCTAGCCTTTTCAGTCTCTCTTCACAGCTGAAATGCTCCAGCACAGGCAACATCCTGGTGAATCTCCTCTGCACCCTCTCCAGTGCAATCACATCCTTCCTATAGTGTGGTGACCAGAACTGTACACAGTAATCCAGCTGTGGCCTAACTAGCGTTTTATACAGCTCCATCATAACCTCCCTGCTCTTATATTCTATGCCTCGGCTAATAAAGGCAAGTATCCCATATGCCTTCCTAACCACCTTATCTACCTGTGCTGCTGCCTTCGGTGATCTATGGACAAGTACACCAAGGTCCTTCTGACTTGCTGTACTTCCTAGGGTCCTACCATCCATTTTATATTCCCTTGCCTTTTAGTCCTCCCAAAATGCATCACCTCACACTTTTCAGGATTAAATTCCATTTGCCACTGCTCCGCCCAGCTTACCAGCCCATCTATATCTCCCTGTCATCTAAGTATTTCCTCTTCACTATTTACAGTACCACCAATTTTCGTGTCATCTGCGAACTTACTGATCATCCCTCCTATATTCACGTCTAAATCATAAATGTACACTACAAACAGCAAGGGTCCCAGCACCGATCCCTGCGGTACACCACTAATCGCAGGCTTCCAATCGCAAAAACAGCCCCCGACCATTACCCTCTGCCTCCTGCCACTAAGCCAATTTTGGATCCAATTTGCCAAATTGCCCTGGATCCCATGGGCTCTGACCTTCTTAACCAATCTCCCATGCCAGACCTTATCAAAAGCCTTACTGAAATCCATCTACTGCTTTACCCTCATCGACACATCTAGTCACCTCCTTGAAAAATTCAATCAAGTTAGTTAGGCACGATCTCCCCTTGACAAAGCCATGCTGACTATCCCTGATTAATCCCTGCCTCTCCAAGTGGAGATGAATCCTGTCCCTCAGAACTTTTTCTAATATTTTCCCAACCACTGACGAGGCTGGGCCTTTTACCTGCTTTTAGTATAGCTTCCATTTTATTGTACCTACATTATGCTAACGGATTCTAGAGGCGAAAAGACTCTAAGAGTTAATACTGGGGGCCCATGTGACATCTATAAACCACCACTGTATCACTCTTTCAGCTAATTTGATCTTAACCCATGGGATAAATTGTAACCTTATTATTCTTACATAGCTTTGGTTGAAGAGACAGGAACGAAGGGCCAATTGGCCTCCTTCTGTGATATAATTTCTTAGCCATTATATAATATCCATGTAACAATACGAATACTGGATGTGGTGTTAATAAATACCTTAGCTGATACAGGCTGCAAGTAGCTGGTGCAGATGCCTGTCTGATTCCAATTTGCAAGTCATCTTCAATTATATCCTACAGAAGCAACGGTTCTTCTGAAGCAGTATCTCTGTGAAAATCCATAACAGTCAATATTATTCAGCACCGAAAAGACTTGCTTTGTCATTCCTCAGTTGTATGAAACTTAAACTCTCTTCATTCACTCAGAGCACAACAGTGGGCAAATCATGGGTTGCAGCAATTTCGCATGAGTTTGAAACATTCGAAGGTTTTTCTCAAAACATGCACATAAAATATTGACCATGAAGAGAATAAAAGATATTTTTCAGTTGTTGGATTCCATTTCAGTGGCAACTGGTAATTTTTTCAGACATCGAAAAAACATATATATCTTATTTTAAAATCAATCTAGTTTGGTTTACTATATGTAACTTACACTGGAGGTGAAGCCAGTCACACTCCACGGTGTACAGTCAACATTAAATAACAGAAAAATCCAGTGATAAAAATAGAAGATGAGCAGCTGGAACAAGACAACAATATTTATGACAAATTATTTTGAAATCATCCTGAGGGAATATATAAAATTATCTCAAATACAATTTGCATATTTTTTCCAACTATCTTTAATTTCTAGTCTCAACTGAGGACAGTATTTCCTCTCAAATGCTTCAAACAAGTATAGGTTTCTGCTAAATTCCAATTTAAAAGCATTTATCATTCATATGGGGGTGGGGTGGGTGGCGTGGGGTGGGGTAGGGTGGGGATGATGGGGAAGAATTCAGATTTCCCTCTTCCCCACTAGTTTTCTCCCAGCACCTATTGTGTCAGTAATATTGCTCAAAGAAAAGTAGAACCAAACTTTACTATGGATAGTAACTATCTCCCCAGAGGACCTTCACTCCCTCTCTCTCTCTATCCCTCACTATCTCCCGTCCCTCATTCAATCACTCTCTCTGCCGTCCCACTCACTCTCCCTCCCCCACTTCCCCTTCCCTCTCTCCCTTCTCCGTTCCTCACTTTCTGCCCATCCCTTTCTCTCGCTCACCCTCTCCCTCCTCCCTGTCCCACACTCTCTCACTCTCGCTCGCCATCTCCCCCCCGCCCCCGCCCCCCTCCCGTCCCTAACACTCTCTCTCCCGGTTCTTTCCTCACTCGCTCTCACTCCCCATCCCTTCCTCACTCACTCTTTCTCTCCCCATCCTTCACTCACTCTCCCCATCTCTCATTCACACTCGCTCTCCCCATCCCTCACTCACTTTCTCTCACCATACCTCACTCACTCTTTCTCTCCTGTTCTTCACTCACCCTCTCTCGCCCTATCCATCACTCACTCATTCTCTTTTCTCCCTGTCCCTCACCCATTCTCTCCTTCTCCCCATCTCTCACTCACTCTTTCTCTCCCCATCCCTCACTCACTCTCTCTCTCCCTGTCCCTCACTCTCTCTCTTTCCCTCCCCACACCTAATTCACTCTCTTTCTCTCCCCACCCCCTCATTCACTCTCTCTCCATCCCTCACTCACTCTCTCTCTCCATCCCTCACTCACTCTCTCTCCATCCCCACTGACTATCGCTCACCACTCACCAACTCTCTCACCATCCCTCACTCACTTTCTCTCTTCCCATCCCTCACTCACTCGCTCTCCATCCCTCACTCACTCACACTCTCCATCCCTCACTCACTCACACTCTCCATCCCTCACTGATGCACTCTTTCTCCATCCCTCACTCACACACTCTCTCCCCATCCCTCACATTATTTCCCTCTCCCCATTCCTCACTAACTCTCTCTCTCTCCTATTCCCTCACTCACTTTCTTTCCCCATCCCACACTCTCTCTCTCTCCTATTCCCTCACTTACTCACTTTCTTCTCCCCATCCCTCACTCACTCTCTTTCTTTCGCCCCATCCCTCACTCACACTCCCCAATTTCCTCACTCACTCTCTCACCATTCCTCACTCATTCGCTGTCCCCATCCCTCACTCACTCACTCTCTCCACATCCCTCACTAACTATTCCCACATCCCTCACTCACTCTCTCTCTCGTGCTCCCAATGCCTCACTCATTCACACCCTCTGTCTGCCAATTCTTCACCCACTCTCTCCCCCATCCCACACTCTCTCCCCAACTCTCATTCACATTCTCTCTTCCCTCATCCCTCACTAACTTTCTCCCCATCCCTCACTCACTCATTTTCACCCCATCCCTCCTGCACTCTCTCTTCCAATCCCTCACTCACGCTCTCTCTCTCCTCATTCACTCACTCTCCTCTTCCCTCATTCAGTCACTCCCTTTGTCTCTCCCAAACCCTCTCTCACTCTCCCCCAGGCCTCACTCACAAACTCTCCCCCAGGCCTCACTCACACACTCTCCCCGTCGCTCACTCTCCCCATCCCTCATTCACTCTCCCCATCCCCATCTCTCAGTCATTCTCTCTCTCTATTCCCACACTCACTCCCTTTCTTTCTCCCCATTTCTCACTCACTCTCTCCATCCCTCACACACACTCTCTCCCCATCCCTCACTCACTGTCTCTACCCTCACTCATACACTCACTCTCCCCATCTCTCACGCACTCTCCGCAGCCCTCACGCACTGTCTTTCTCCATCCTTCACTCATTATCTCTCTCTCCCCATCCCTCACTCACTCTGTCTGTCCCATTCCCTCACTCACTTTCACTCTTTCTCCCCATCCCTCACTCAGTCTCTCTCCGCATCCCAGGCACTCTCTCTCTATCCGCATCCCTCATTCTCTCACTCATGCTATCCCCATCCCTCACTCACTCTCTCTTCTCATCCCTCACTCACTCTTCGTCTCTCCCAATCCCTCACTCCATCTCTCCCAATCCCTCACTCACTCTCTCCCCATTCCTCACTCACTCTCTCTCTCTCTTCCCATCCCTCAGTCATTCTCTCTCTCCCTCCCCATTCCTCAAGCATTCTCTGTCTGCTTCCCTCACTCACTCTCTCACTCCCCATCCCTCACTCACTCTCTCAGTCACTCCCTATCCCTCACTCATTATCTCTTTCTCCCCATTCCTCACACACTCTGTCTCCCTCCTATTGCCTCGCTCGCTCTTTTGTTCTCATCATCCCTCACTCACTCTTTCCTTCTCCCCACCCCTCACACTCTCAGTCCCCATTCCTCACTCACTTTCTCTTTTTTCTCCCCATCCCTCACTCACTCACTATCTCTCTTTCTCCCCATCCCTCTCACTCCATATCCCTCACTCACTTAGCATCACTCACACACTCTCTCTCTCTCCCCATCCCTAACATCCCAAACTCACTCACAATCTCCCATACCTTACTCACTCACTCACTCTGCACTCACTCACTTTCTCCCTCTCCCAATGCCTCATTCACTCACTCCCTCTGTCTCTCCAATTACCTCACTCACTCTGTCTCTCCCTCCCCATCCCTCACTCACTCTCTCTCTCCTATTCGCTCAGTCACTCTCTCTTTCTTTCTCACCATCCCTCACTCACACTTTCCTTCTCCCCATCCCTCACTCATCTCTTTCTCTCCATCCCTCACACACTCACTTTATTTCTCCCCATCCACTCAGTCTGCCTCCGCATCTCTCGCTCTGCATCCCTCAATCACTCACATTCTCCCCATCCCTCACACTTTCTCTTTCTTCCTCCCCATCCCTCACTCACTCACTTTCTTTCTCCCCATCAGTCACTCAATCTCTCTCCGCATCCCTCGTGCTCTCTGCATCCCTCACTCTCTCTGTCCACATTCCTCACCCACTCCCCATCCCTCATTTACTCTCTCTCTCCCCATCCCTCACTCATTCACACTCTCCCACCCCTCACTCACACACTCCTCATCACTCTCACTGATTTTCTCTCTATCCCCATCTATCACTCACTCCATCTCTATCCCAATGCCTCACACACTCATTCCCTCTGACTCGCCCATACCTCACTCACTCTCACTCCATACCCTCATCTCTCTCCATCCCTCACTCTCACTTCCTCTCCATCCCTCACTCATTCTCTCTCCCCATTTCTCACTCTCTCTCCCACTCGCATCCATCACTCACTAACCCCCATCTCTCACTCACTCTCACTCTTTCCACCCATCCCTCTCACTCCGTATCCCTCATTCACACTCCCCCATCCCACACTCTCTCCCCATTCCTCATTCACTCACTTTCACCATCCCTCACTCACTCACTCTCTCGCTTTCTCTCTCTCCCCATCCCTCACTCACTCTCTCTCTATCCCAATGCCTCACTCACTCACTCCCACTATCTCTCCTAATACTTCACTCACTCTCTCCCCATCCCACACGCTCTCCCCAACCCTCACTCTCATTCTCACTCCCTCCCCATCCTTCACTCACTCACTTTCGCCATCCCTCACTCACTCTGTCACTCACTCTCTCACCCGCTATCTCTCACTCACTCTCTCGCCATCACACACTCACTCGCTTTCGCTCTCTCCCCATCCCTCACTCACTCTCTATCCCAATGCTTCACTCACTCCCTCTGTCTCTCCCCATCCCTCATGCACTCTCTCTCTCCCCATCCCTCACTCACTCTCACTCTCCCACCCCTCACCACACTCACTGATTTTCTCTCTCCCCATCTATCACTCACTCCCTCTCTATCCCAATGCCTCTCACATTCACTCCCTCTGTCTCGCTCATACCTCACTCACCCTCACTCCCCATCCCTCACTCATTCTCTCTCCCCATTGCTCACTCTCTCTTGCTCGCATCATTCACTCTCTAACCCCCATCCCTCACTCACTTTCTCTCTCTCCTCATCCCTCACTAACTCTCTCTCTCCATCCCTCACTGACTCTCTCGCTCTCCTCATCCTTCACACTCTCTCTACCCTTCCCTTAAACACACTCTCTCTCTTCCCATCCCAAATTCATTCACACCCACTCCCCATCCCTCACTCACCCTCACTCTCTATTTCCGCACTCACACTCTTTCTTTTTCCCCATCCCTCATGCAATCACTCCCCATCCCTCATGCAATCTCTCCCCATCCCACTCATTCTCTCTTCCAATCCCACACTCACTCTCTCTCTTCATCCCTGACTCACTCACTCTCACTCCTATTCCCTCATTCACTTTCTTTCTTGCCATCCCTCACTCACTCTTTCCTTCTACCCATCCCTCACTCACTCTCTTTCACCCCATCCCTTACTCACTTTCTCTTTCTTCCTCCCCATCCCTCACACTCTCTCTTTCTTTCTCCCCATCCCTCATTCAGTCTCCTTCCGCATCCCTCACACTCTCTCTCCCTGCATCCCTCACTCTCTCTCTCACTCCGTATCCCTCACTCACTCATTCACTCCCCCAACCCATACACTCTCCCCAACCCTCACTCTCATTCTCACTCCCTCCCCATCCCTCACTCTCTCTCTCGCCATCCCTCATTCACTATCGCTCCATCCCTCACTCCCTCTCTCCCATCCCTCACTCATGCTCTCTTTCCCCATCTCGCACTTACTCACTCTGCCACTCCTAATCCCTCACTCACTCTCTACCCCATCCCTCACTCTCTCCCCATTCCTCATTCACACACTTATGCCATCCCTCACACACTCTCTCGCCATCCCTCACTCACTATCTCACTATCCCTCACTCACTCTCTCGCTCCCAATGCCTTACTCACTCACTCCCACTGTCTCTCCTAATACTTCACTCACTCCCACCCCCATCCTACACTTTCTCCGCAACCCTCACTCTTATTCTCACTCTCTCCCCATCCCTTACTCACTCACTCACTCTCTCTCGCCATCCCTCATTCACTCTATAGTTCCATCCCTGACTCCCTCTCTCAATCCCTCACTCATGCTCTCCCTCTTCCCATCTCTCACTCACTCACTGTCACTCCTAATCCCCCACTCTCTCTCTACCCCATCCCTCACTCTCCCCATTCCTCATTCACTCACTTTTGCCATCCCTCACTCACTCTCTCACCACCCCTCAGTCACTCTCTCGCTATCCCTCACTCACTCTCTCGCCATCCTTCACTCATTCTCCCCCCATCACACACTCACTCGCTTTCTCTCTCTCCCCATTTCTCACACTCCCTCTCTATCCCAATGCCACACTCACTCCCTCTGTCTCTCCCAATACCCCTCTCACTCTCTCCCCATCCCTCACCCACTCTCTCTCCCTCCTAATCCCTCACTCTCTCTCTCCCCATCTCTTTCTCACTTACTCTCGCTCCCTCTCCGCATCCCTCACTCACTTTCTCTTTCCCGTTCCCTAGCACACACTCTCTCTCTTCCCATCCCAAATTCACTCACACGCTCTCCCCATCCCTCACTCACTCTCTCTCCCCTTCCCTCAAACACTCTCTCCCTTCCCATCCTGAACTCACTCACACTCTCCCTGTTCCTCATGCACTTTCCCTTTCTTCCTTGCCATCCCTCACTCAGTATTTCTCCGCAACCCTCGCGCTCTCTGCATCCCTTGGGCTCACTCTCTCCCCATCCCTCATTCACTCTCTCTCTCTCTCCCCTTCCCTAACACCCTGTCTCCCCACCTCTCACTCATACTCTCCCCATCTCTCACTCATTCATCTCTCCCATCCCTTACTCACTCACTCCCCATCACTCACTCACTGATTTTCTCTCTCTCCCCATTTATCACTCACTCCCTCTCTATCCCAATGCCTCACACACTCACTCTCTCTGTCTCGCCCATACCTCACTCACTCTCACTCCATACCCTCATTTCTCCACATCCCTCACTCTCCCTCTCTGCATCCCTCACTCACTTTCTCTCTCTCCTCATCCCTCACTAACTCCCTCTCTCCCCTTCCCACATACCCTCTCACTCTCCATCCCTCACTGATACTCTCGCTCTCCTCAACCTTCACTCACTCTCTCTCCCCCTTTCTTTTACACACTCTCTCTCTTCCAATCCCAAATTCACTCACACACTCTCCCCATCCCTCACTCAACCTCTCTCTCTATTCCTGCACTTACTCTCTTTCTTTCTCCCCATCCCTCACTCACTTTCTCTCCAGATCCCTCACTCATTCTCTCTTCCAATCACACACTCACTCACTCTCCTCATCCTTGACTCACTCACTCTCTCTCCTATTCCCTCACTCACTTTCTTTCTTGCCATCCCTCACTCACTCTTTCCTTCAACCCATCCCTTACTCACTTTCTCTTTCTTCCTCCCCATCCCTCACACTCTCTCTTTCTTTCTCCCCATCTCTCACTCAGTCTCCTTCCGCATCCCTCACACTCTCTCTCCCTGCATCCCTCACTCTCGCTCTCACCGTCCCTCACTCTCTCTCCCCCCGTCCCTCACTCTCTCTCCCCATCCCTTACTCACTCACTCTCTCTCTCGCCATCCCTGACTCCCTCCCAATCCCTCTCACACTCTCCCATCCCTCACTCATGCGCTCTCTCTCCCCATCTCTCACTCATTCACTCTGTCACTCCTAATCCCTCATTCACTCTCTACCCCATCCCTACCTCCCTCCCCATCCCTCATTCATTCACTTTCCCATCCCTCACTCTCTCTCTCCCCATCCCTTTCTCACTTACTCTGTCTCCCTCTCTGCATCCCTCACTCACTTTCTCTTTCCCCTTCCCTAGCACACACTCTCTCTCTTCCCGTCCAAAATTCACTCACACGCTCTCCCCATCCCTCACTCACTCTCCCCTTCCCTCAAACACTCTCTCCCTTCCCATCCTTAACTCACTCACACTCTCCCTGTTCCTCATTCACTTTCTCTTTCTTCCTCACCATCCCTCACTCACTCACTTTCTTTTTCCCCATCCCTCACTCATTCTCTTGCCGCATCCCTCGCACTCTCTGCATCCCTCACTCTCTCTCAGTTCGCACCCCTCGCTCACTCTCTCCCCATCCCTCATTCACTCTCTCTCTCACCTTCCCTAACACCCAGTCCCCCCATCCCTCACTCACACTCTTCCCATCTCTCACTCACTCACTTTCCCCATCTATCACTCACTCCCTCTCTATCCCAATGCCTCACACACTCACTCCCTCTGTCTCGCCCATACCTCACTCTCACTCCATACCATCATCTCTCCCCATCCCTCACTCTCTCTTCCTCCCCATCCCTCAATCATTCTCTCTCCTGCATCCCTCACTCTCTCTCACCCCCATCCCTCACTCACTTTCTCTCTCTCCTCATCCCTCACTAACTCCCTCTCTCCCCTTCCCTCATGCCCTCACTCTCTCCATCCCTCACTGACTCTCTCGCTCTCCTCATCCTTCACTCACTCTCTCTCTCCACTTCCCTTACACACTCTCTCTTCCCATCCCAGATTCACTCAGGATCTCACCATCTCTCACTCACCCTCTCTCTCTAGTCCTGCACTTACACTCTTTATTTCTCCCCAATCCCTTATGCAATCTCTTCCCATCCCTCACTCACTCTCTCTCTCTCCTCAGCCCTCACTCACTCTCTCTCCTCATCCCTCACTCACTCTCTCTCCTCATCCCTCACTCACTTTCATTCTTGCCATCCCTCACTCATTCTCACTCTTTCTCCCCATCCCTCACTCACACTCTCTCTCCCCATCCCAAACTCACTCACACTCTCACTTACCTTACTCACTCACTCTGCATCACTCACTCACTTTCTCCCTCTCCCCATCTCTCACTCACTTCCTCTTTCTCCCAATGCCTCATTCACACACTCCCTCTGTCTCTCCCAATACCTCACTCACTCTCCCTATCCCTCCCCATCCCTCACTCACTCTCTCTGTCTGTCGTTCCCCATCCCTCATTCATTATCCCTTTCTCCCCATCCCTAACACACACACTCTCTCTTCTCTCTTATTCCCTCAGTCACTCTCTCTTTCTTTCTCACCATCTCTCACTCAACCTTTCCTCCTCCCTCATTCACTCTCTCTCTTTATTTCTCCCCATCCACTCAGTCTCTCTCTGCATCTCTCGCTCTGCGTCTATCACTCCGCTTCCCTCAAACACTCACACTCTTCCCATCCCTCACTCATTTTCTCTTTCTTCCTCCCCATCCCTCACTCACTCACTTTCTTTCTCCCCATCCCTCACTCAGTCTCTCTCTGCATCCCTCACTCTTTCTCAGTCCGAATCTCTCACTCACTCACTCTCTCCCTCCCCATCCCTTTCTCACTTTCTCTGTCCCTCTCTGCATCTCTCACTCACTTTCTCCCTTTCCCCTTCCCTAGCACACACTCTCTCTCTTCCCATCCGGAATTGACTCACACGCTCTCCCCATCCCTCACTCACTCTCTCTCCCCTCCCTCAAATACTCTCTCCCTTCCCATACTGAACTCACTCACCTCTCCCCATCCCTCACTCACTTTCTATTTCTTCCTCCCCATCCCTCACTTTCTTTCTCCCCATCCTCACTCAGTCTCTCCTTGCATCCCTCGGGCTCTCTCAGTCCGCATCACTCACTCACTCACTCCCCATCCCTCATTTATTATCTCTCTCCCCATCCCTCACTCAGTCTCTGTCCGCATCATTCGCGCTCCCTGCATGCCACACTCTCTCTCAGTGCGCATACCTCACTCACTCAGTCACTCCCCATGCCTCACTTACTCATTTTCTCCCCATCCCTCACTCACTCACACTCTCCCACCCCTCTCTCACTCACTGATTTTCTCTCACTCCCTCTCTATCCCAATGCCTCACACACTCACTCCCTCTGTCTCGCCCATACCTCACTCACTCTCACTCCATACCCTCATCTCTCCCAGTCCCTCACTCTCTCTGCCTCCCCATCCTTCACTCTCTCTCCCACTCGCATCCATCACTCTCTAACCCCCATCCCTCACTCTCCCTCCCTGCATCCCTCACTCACTTGTTCTCTCTGCTCATCCCTCACTAACTCCTTCTCTCCCCTTCCCTCATGCCCTCTCTCTCTCCATCCCTCACTGACTCTCTCGCTCTGCCCATCCTTCACTCACTCTCTCTCTCACCTTCCCTTACACACACTCTCTCACCTCCCATCCCAAATTCACTCACACTCTCTCCCCAGCCCTCACTCACCCTCTCTCTCTATTCCCGCACTCATTATCTCTCTTTCTCCCCATCCCTCATGCAATCTCTCCCGATCCCACTCATTCTCTCTTCCAATCATACCCTCACTCTCTCTCCTCATCCCTGACTCACTCACTCTCTCTCCTATTCCTCATTTACTTTCTTTCTTGCCATCCCTTACTCACTCTTTCCTTCTACCCATCCCTCACTCACTCTCTTTCTCCACATCCCTTACTACTTTCTCTTTCTTCCTCCCCATCCCTCACACTATCTCTTTCTTTCTCCCCATCCCTCACTCAGTCTCCCTCTGCATCCTTCACGTTCTCTCTCTATGCATCCCTCACTCTCTCTCTCACTCCTCATCCCTCACTCACTCACTCTCAACATCTCTCACTCACTCACTCCAAATTCCTCACTAACGCACTCTATCTCTCCCCATCCCTCAGTCATTCTCTCTCTCCCTCCCCATCCCTCATACGCTCACTCTCTCCACATCCCTCACTCACTCTCTCTCCCAATGCTCCTCACACTCTCTCTCCCAATGCCTGACTCACTCACTTCTACTGTCTTTCCTAATACTTCACTCACTCTCTTCCTCCATCCCACATGCTCTTCCCAACACTCACTCTCATTCTCACTCCCTCCCCATTCCTCACTCACTCATTCTCTCTCCCCATCCCTCACTCACTCACTCTCTTTTGCCATCCCTTATTCACTCTATCGCTCCGTCCCTGACTCCCTCCCAATCCCTCACTCACTCTCTCCCATCCCTCACACATGCTCTCTCTCTCCCCATCTCTCACTCACTCACTGTCACTCCGAATCCCTCACTCACTCTCTACCCCATCCCTCACTCTCCCCATTCCTCACTCACTCACTTTCGCCATCCCTCACTCACTCTCTCTCGCCATCCCACATTCACTCACTTTCTCTCTCTCCTCATCTGTCACTAACTCCCTCTCTCCCCTTCCCTCATGCCCTCTCTCTCTCTATCCCTTACTGACTCTCTTGCCCTCCTCATCCTTCACTTACTCTCTCTCCCCTTCCTTTACACACACTCTCCCTCTTCCCATCCCAAATTCATTCACACTCTCCCCATCCCTCACTCACCCTCACTCTCTATTCCCGCACTGACTCATTTTCTTTCTCCCCATCCCTCATGCAATCTCTCCCCATCCCTCACTCATTCTCTCTCCAGATCCCTCACTCACTCTCTCGCCCGCTATTTCTCACGCACTCTCTCGCCATCCTTCACTCACTTTTCCCCCATCACACACTCACTCGCTTTCTCTCTCCCCATCTCTCACTCACTCCCTCTGTCTCTTCCAATACCTCTCTCTCTCTCCCTCCCAATCCCTCACTCATTCACTCTCCCCATCCCTCTCTCACTTACTCTCTCTCCCTCACTCACTTTTTCTTTCCCCTTCCCTAGCACACGCTCTCTCTTCCCATCCCGAATTCACTCACACGCTCTCCCCATCCCTCACTCACTCTCTCTCCCCTTCCCTCAAACACTCTCTCCCTTCCAACCCTGAACTCATTCACACTCTCCCTGTTCCTCACTCACTTTCTCGTTCTTCCTCATCATCCCTCACTCACTCACTTTCTTTCTCCCCATCCCTCACTCAGTCTCGCTCCGCATCCCTCGCGCTCTCTGCATCCCTCACTCACTCACTCTCTCCCCATCCCTCATTCACTCTCTCTCCCCTTCCCTATCACCCTGTCTCCCCATCTCTCACTCACTTTCCCTATCTCTCATTCACTCACTCTCTCCCATCCCTTACTCACTCACTCCCCATCACTCACTCACTGATTTTCTCTCTCTCCCCATTTATCACTCACTCCCTCTCTATCCCAATGCTTCACACACTCCTGTCTCGCCCATACCTCACTCACTCACTCCATACCCTCATCTCTCCCCATCCCTCACTCTCTCCCTCCTCATCCCTCACTAACTCCCTCTCTCCCCTTCTCTCATGCCCTCTCTCTCTCCATCCCTCACTGACTCTCTCGCTCCTCATCCTTCACTCACTCACTTTCTCTCTCCCTTTCCCTTATTCACATTCTCTCTCTTCCCATCCCAAATTCATTCACACACTCTCCCCATCCCTCACTCACCCTCACTCTCTATTCCTGCACTTACTCTCTTTCTTTCTCCCCATCCTTTATGCAATCTCTTCCAATCCCACACTCACTCTCGCTCCTCAACCCTCACTCACTCTCTCTCCTATTCCCTCACTCACTTTCATTCTTGCCATCCCTCACTCACTCTTTCCTTCTACCCATCCCTCACTCACTCTTTCTCCCCATCCCTCTCACTCACACTCTCCCATCCCTCACTCACTTAGCATCACTCGCACACTCTCTCTCTCTCCCCTTCCCTAACACTCTCTCCCCCATCCCAAACTCGCTCATACTCTCCCATACCTTACTCACTCACTTTCTCCCTCTCCCCATCTCTCACTCTCTCTCCCAATGCTTCATTCACTCTCTCTCTCTTCCCATCCCTCACTCACTCTCTGTCTGTCGTTCCCCATCCCTCACTCATTATCCCTTTCTTCCCATCCCTCATACACACACTCTCTCTCTCTCCTATTCCCTCAGTCACTCTCTCTTTCTTTCTTACCATCTCTCACTCACCCTTTCCTCCTCCCTCATTCACTCTCTTTCTCTCCATCCCTCAAGCACTCTCTCTCTTTATTTCTCCCCATCCACTCAGTCTCGCTCTGCGTCTCTCACTCCGCATCCCTCAATCACTCACACTCTCCCCATCCCTCACTCAATTTCTTTCTTCCTCCCCATCCCTCACTCACTCACTTTCTTCCTCCCTATCCCTCACTCACTCACTTTCTTTCTCCCCATCCCCCACTCAGTCTCTCTCCGCATCCCTCGCGCTCTCTGCCCGCATCACTCACTCACTCTCTCTCCATCCCTCACTTATTCTCTCCCTCCCCATCCCTCACTCACTCACACTCTCCCACTCCTCCCTCACTCACTGATTTTCTCTCTCTCCCCAGCCATCATTCACTCCCTCTCTATCCCTCTGTCTCGCCCATACCTTACTCACTCTCACTCCATGCCTTCATCTCTCCCCATCCCTCACTCTCTTCCGTCCCATCCCTCACTCATTCTCTCTCCCCATCTCTCACTCATTCTCTCTCCCAATCCCTCAATCTCTCCCACTCGCATCCTTCACTCTCTAATCCCCATCCCTCACTCTCCCTCTCTGCATCCCTCACTTTCTCTCTCTCCTCATCCCTCACTAACTCCCTCTCTCCCCTTCCCTCATGCCCTCTCTCTCCCCATCCCTCACTGACTCTCTCACTCTCCTCATCCTTCACTCGCACTGTCTCTCACCTTCCCTTACACACACTCTCTCTTCCCATCCCAAATTAACTCACACTCTCTCCCCATTCCTCACTCACCCTCGCTCTCGATACCCGCACTCACTCTCTTTCTTTCTACCCATCCCTCATGCAATCTCTCCCCATCCCTCACTCATTCTCTCTTCCAATCAAACCCTCACTATCTCTCATCCCTCACTCACACTCTCTCCTATTCCCTCACTCACTTTCTTCCTTGCCATCCCTCACTCACTCTTTCCTTCTACCCATCTCTCACTCACTCTCTCTTTCTCCCTATCCCTTACTCACTTTCTCTTTCTTCCTCCCCATCCCTCACTCAGCCTCCACATTCTTCATGCTGTCTCTCTCTCTGCATCCCTCACTCTCTCTCTCACTCCACATCCCTCACTCACACACTCTCAACATCTCTCACTCACTCATTCCACATACCTCACTCACGCTCTCTGTCTCTCCGCATCTCTCAGTCATTCTCTCTCTCCCTCCCCATCCCTCATGCAGTCTCTCTCTCCGCATCGCTCAATCACACTCTCTCCCCATTCCTCACTCACTCTCTCTCCCCATTCCTCACTCACTCTCTCCCCCCATCCTTCACTCATTCACCCTCTGCATCCCTCACTCACTCTCTCAAGCCGCATCCCTCAGTCACTCTCTTTCCAACACTCACTCACAATCTCTCTTCCCATACCTCACTCACCCTCCCTCTCTCATCCCTCACTCACTCTCTCTGTCTGTCGTTCCCCATCCCTCATTCATTATCCCTTTCTCCCCATCCCTAACACACACACTCTCTCTTCTCTCTTATTCCCTCAGTCACTCTCTCTTTCTTTCTCACCATCTCTCACTCAACCTTTCCTCCTCCCTCATTCACTCTCTCTCTTTATTTCTCCCCATCCACTCAGTCTCTCTCTGCATCTCTCGCTCTGCGTCTATCACTCCGCTTCCCTCAAACACTCACACTCTTCCCATCCCTCACTCATTTTCTCTTTCTTCCTCCCCATCCCTCACTCACTCACTTTCTTTCTCCCCATCCCTCACTCAGTCTCTCTCTGCATCCCTCACTCTTTCTCAGTCCGAATCTCTCACTCACTCACTCTCTCCCTCCCCATCCCTTTCTCACTTTCTCTGTCCCTCTCTGCATCTCTCACTCACTTTCTCCCTTTCCCCTTCCCTAGCACACACTCTCTCTCTTCCCATCCGGAATTGACTCACACGCTCTCCCCATCCCTCACTCACTCTCTCTCCCCTCCCTCAAATACTCTCTCCCTTCCCATACTGAACTCACTCACCTCTCCCCATCCCTCACTCACTTTCTATTTCTTCCTCCCCATCCCTCACTTTCTTTCTCCCCATCCTCACTCAGTCTCTCCTTGCATCCCTCGGGCTCTCTCAGTCCGCATCACTCACTCACTCACTCCCCATCCCTCATTTATTATCTCTCTCCCCATCCCTCACTCAGTCTCTGTCCGCATCATTCGCGCTCCCTGCATGCCACACTCTCTCTCAGTGCGCATACCTCACTCACTCAGTCACTCCCCATGCCTCACTTACTCATTTTCTCCCCATCCCTCACTCACTCACACTCTCCCACCCCTCTCTCACTCACTGATTTTCTCTCACTCCCTCTCTATCCCAATGCCTCACACACTCACTCCCTCTGTCTCGCCCATACCTCACTCACTCTCACTCCATACCCTCATCTCTCCCAGTCCCTCACTCTCTCTGCCTCCCCATCCTTCACTCTCTCTCCCACTCGCATCCATCACTCTCTAACCCCCATCCCTCACTCTCCCTCCCTGCATCCCTCACTCACTTGTTCTCTCTGCTCATCCCTCACTAACTCCTTCTCTCCCCTTCCCTCATGCCCTCTCTCTCTCCATCCCTCACTGACTCTCTCGCTCTGCCCATCCTTCACTCACTCTCTCTCTCACCTTCCCTTACACACACTCTCTCACCTCCCATCCCAAATTCACTCACACTCTCTCCCCAGCCCTCACTCACCCTCTCTCTCTATTCCCGCACTCATTATCTCTCTTTCTCCCCATCCCTCATGCAATCTCTCCCGATCCCACTCATTCTCTCTTCCAATCATACCCTCACTCTCTCTCCTCATCCCTGACTCACTCACTCTCTCTCCTATTCCTCATTTACTTTCTTTCTTGCCATCCCTTACTCACTCTTTCCTTCTACCCATCCCTCACTCACTCTCTTTCTCCACATCCCTTACTACTTTCTCTTTCTTCCTCCCCATCCCTCACACTATCTCTTTCTTTCTCCCCATCCCTCACTCAGTCTCCCTCTGCATCCTTCACGTTCTCTCTCTATGCATCCCTCACTCTCTCTCTCACTCCTCATCCCTCACTCACTCACTCTCAACATCTCTCACTCACTCACTCCAAATTCCTCACTAACGCACTCTATCTCTCCCCATCCCTCAGTCATTCTCTCTCTCCCTCCCCATCCCTCATACGCTCACTCTCTCCACATCCCTCACTCACTCTCTCTCCCAATGCTCCTCACACTCTCTCTCCCAATGCCTGACTCACTCACTTCTACTGTCTTTCCTAATACTTCACTCACTCTCTTCCTCCATCCCACATGCTCTTCCCAACACTCACTCTCATTCTCACTCCCTCCCCATTCCTCACTCACTCATTCTCTCTCCCCATCCCTCACTCACTCACTCTCTTTTGCCATCCCTTATTCACTCTATCGCTCCGTCCCTGACTCCCTCCCAATCCCTCACTCACTCTCTCCCATCCCTCACACATGCTCTCTCTCTCCCCATCTCTCACTCACTCACTGTCACTCCGAATCCCTCACTCACTCTCTACCCCATCCCTCACTCTCCCCATTCCTCACTCACTCACTTTCGCCATCCCTCACTCACTCTCTCTCGCCATCCCACATTCACTCACTTTCTCTCTCTCCTCATCTGTCACTAACTCCCTCTCTCCCCTTCCCTCATGCCCTCTCTCTCTCTATCCCTTACTGACTCTCTTGCCCTCCTCATCCTTCACTTACTCTCTCTCCCCTTCCTTTACACACACTCTCCCTCTTCCCATCCCAAATTCATTCACACTCTCCCCATCCCTCACTCACCCTCACTCTCTATTCCCGCACTGACTCATTTTCTTTCTCCCCATCCCTCATGCAATCTCTCCCCATCCCTCACTCATTCTCTCTCCAGATCCCTCACTCACTCTCTCGCCCGCTATTTCTCACGCACTCTCTCGCCATCCTTCACTCACTTTTCCCCCATCACACACTCACTCGCTTTCTCTCTCCCCATCTCTCACTCACTCCCTCTGTCTCTTCCAATACCTCTCTCTCTCTCCCTCCCAATCCCTCACTCATTCACTCTCCCCATCCCTCTCTCACTTACTCTCTCTCCCTCACTCACTTTTTCTTTCCCCTTCCCTAGCACACGCTCTCTCTTCCCATCCCGAATTCACTCACACGCTCTCCCCATCCCTCACTCACTCTCTCTCCCCTTCCCTCAAACACTCTCTCCCTTCCAACCCTGAACTCATTCACACTCTCCCTGTTCCTCACTCACTTTCTCGTTCTTCCTCATCATCCCTCACTCACTCACTTTCTTTCTCCCCATCCCTCACTCAGTCTCGCTCCGCATCCCTCGCGCTCTCTGCATCCCTCACTCACTCACTCTCTCCCCATCCCTCATTCACTCTCTCTCCCCTTCCCTATCACCCTGTCTCCCCATCTCTCACTCACTTTCCCTATCTCTCATTCACTCACTCTCTCCCATCCCTTACTCACTCACTCCCCATCACTCACTCACTGATTTTCTCTCTCTCCCCATTTATCACTCACTCCCTCTCTATCCCAATGCTTCACACACTCCTGTCTCGCCCATACCTCACTCACTCACTCCATACCCTCATCTCTCCCCATCCCTCACTCTCTCCCTCCTCATCCCTCACTAACTCCCTCTCTCCCCTTCTCTCATGCCCTCTCTCTCTCCATCCCTCACTGACTCTCTCGCTCCTCATCCTTCACTCACTCACTTTCTCTCTCCCTTTCCCTTATTCACATTCTCTCTCTTCCCATCCCAAATTCATTCACACACTCTCCCCATCCCTCACTCACCCTCACTCTCTATTCCTGCACTTACTCTCTTTCTTTCTCCCCATCCTTTATGCAATCTCTTCCAATCCCACACTCACTCTCGCTCCTCAACCCTCACTCACTCTCTCTCCTATTCCCTCACTCACTTTCATTCTTGCCATCCCTCACTCACTCTTTCCTTCTACCCATCCCTCACTCACTCTTTCTCCCCATCCCTCTCACTCACACTCTCCCATCCCTCACTCACTTAGCATCACTCGCACACTCTCTCTCTCTCCCCTTCCCTAACACTCTCTCCCCCATCCCAAACTCGCTCATACTCTCCCATACCTTACTCACTCACTTTCTCCCTCTCCCCATCTCTCACTCTCTCTCCCAATGCTTCATTCACTCTCTCTCTCTTCCCATCCCTCACTCACTCTCTGTCTGTCGTTCCCCATCCCTCACTCATTATCCCTTTCTTCCCATCCCTCATACACACACTCTCTCTCTCTCCTATTCCCTCAGTCACTCTCTCTTTCTTTCTTACCATCTCTCACTCACCCTTTCCTCCTCCCTCATTCACTCTCTTTCTCTCCATCCCTCAAGCACTCTCTCTCTTTATTTCTCCCCATCCACTCAGTCTCGCTCTGCGTCTCTCACTCCGCATCCCTCAATCACTCACACTCTCCCCATCCCTCACTCAATTTCTTTCTTCCTCCCCATCCCTCACTCACTCACTTTCTTCCTCCCTATCCCTCACTCACTCACTTTCTTTCTCCCCATCCCCCACTCAGTCTCTCTCCGCATCCCTCGCGCTCTCTGCCCGCATCACTCACTCACTCTCTCTCCATCCCTCACTTATTCTCTCCCTCCCCATCCCTCACTCACTCACACTCTCCCACTCCTCCCTCACTCACTGATTTTCTCTCTCTCCCCAGCCATCATTCACTCCCTCTCTATCCCTCTGTCTCGCCCATACCTTACTCACTCTCACTCCATGCCTTCATCTCTCCCCATCCCTCACTCTCTTCCGTCCCATCCCTCACTCATTCTCTCTCCCCATCTCTCACTCATTCTCTCTCCCAATCCCTCAATCTCTCCCACTCGCATCCTTCACTCTCTAATCCCCATCCCTCACTCTCCCTCTCTGCATCCCTCACTTTCTCTCTCTCCTCATCCCTCACTAACTCCCTCTCTCCCCTTCCCTCATGCCCTCTCTCTCCCCATCCCTCACTGACTCTCTCACTCTCCTCATCCTTCACTCGCACTGTCTCTCACCTTCCCTTACACACACTCTCTCTTCCCATCCCAAATTAACTCACACTCTCTCCCCATTCCTCACTCACCCTCGCTCTCGATACCCGCACTCACTCTCTTTCTTTCTACCCATCCCTCATGCAATCTCTCCCCATCCCTCACTCATTCTCTCTTCCAATCAAACCCTCACTATCTCTCATCCCTCACTCACACTCTCTCCTATTCCCTCACTCACTTTCTTCCTTGCCATCCCTCACTCACTCTTTCCTTCTACCCATCTCTCACTCACTCTCTCTTTCTCCCTATCCCTTACTCACTTTCTCTTTCTTCCTCCCCATCCCTCACTCAGCCTCCACATTCTTCATGCTGTCTCTCTCTCTGCATCCCTCACTCTCTCTCTCACTCCACATCCCTCACTCACACACTCTCAACATCTCTCACTCACTCATTCCACATACCTCACTCACGCTCTCTGTCTCTCCGCATCTCTCAGTCATTCTCTCTCTCCCTCCCCATCCCTCATGCAGTCTCTCTCTCCGCATCGCTCAATCACACTCTCTCCCCATTCCTCACTCACTCTCTCTCCCCATTCCTCACTCACTCTCTCCCCCCATCCTTCACTCATTCACCCTCTGCATCCCTCACTCACTCTCTCAAGCCGCATCCCTCAGTCACTCTCTTTCCAACACTCACTCACAATCTCTCTTCCCATACCTCACTCACCCTCCCTCTCTCATCCCTCACTCACCCTCTCTGCACATCCCTCACTCTCTCCCCATTCCTCATTCACTTTCGCCAACCCTCAGTCTCTCTTTCTCTCTCTTGCTATCTCTCTCGCATTCTCTCGCCATCCCTCACTTTCTCTCACCGCATCCCTCAGTCGCTCATTTTCGCGCCATCACACACGCACTCTCTCTCCCCATCCCTCATTCACACTGTCTCTAGACATCCCTCACACACTCTCTCTCTCCCCATTCCTCACTCATTATCTCTCTCTCCCCATCCCTCACGCACTTTCTGTCTCTCTCACACCCAATCCCACACTTACTCTCTTCCCCATCCCTCACACACTCTCTCTTCCCATCCCTCACACTCAACCTTTCTTTCTCTCCAACCCTCACTCACACTCTCTCCGCACAAAATTACTATCTCTTTCCACCCCTCACTCACTCACTCTCCCCATCGCGCATTCACTCTCGCCCCCATCTCTCACTCACTCACTCACCATCCCTCACTCACTCTCGTGGCCCAACCCTCACGCAATCTCTCTCCCCAGCGCTCACTCTCTCCCTCTCATTCCACCCCTCACTCGCGCACTCTCCCCATCCCTCGCTCACTCACTCTCTCCCCATCGCGCATTGACTCTCGCCCCATCCCCCACTCACTGACTCACCATCCCTCACTCACTCACTCTCTTGCCTCATCCCTCACTCACTCATTCTCTCCCCAGCGCTCACTCTCTCCCTCTTATTCCACCCCTCACTCACTCTCTCTCCCCATCCCTCATTCACTCACTCTCTCACCCCATCCCTCACTCACACTCTCTCCCCATCCCTCACTCACTCACTCTCTCCCCATCGCACGTTCACTCACTCTCTCCCCATCCCTCACTCACCCACTCTCGCCATCCCTCACTCTTTCCCTATCCCTCACTCACTCTCACCCTCACACACACACTCTCTCGTCATCCCACATTCACTCTCGCCATCCCTCACATAATCACTCTCTCTCTCTGCCTCTTCCCATCCCTCAGTAATTCACTCTCCCTCCCGTTTTCTCATGCATTCTCCCTTTGCTTCCCTCACTCACTCTCTCCCCATCCTTCGTTCACTCTCTCACAATCCCTCACTCACCCTCTCACAAACCCTAACACACTCTCTCTCCCTGTCTCTTCCCATTCCTCAGTCATTATCTCTTTCCCTTCCCATTCCTCACTCACTCTCTCTCTCTCCACATCACTCACTCACTAACTGTCTCTCCCAATCCTTCACTCACTCTCTCCCCATTGCTCAGCCCCTCACTCTCCCCATACCTCAGTTGCTCTGTCTCTCACAATCCCTCATTCTCCCCCGTCCCTCATGCTCTCTCTTCCCCATCCCTCACTCACTCACTCACGCTCCCCAGTCCTCACTCACTCACTCTCCCCATCCCTTACTCATTCTCTCCCCATCCCTCACTAACTTTCTCCCCATCACTCACTCACTAACTCTATCCCTATCACTCCCTTTCACTCTCCCTCTCCACATCCCTCACTCACTCTCTCCCCATCCCTCGCTCCCTCATTCTCCCCATCTCTCTCACTCTCTCCCCATGCCTCACTCACTCTTCCTTTCTCCCATCCCTCACTTGCGCACTCTCTCCCCATCCCCCACTCACACTCTTCCCATCCCTCACTCACTCACCCTCTCCCCATCCCTCACTCACTCACCCTCTCCCCATCCCTCACTCAGTCACTCTCTCCCCATCCCTCACTCACTCACCCTCTCCCCATCCCTCACACTCATTCTATCTCCATCCCTCCTTCTTTCTCTCTTCCCATCCCACACTCGCTCTCAGCCCATCCCTCACTTGCTCTCTCCCCCCATCCCTCACTCACTTACTCTCTCCCCATCGCTCACTCAAGCACTCTCTACCCATCGCTCACTCACTCACTCTCTCCCCATCGCTCGTTCACTCTCTCGCCATCCCTCACTCTCGCTCTCCCTATTTCTCACTCACTCTCCCCCTCACTCACAAACTCTCTCGTCATCCTTCATTCACTCTTGCCATCCCTCACACACTCACTCTCTTTCTCTGCCTCTTTCCATCCCTCAGTCATTCTCTCTCCCTCGCCTTTTCTCTTGCACTCTCTCTCTTTGCTTCCCTCACTCACTCTCTCCCCATCCTTCACTCACTCACTCACATTCACTCACTCACCCTCTCACAATCCCTAACACACTCTCTCTCCCTGTCTCTTACCATTCCTCTGTCATTATCTCTTTCCGTTCCCATTCCTCACTCACTGACTCTGTCTCTCCCAATCCCTCACTCACTCTCTCCCCATCGCTCACTCACTCTCCCCATACCTCAGTCGCTCTGTCTCTCATAATCCCTCACTCTCTCCCCATCCCTCACACACACACTCTCTCACTCTCTCTAACCATCACTCACTCCCTCTCTCACCCAATCCCTCACTCACTTACTCCCTCTATCTCTCCCAATGTCTCACTCACTCTCGCCCCGTTCCTCACTCACTCAACATCCCTCCCCGTTCCTCACTCACTCAACATCCCTCACTCTCCCCAGCCCTCACCCCTCACTCTCCCCATCCCTCACTCTCTCTCTCCCCATCCCTCACACTGTCCCCACCAATCCCTCACTCACTCACTCAGTCTCCCTGGCGCTCCATCTCTCAGTCTCTCGCTCCATCTCTCACTCACTCTCTCTTCCTTTCTCTCCAGCCCTCACTCATTCGCTCCCCATCGCTCACTCTCTCCCCATCCCTTAATCACCCAATCTCTCCTCAGCCCTCAATCACCCAATCTCTCCCCATCCCTCATTCACTCACTCTCTCCCCATCCCTCACGCACTCACATTCTTGCCATCCCTCACACACTCACTCGCTTTCTCTGCCTCTTCCCATCCCTCAGTCATTCTCTCTCCCTCCCCTTTTCTCATGCACTCTCTCTCTTTGCTTCCCTCACTCACTCTTTACCCATCCTTCAATCACTCACTCTCACAATCCCTCATTCACCCTCTCACAATCCCTAACGCACTCTCTCTCCCTGTCTCTTACCATTCCTCAGTCATTAACTCTTTCCCTTCCCATTGCTCGCTCACTCTCTCTCTCCTCATCCCTCACTGACTCTGTCTCTCCCAAACCCTCACTCACTGTCTCTCCCATCGCTCACTCTCTCCCTCTTATTCCACCCCTCACTCACTCACTCTCCCCATCACTCTGTCTCCCCAGCCCTCACTCACTCTCACCCAATCGCTCACTCACTCACTCTCGCACCATCCCTCACTCTTTCACTCTCATGCCCCATCCCTCACTCACTCACTCTCTCACCATTGCTGACTCACTCACTCTCTCCCCATCGCTCGTTCACTCTCTCACCATCCCTCACTTACTCGCCATCCCTCACTCACCCATTCTCGCCATCGCTCACTCTCTCTCTCCCCATCCCTCACACACTCACTGACTTTCTCTACCTCTTCCCATCCCTCAGTCATTCTCTCTCCCTCCCCTCTTCTCAAGCACGCTCTCTCTTTGCTTCCCTCACTCACTCTCTCTCCATCCTTCACTCACTCACTCTCACAATCCCTCACTCACCCTCTCACAATCCCTAACGCACTCTCTCTCCCTGTCTCTTACCATTCCTCAGTCATTATCTCTTTCCCTTCCCATTCCGCACTCACTCACTCTCTCTCTCTCTCTCTCTCTCATCCCTCACTCACTCATTGACTCTGTCTCTCCCAATCTCTCACTCACTTTCTCCCCATCGCTCACTCACTCATTCTCCCCATACCTCAGTTGCTCTGTCTCTCACAATCCCTCATTCTCTCTCTCCCCCATCCCCCACTCTCTCCCCGTCCCTCACTCACTCTCTCTCTCCCATCCCTCACTCACTTCTAACTGTCTAACTGAGCTGTCTATCGCCTCCAAGTCACACACCATCCTGACTTGGAACTATATCGCCATTCCTTCACTGTCACTGGGTCAAAATCCTGGAACTCCCTTCCTAACAGCACTGTGGGTGTACCTACCCCACATGGACTGCAGCGGTTCAAGAAGGCAGCTCACCACCACCTTCTCAAGGGCAATTAGGGATGGGCAAAAAATGCTGGCCTGGCCAGCGACACCCACATCCCATGAATGAATTAAAAAAAACTTTCTCTCTCTAACCACTTACTCCCTCACTCACTTACTCCCTCTGTCTCTCCCAATTTCTCACTCATTCTCTCCCCATTCCTCACTCACTCAACATCCCTTACTCTCTCTCTCCCCGCCCTCACTCACTCTCCCTCCACATCCTTCACACTCTCTCTCTCCCCATCCCTCACTCAATCTCTCACCATCCCTCGCTCAATCTCTCCCCATCCCTCGCTCAATCTCTCCCCATCCCTCACACTCTCCCCACCAATCCCTCACTCACTCACTCAGTCTCCCTTTCGCTCCATCTCCGTCTCTCGCTCTTCCTTTCTCTCCATCCCTCACTCACTCGCTCTTCCTTTCTCTCCATCCCTCACTCACTCTCTCTTACTTTCTCTCCATCCCTCAGTCATTTTCCCCAGCCCTCACTCACTCCAACCCCATCCCTCACTCACTCACTCTCCCTGTGACTCCATCTCTCAGTCTCTCGCTCTTCCTTTCTCTCCAGCCCTCACTCACTCTATACTGATCCCTCAGTCACTCTTCCTTTCTACCCACCCCTCACTCACTCTCTCTCCCCACACCTCAATCACTCTCACGCCATCCCTCACTCAAACCCTCTCTCTCCATCCCTCACTCACTCTCAGCTCGCCATCCCTCACTCACTCTCTCGCCACCCCTACATCACTGTCTCTTGCCATCCCTCACTCAATCTCTCTCTGCAGCTATCACTCACTCACTCTCCCCAGCCATCACTCACTCTAACCCCATTCCTCATTCACTCACTCACTCTTCCTGTCGCTCCATCTCTCAGTCTCTCGCTCTTCCTTTCTCTCAATCCCTCACTCACTCTCCCCAGCCCTCACTCATTCACTCTCCCCAGCCATCACTCACTCTCCCCATCCCTCACTCACTCAGTCCATCCCCATCCCTCACTCACTCTGTCCATCCCCATCCCTCACTCACTCTCTTTCACGCCAGCCCTCACTCACTCACTCTCTCGACATCCCTCACTCACTCTCTCCCCATCGGTCACTCCTTTACTCTCACTCCCTCACTTTCTCCCCATCCCTCACTCACTCTCCCCAATGCTCTCTCTCTCACTATCCCCATCCCTCACTCTCTGCCTTTCGTTCCATTCCTCACTCACTCTCTTCCTTTCTCTCCATCCATCACTCACTCTCTGTTCCATTCTCTCCATCCCTCACTCACTCTCCCCAGCCCTCACTCATTCGCCACAGCCCTCACTCACATTCTCCCCAGGCATCAATTACTCTCTCTCCACATCCCTCAATCACTCTCTCCCCACCCCTCACTCATTCATTTCCCACCCCTCACTCAATATCTCACTCACTCACTCTGTCGCCATCCCTCATTCACTCTCTTTCACGCCATCCCTCACTCACTCTCTCTCGCCATCACTCACTCACTCTCATGCCATCCCTCACTCACACTCTCTCTCTCAATCCCTCATTTACTCACTCTCTCCCCACCGCTCACTCCCGCACTCTCTCCCCAACCCACACTCACCCTCTACCCAACCCTCACTCACTCACTATCCCCATCCCTCACTCACTCACTCTCTTCCTTTCTCTCCATTTCTTGCTCACTCGCTGTTCCTTTCTCTCCATCCCTCACACTCTGCCCAGCCCTCACTCACTCTCCCCAGGCCTCACTCACTGACTCTTCCCCATCACTCAATCACTCTATCCCATCCCTCAGTCACTCACTCACTCTGCCTGTCTCTCCAGCCCTCAGTCACTCTCCCCACCCCTCACTCACTCACTCCCCATCGCTCACTCACTCACACACTCGCCATTCCTCACTCTCTCTCTCTGACTCCCCCCATCCCTCTGTCATTCTCTCTCCCTCCCTTTTCTCATGCACTCTTTCTCTTTGCTTCCCTCACTCACTCTCTCTCACAATCCCTCACTCACCCTCTCACAATCCCTAACGCACTCTCTCTCCCTGTCTCTTCCCATTCCTCAGTCATTATCTCTTTCCCTTCCCATTCCTCACTCACTCTCTCTCTCATCCCTCACTGACTCTGTCTCTCCCAATCTCTCAGTCACTTTCTCCCTGTCTCTCTCAATGTCTCACTCAGTTTCTACCAATTCCTCACTCACACAACATCCCTCACTGGATCTCTACCCATCCCTAACTCACTCACTCTACCCAAACCTCACGCACTCACTCACCCACTCTCTCCATTCCTTACTCATTCTATACCCATCCCTCACTCATTCTCTCCCCATCCCTCACTCACTCTCTCCCCATCCCTCACTCACTCTCTCCCCATCCCTATCCCTCCCTCTCACTCTCCCGCTCCCCATCCTTCACTCATTCTCTGCCCATCCTTCACTCATTCTCTCCCCACCCTCCCTCTCTCCCCACCCCTCCCTCACTCTCTCTCGCCACCCCTCCCTCACTCTCCCCACCCCTCCCTCACTCTCTCTCCCCATCTCTCACACCCTGACTCTGTCCCCATCCCTCACTCACTCTCTTCCCAACCCTCACTCATTCACTATCCCCATCCCTCACTCTCTTCCTTTCTCTCCATTTCTCACTCACTCTGTTCCTTTCTCTCCATCCCTCTCACTTCCCCCAGCCCTCACTCACTCACTCCCCCCACCCCTCATGCACTCTCTCTCCCCACCCCTCACGCACTTTCTCTCCCCATCCCTCAAGCACTCACTCCCTTCATGCACTCTCTCTCCCCATTCTTCATGCACTCCCTATCTTCCCATTTCTCACTCGCTCCTTATCCCTCACTCACTCTCCCTGTCTGTCCCCATCCCTCACTCTCCCTCTCACCATCCGTCACTCACTCTCTCCCTATCCCTCACACATTCTCTCTGTCTGCTTCTCCCCATCCCTCACTCATTATCCCCCCATTCTCCATTCACTCACTCTACATCCCTCACTCACTGTCCCTCTCCCCATCCCGCATTCACTCACTCTCCCCATCACTCACTCACTCTCTCCCCAGCGCTCACTATCTCCATCTCATTCCACCCCTCACTCACTCATTCTCCCCAACACCATCTCTCTTCGCAGCCCTCACTCTCTCTTCGCAGCCCTCACTCTCTCTCTCGCTATCCCTCACTCTCTCTCTCGCTATCCCTCACTCTCTCTCTCTCACCCCATTCCTCCCTCACTCTCTCTCCCCACCCCTCCCTCACTCTCTCTCCCCCACCCCTCCCTCACTCGATCGCTCTCGCCCCATCTCTCACTCAATCTCTCTCTCTCCCCATCCCTCACTCACTCTCTTTCACGCCAGCCCTCACTCAATCTCTCTCTCTCCCCACCCCACACTCACTCTCTCTCCCCAGCCCTCAGTCACTCACTCTCCCCAGGCCTCAGTCAGTCTCTCACCACACCCCTCAATCACTCGTTTCCCACCCCTCACTCAATCTCTCACTCGCCCCATCTCTCACTCACTCTCTTGCCATCCCTCACTCACACTCCCTCTCCCCATCCTTCATTCACTGTCCCCATCCCTCATTCCTGCACTCTCTCACCCTATTGCTCACTCCCTCACTCTCTACCCAACCCTCACGCACTCACTATCCCCATCCCTCACTCACTCACTCACTCTTCACAGGCCTCACTCACCTACTCTCTCTCCATGCCTCACTCACTCTCTTCCACTATCCCTCACTCTCACTCTCCCCATCCCTCACTCACTCACCCACCCCATCCCTTACTCACTCATCCCATCCCTCACTAAGTCACTCTCCCTATCCATCACTCACTCTCTTTCACGCCAGCCCTCACTCACTCTCTCTCTCCCCAGCCCTCACTAACTCACTCTCCCCAGGCTTCAATCAGTCTCTCTCTACACCCCTCACTCACTCATTTCCCACCCCTCACTCAATCTCGCCATCCCTCACTCACTCTCTTTCACACCAGCCCACACTCACTCTCTCTTGCCATCCCTCACTCACACTCCTTCTCCCCATCCTTCATTCACACACTCTCTCCCTATCGCTCACTCCCTCACTCTCTCACTATCCCCATCCCTCACTCACTCACTCTCCACAGCCTCACTCACTCACTCTTCACACGCCTCACTTACCTACTCTCTCCCCATACCTCACTCACTCAACATCCCTCACTCTCTATCCCTAGTACTCACTCACTCACTCTCCCCAGCCCTCACTCACACACTCTCCCCATCCCTCTCACTCATTCACTCTCCCCATCCCACACTCACTCTCTCCCCATCCCACACTCACTCTCTCCCCATCCCTCGATCACTCTCTCCCCATCCCTCACACTGTCCCCACCAATCCTTCACTCACTGATTCAGTCTCCCAGGCACTCCATCTCTCAGTCTCTCGCTCTTCCTTTCTCTCCATCCCTCACTCACTCTCTCTTCCTTTCTCTCCAGCCCTGTCATTCTCCCCAGCCCTCACTCATTCGCTCCCCATCGCTCACTTGCTCACACTCTCCCCATCCCTTAATCACCCAATCTCTCCTCAGCCCTCAATCACCCAATCTCTCTCCATCCCTCACTCACTCACTCTCTCCCCATCCCTGACTCACTCTCTCCGCACCCCTCACTCACTCACCCTCTCCCCATCCCTCACTCTCATTCTGTCTCCATCCCTCACCTCACTCACTGTCCCCATCTATTCTTCTCTCTCCCCATCCCTCACTCTCTCTCTCTCCCCATCCCTCACTCACTCGCTCTCTCTCCCCATCCCTCACTCGCTCGCTCTCTCTCCCCATCCCTCACTCGCTCTCTCCCCATCCCTCACTCGCTCTCTCCCCATCCCTCACTCGCTCTCCAACCCCATCCCTCACTCGCTCTCCAACCCCATCCCTCACTCGCTCTCCAACCCCATCCCTCACTCGCTCTCTCTCTCCCCATCCCTCACTCGTTCTCTCTCTCCCCATCCCTCACTCGTTCTCTCTCTCCCCATCCCTCACTCTCTCTCTCTCCCCATCCCTCACTCTCTCTCTCTCCCCATCCCTCACTCTCTCTCTCTCCCCATCCCTCACTCTCTCTCTCTCCCCATCCCTCACTCTCTCTCTCTCTCTCCCCATCCCTCACTCTCTCTCTCTCTCTCCCCATCCCTCACTCTCTCTCTCTCTCTCCCCATCCCTCACTCTCTCTCTCTCTCTCCCCATCCCTCACTCTCTCTCTCTCTCTCTCTCCCCATCCCTCACTCTCTCTCTCTCTCTCTCTCCCCATCCCTCACTCTCTCTCTCTCTCTCCCCATCCCTCACTCTCTCTCTCTCTCTCCCCATCCCTCACTCTCTCTCTCTCTCTCTCTCCCCATCCCTCACTCTCTCTCTCTCTCTCTCCCCATCCCTCACTCTCTCTCTCTCTCTCTCCCCATCCCTCACTCTCTCTCTCTCTCTCTCCCCATCCCTCACTCTCTCTCTCTCTCTCTCCCCATCCCTCACTCTCTCTCTCTCTCTCCCCATCCCTCACTCTCTCTCTCTCTCCCCATCCCTCACTCTCTCTCTCTCTCCCCATCCCTCACTCTCTCTCTCTCTCTCTCCCCATCCCTCACTCTCTCTCTCTCTCCCCATCCCTCACTCACTCTCCCCATCCCTGTCTCTCTCCACATCCCTCACTCTCTCTCTCTCTTCCCATCCCTCACACTCATTCACTCTCCCAGCCTTCACTCACTCACTCTCCCCATCCCACAGTCTCTCTCTCCCAATCCCTCACTCTCTCTCTCTCTCCCTATAGATGTCTCTCTCTCCCCATCCCTCACTCTCTCTCTCCCCATCCCTCACTCTCTCTCTCCCCATCCCCGTCCCTCACATTCTCACTCCCCATCCCTCACTCTCTCACTCCCCATCCCTCACTCTCTCACTCCCCATCCCTCACTCTCTCACTCCCCATCCCTCACTCTCCCTCCATCCCTCCCTCACTCTCCCTCCATCCCTCCCTCACTCTCTCCCTCCATCCCTCCCTCACTCTCTCTCGCCATCCCTCCCTCACTCACATTCATGCCATCCCTCACTCACACTCTCTCTCCCATCCCTCATTCACTCAATCTCTCCCAATCGCCTACTCCCTCACTCACTCTCTCCCTAACCCTCACTCACTCACTATCCCCATCCCTCACTCACTCACTCTCTTCCTTTCTCCATTCCTCACACACTCTCTTTCTTTCTCTTCATCCATCCCTCACACTCTGTTCCTTTCACTCCATCACTCACTCACTCTCCCCATCCCTCACTCACTCTCTCTCCCCAACCTTTACTCAAACTCTCTCTCCCCATCGCTCACTCTCAACCTTTCTCTATCTCCACCCCTCACTCACTCTGTCTCCCCATCACTCACTCTCAACCTTTCTCTCTTTCCACCCCTCACTCACTCTCCCCATCCCTCGTTCACTCACTCTCTCCCCATCCCTCGTTCTCTCACTCTCTCCATCTCACTCTCCCTCTCACTTACAAATTCTCTCGTCTTTCTCTGCCTCTTCCCATTCTTCAGTCATTCTTTCTCCCTCCCCTTTTCTCATGCACTCTCTCATTGCTTCCCTCACTCACCCTCTCCCCATCCTTCACTCACTCACTCTCACAATCCCTAACGCACTCTCTCTCCCTGTCTCTTACCATTCCTCAGTCATTATCTCTTTCCCTTCCCATTCCTCTCACACTCTCACTCTCCCTCTCCTCATCCCTCACTGACTCTGTCTCTCCCAAACCCTCACTCACTCTCTCTCCCCATCGCTCACTCTCTCCCTCTTATTCCACCCCTCACTCTTACTCTCCCGATCACTCTGTCTCCCCAGCCCTCACTCACCCTCACCCAATCGCTCACTCACTCACTCTCGCCCCATCCCTCACTCTTTCACTCTCTTGCCCCATCCCTCACTCACTTACTCTCTCGCCCCATCCCTCACTCACTCACTCTCTTCCCCATCCCTCATTCACTCACCCACCCCATCCCTTACTCACTCACCCCATCCCTCACTAATTCACTCTCCCCATCCATCACTCAATCACTCTACCCCATCCCTCACTCACTCTCCCTGTCTCTCCATCCCTCACTCACTCTCTCTTCCTATCTCTCCATCCCTCACTCACTCTCTCTTCCTATCTCTCCATCCCTCACTCTCTCTCTCTCTCTTCCTTGGTCTCCATCCCTCACTCACTCTCCCGAGCCCTCAATCACTTACTCACCCCAGCCCTCACTCACTCAGTCTCTCACAAACCCTCACGATCTCTCTCACCCATCCCTCACTCTCTCCTCGTCACTCACGCTCTCTCATCCCTCACTCACCCACTCCTTCTCTCTCCCAAACCCCCACTCACTTATTCCCTCTGTCTCTCCCAATGTCTCACTCACTCTCTCCCCATTCCACACTCTCTCCCCATCCCTCACTCACTCTCTCTCACCATCCCTCACTCATTCTCTGGGTCTCAAAATCCCACACTCACTCTCTCTCTCTCCCAATCCCTCACTTACTCTCTCTCTCTCTCTCTCTGCCTCTCCCCATCATGCACTCACTCTCTCTCTCCCCATCCGCCATTCACTCACCCCACATCCCTCAATCATTTTCCCTCTCCCCATCCCTCACGCACTCTGTTCCCACCCCTCATGCACTCTCTCTCCCCACCCCTCACGCATTCACTCTCCCCAGCCCTCATGCACTCTCCCGCCCCACCTCTCATGCACTCTCTCTCTTCCCATCTCTCACTCACTCTCTCTGCTCATCCCTCACTCACTCTCCCTCTCTTCATCCATCACGCTCTCTCTCTCACCCTATCCCTTACTCATTCCCTCTCTGCCTCTCCCTATCCCTCACTCACTCCCTATCCCTCACTCATTCACACACTCGCCCTATCCCTCACTCACTCACTCTCACCCCATCACTCACTCACTCTTTCTCTCCCCAGCGCTCACTCACTCCATCGCATTCCACCCCTCACTCACTCTCCCCATCTCTCACTCACTCTTCCCAGCCCTCAATTTCTCTCCCGCCATCCCTCACTCACTCTCTCATGTCATCCCTCGCTCACTCTCTCTCTCGCCAGCCCTCACTCACTCACCACCCCTCACTCACTCACTCTCTTTCCCCACCTCACACTCACTCTCTCTCCCCACCCGTCTCTCACTCTCTCTCTCGTCATCACTCACTCACTCTCTCTCTCGTCATCCCTCACTCACTCTCTCTCTCTCGCCATCCCTCACTCACTCTCTCTCTCTCTCGCCATCCCTCACTCACTCGCCACCTCTCTCACTCACTCTCTGTCTCTCCATCCCTGACTCACTCAATCACCTTCCCTCACTCACCAACTCACTCTCTCCCCATCCCTTTGTCACTCACTCTCTCCCCATCCCTCACTCACCCACTCTCTCCCCACCCTCACTCCCTTTCTTTCTTTCTCCGCATTCCTCACTGATTCTCTCTTTCTTTCTCCCCATCCCTCACTCACTCACTCTCTCCTACATCCATCACTCACTCACTTTCTCTCTCTCTCTCCCCACCCCTCACTCACTCCCTCTCTCTCCCCACCCCTCACTCACTATCTCCACCAACCCCCCCGCCCGGCCCACCCCGGGGCGGCACTGTGGTTAGCACTGCTGCCTCACAGCTCCAGTGACCCGGGTTCGGTTCTGGGTACTGCCTGTGCAGAGTTTGCAAGTTCTCTTTGTGACCGCGTAGATTTCCGCCGGGTTTTCTCCGGGTGCTCCGGTTTCCTCCCACAGCCAAAGACTTGCAGGTTGATAGTTAAATTGGCTATTGTACATTGCCCCTAGTGTATGCAGGTGATAGGATAATTGTGGGGATGTGGTAGGGAATATAGGATGAATGTAGGATTAGTATAAATGGGTGGTTGATGGTCGGCACAGAATCGGTGGGCCAAAGGCCCTGTTTCAGTGCTGTATCACTCTATGACACTCTCTCTCCCAGATTCCTTACGCACCCTCTCCCCATCCCTCACTCACTCACTCACTCCACATTCCTCACTCACTCTCTCACCATTCCTCATTCATTCACTCTCTCCCCATCCCTCACTCACCGACTCACTCTCTCCCCATCTCTCACTCACTCACTATCTCCCCATCCAACACTCACTCACTATCTCCCCATCCAACACTCACCCACTATCTTCACATTACTCGATCACTCCACATCCCTCACTCTGAATCTCTCGCCATCCCTCACTCACTCTCTCGTCATCCCTCACTCTCTCTCTCCCCACCCGTCACTCACTCTCTCTCCCCATCCCTCACTCACTCTCTCTCTCGTCATACCTCACTCACTCTCTCTCTCGTCATCCCTCACTCACTCTCTCTCTCCCCACCTCTCTCTCACTCTCTCTATCCCTGACTCACTCAATCACCTTCCCTCACTCACCGACTCACTCTCTCCCCATCCCTTTGTCACTCACTCTCTCCCCATCCCTCACTCACCCACTCTCTCCCCACCCCTCAGTCACTATCTCCACACTCACTCACTCTTGCACCAAGCTCACCCACTCCCACTCCCCACCCTCAATCACTCTCTCTTCCCATCCCTCCCTCACTCTCTCACCCCAACCCGCTCTCACTCTCTCTCCTCATCCCTCCCTCACTCTTTCTCCCAATCCCTCCATCACTCTCTCCCCAACTCTCCCTAACTCACTCTCACCCCCACCACTCACTCACTCCCTCATAACTCACTCTCCCCACCCCTCACTCACTCACACTCCCCACCCCTCACTGAATTTCGTGCTCGATTCATCTCTCACTCTCTCGAGTCATCCCTCGCTGACTCACTCTCTTGCCGTCGCTCACTCACTCACCATCCCTCATTCACTTACCCTTGCCATCCGTCATTCAATCACTCTCTCCATCCCTTACTCACACCCTCTCCAAATAGGTTATTCATTCACTCTCTCCCCAACCTTCACTCTCTCTCTCTCCCCAACCCTCGATCTCTCTCTCTCCCCAACCCTCACTCTCTCCCCACCCTTCACTCACTCTCTCCCCAACCCTCACTCACTCTCTCTCCACCAACCCTCACTCTCCCCATTCCTCACTCATTCTCTCTTTCTTTCTCCCCATCCCTCACTCACACACCCTTTCTCCCCATCCCTCAGTCACTCTCTCTCTTGCCATCCCTCACTCACTCCCTCTCGCCATCCCTCACTCACTCTCTCTCTCGCCATCCCTCACTCTCTCTCTCTCGGCAACCCTCACTCACTCTCTCACCCCACCCCTCACTCACTCTCTCACCCCACCCCTCACTCACTCTCCCAGGTTCCTTACTCACTTTCTCCCCATCCCTCACTCACTCTCTCGTCATCCCTCACTCACTCTCTCGTCATCCCTCACTCACTCTCTCTCACTCGCCATCCCTCACTCACTCACTCTCACTCGCCATCCCTCACTCACTCACACTCGCCATCCCTCACTCACTCTCTCTCACTCGCCATCCCTCACTCACTCTCTCTCACTCGCCATCCCTCACTCACTCTCTCTCACTCGCCATCCCTCACTCACTCTCTCTCACTCGGCATCCCTCACTCACTCTCTCTCACTCGGCATCCCTCACTCACTCTCTCTCACTCGGCATCCCTCACTCACTCTCTCGGCATCCCTCACTCACTCTCTAGCCATCCCTCACTCACTCTCTAGCCATCCCTCACTCACTCTCTCGGCATCCCTCACTCACTCCCTCGCCACCCCTCACTCACCCCACCCCTCACTCACTCTCTCACCCCACCCCTCACTCACTCTCTCACCCCACCCCTCACTCACTCTCTCACCCCACCCTTCTCTCTCTCTCCCAGGTTCCTTACTCACTTTCTCCCCATCCCTCACTCACTCTCTTGCCATCTCTCACACTCTCTCACCGTCGCTCATTCACTCACTCTCAGTTTCACATTCACTCATTCTCTCCACATCGCACACTCACTCTCTCCCCATCCCTCACTCACTCTCTCCCCATCTCTCACTCACTCTCTCCCTCCCCAACCCTGACTTGCTCACTCTCTCCCCATCCCTCAAGCACACACTCTCTCCCCAACCCTCACTTACACACTCTCTCCCCATCCATCATTCACTCACTCTCGCCCGATCCCACAATCACTATCTCCAAATCCCTCACTCACTCCCTCAACATCGATCACTCACACACTATCTCCACATCACTCACTCACTCCACATCTGTCACCCACTCACTATCTCCACATCCCACCCTCACTCACTATCTCCACATCCCACACCCACTCACTCTCTCATCATCCATCACTCACTCTCTCTCTCATCATCCATCACTCACTCTCTCTCTCATCATCCATCCCCCACTCACTCTCTCTCCCCAACCCTCACTCACACACTCTCTCCCCAACCCTCACTCTCACACTCTCACCCGACCCCACACTCACTACCTCCAAATCCCTCACTCACTCAACATCCATCACTCACACACTATCTCCACATCCTTCACTCATTCCATATCCCTCACTCACTCCACATCTCTCACTCACACTTTCTCCCCAACCCTCACTCACTCTCTCTCGCCATCCCTCACTTACGCTCTCTCTTGCCATCCCCCACTCACTGAATCTCTCGCCATCTCTCACTCACTCACTCTCTCGCATTCCCTCACTCACTCTCTCTCTGGTCATCCCTCACTCAGCCTCTCTCGCCAACTCTCACTCACCGTTCTCACCATCCCTCACTCACTCTCTCTCGCGCCATCCCTCACTCACTCTCTCTCTCTCGCCATCCCTCGCTCACTCTCTCTCTCGCCATCCCTCGCTCACTCTCTCACTATCCCCATCCCTCACGCGCTCACTCTCCCCACCCATCATGCACTCACTCCCTCTCCCCCCCAACACATTCTCTCCCCACCCTTAACACACATTCTCTCTCCACCCCTCACACACATTCTGCCCCATCCCTCACTCACTGTCGCCTTCTCTGATACACTCACTCTCTCCACATCCTTCACACTCCACATCCCCCACTCATTCTCTCCCTCAGCATCACTCTCAATCTCTCTCCCCAAGCCTCACGCACTCACTCTCCCCACCCCTCAGTCACTCACTCTCTCCACTCCTCACACACATTCTCTCTCCTGCCCCATCCCTCACTCACTCTCTCTCTTGCCATCCCTCACTCACTCTTTCTCGCCATCCCTCACTCAGTCTCTCTCTCGACATCCCTCACTCAGTCTCTCTCTCGACATCCCTCACTCAGTCTCTCTCTCGACATCCCTCACTCAGTCTCTCTCTCGACATCCCTCACTCAGTCTCTCTCTCGACATCCCTCACTCAGTCTCTCTCTCGACATCCCTCACTCAGTCTCTCTCTCGACATCCCTCACTCAGTCTCTCTCTCGACATCCCTCACTCAGTCTCTCTCTCGACATCCCTCACTCAGTCTCTCTCTCGACATCCCTCACTCAGTCTCTCTCTCGACATCCCTCACTCAGTCTCTCTCTCGACATCCCTCACTCAGTCTCTCTCTCGACATCCCTCACTCACTTTCCCTCTCGCCATCCCTCAGTCACACTCCCTCTCGACATCCCTCACTCAGTCTCTCTCTCGACATCCCTCACTCAGTCTCTCTCTCGACATCCCTCACTCAGTCTCTCTCTCGACATCCCTCACTCAGTCTCTCTCTCGACATCCCTCACTCAGTCTCTCTCTCGACATCCCTCACTCAGTCTCTCTCTCGACATCCCTCACTCAGTCTCTCTCTCGACATCCCTCACTCAGTCTCTCTCTCGACATCCCTCACTCAGTCTCTCTCTCGACATCCCTCACTCAGTCTCTCTCTCGACATCCCTCACTCAGTCTCTCTCTCGACATCCCTCACTCAGTCTCTCTCTCGACATCCCTCACTCAGTCTCTCTCTCGACATCCCTCACTCAGTCTCTCTCTCGACATCCCTCACTCAGTCTCTCTCTCGACATCCCTCACTCACTTTCCCTCTCGCCATCCCTCAGTCACACTCCCTCTCACCATCCCTCACTCACTCTCTCTCTTGCCATCCCTCACTCACTCTCTCTACCCACACCCCTCACTCACTCACTCCATATCCCTCTCATCGCCATCCCTCACTCACTCTCTCTCTTGCCATCTCTGACGCACTCACTCACCCCAACAACCCTAACTCAATCACCGCATATACCTCACTCACTCCCCATCCTTCACTGTCACTCTCTCTCTCGCCATCCCTCACTCACTCACCCGCCGTCTCTCACACACTCTCGCCATCTCTCACACTCCTTCGCTGTCCCTCTCACTCTCTCACCGTCGCTCATTCACTCACTCTCTCACCATCTCACATTCACTCACTCTCTCCACATCCCTAACTCATTCACTCTTTCCTCATCCCTCACTCATTCACTCTCTCCCCATCCCTCACTCACACTCTCTCCCCATCCCTCACTCACACTCTCTCCCCATCCCTCACTCACACTCTCTCCCCATCCCTCACTCACTCACTCTCTCCCCATCCCTCACTCACTCACTCTCTCCCCATCCCTCACTCACTCACTCTCTCCCCATCCCTCACTCACACACTCTCTCCCCAACGCTCACTCACACACTCTCTCCCCAACGCTCACTCACACACTCTCTCCCCAATGCTCACTCACACACTCTCTCCCCAACGCTCACTCACACACTCTCCCTATCCATCATTCACTCACTCTCACCCGATCCCACACTCACTATCTCCATATCCCAGACTCACACATGATCTCCACATCCCACACTCACTCCACATCTCTCACTCACTCACTATCTCCACATCCCTCACTCACTCTCTCTCTTCATCTATCACTCACGCTATCTCTCGTCATCCCTCACTCACTCTCTCGCTCGCTATCCTTCACTCAATCACTCCCCATCCCTCAGTCACTCTCTCTCTTGCCATCTCTCACTCACTCTCTCTCTCGCCATCCCTCACTCACTCTCTCATCACCCCTCACTCACTCTCTCTCTCCCCAACCCTCACTCATCCTCCCTTCCCACTGCTCACTCACTCACTCTCTCTCCCCACCCCTCACTTACTCTCTCTCCCCACCCCTCACTCACTCTCTCTCGCCCCATCCCTCACTCACTCTCTCTCTCCCCACCCTCTCTCTCTCTCCCAGATTCCTTATTCACTCTCTCCCTATCCCTCGCTCACTGTCCCGCTGTCGCTCACTCACTCTCCCGCTGTCGCTCACTCTCTCGCCGTCCCTCACTCACTCATTCGTCATCCATCAGTCACTCTCTCGTCATCTCTCACTCACTCACTCTCCCCATCCCTCACTCACTCTCTCTTGCCATACCTCACTCACTATCTCTCTCGCTCCATCCCTCACTCACTCTCTCTCTCTCGCCATCTGACTCACTCACTCTCCCCGCATCCCTCACTCACTCTCTCACCGTCTCACATTCACTCACTCTCTCCACATCCCTAACTCACTCACTCTCCCCCAACCCTGACTTGCTCACTCACTCCCCATCCCTCACTCATTCACACTCTCCCCATGCCTCACTCAACATCTCGACATCCATCACTCACTCAACATCTCCACATCCCTCACTCACACACACTCTCTCGCCATCCCTCACTCACACACTCTCCCCCCAAACCTCACTCACACACTCTCTCCCCATCTCTCATTCACACACTCTCTCCCCATCTCTCATTCACACACTCTCTCCCCATCTCTCATTCACACACTCTCTCCCCATCTCTCATTCACACACTCTCACCCGATCCCACACTCACTATCTCCAAATCCCTCATTCACTCACTCAACATCCATCACTCACTCACTATCTCCACATCCCAGACTCACACACTATCTCCACATCCCTCACTCACTCCACATCCCTCACTCACTCCACATGCCTCACTCACTCCACATGCCTCACTCACTCCACATGCCTCACTCACTCCACATGCCTCACTCACTCCACATGCCTCACTCACCCCACATGCCTCACTCACCCCACATGCCTCACTCACCCCACATATCTCACTCACCCCACATATCTCACTCACTCCACATATCTCACTCACTCCACATATCTCACTCACTCCACATATCTCACTCACTCTCTCTCCATCCCTCACTCTCTCTCTCTTCATCCCTCACTCTCTCTCTCTTCATCCCTCACTCTCTCTCTCTTCATCCCTCACTCTCTCTCTCTTCATCCCTCACTCTCTCTCTCTTCATCCCTCACTCTCTCTCTCTCTCGCCATCCCTCACTCACTGAATCTCTCACCATCTCTCACTCACTCTCTCCCTCGACATCCCCCACTCTTTCTCGCTCGCATTCCCGCACTTTCTCCCTCGCTATCCCGCACTCATTCTCTCGCCATCCCTTACTCACTCTCTCTCTCGCCATCCCTCACTCACTCTCTCTTGCCATATCCACTCACTCACTCAATCTCTCTATCTGTCTCTCCCCATCCCTCACTCACTCAATCCCCATCCCTCACTCACTGTCGCCTTCTCTGACACACTCACTCTACATCCCTCACTTACTCTCTCCCTCGGCATCCCTCACTCGCTCTCTCTCTCTCGCCATCCCTCAGTCACACTCTTTCTCGCCATCTCTGACTCCCTCACTCTCCCCACATCCCTCACGCACTCCATATCCCTCACTCACTCCCCATCACTCACTCATTCACTCTCTCGACATCCCTCACTCATTCACTCTCTCGACATCCCTCACTCATTCACTCTCTCGACATCCCTCACTCACTCTCTCTCTCGCCATCCCTCACTCACTCTCTCTCTCGCCATCCCTCACTCACTCTCTCTCTCGCCATCCCTCACACTCTCTCTCTCGCCATCCCTCACTCACTCTATCCCTCGCCATCTCAGACTCACTCACTCTCCCCACATCCCTCACTCACTCACTCCCCATCCCTCACTCACTCCACATTCCTCACTCACTCTCTCCCTTGGCATTCCACACTCACTCTCTCTCTCTCGCCATCCCTCACTCGCTCTCTCTCTCTATCCCTCACTCATTCTCTCTCTCGCCTTCCCTCACTCACTCACTCTCTCGCTCGCCATCCCTCACTAACTCTCTATTGCCATCCCTCACTCACTCACTTGTCATCTCCACTCACTCACTCAATCTCTCTATCTGTCTCTCCCCATCCATCACTCACTCAATCCCCCTCCCTCACTCACCCTCTCTCTCTCTACCCCTCAGTCACTCTCTCTCCCCACCCCTCAGTCACACTCTCCCCATCCCTCAAGCGCTCACTCTCCCCATCCCTCACGCACTCACTCTCTCGCCATCCCTCACTCACTCCACATCCCTCGGCATCGCTCACTCGCTCTCTCTCTCGCCATCCCTCTCACTCTCTCTCTCTCGCCATCCCTCACTCACTCTCTCTCGCCATACCTCCCTCACTATCTCTCTCGCTCCATCCCTCACTCACTCTCTCTCTGTCGCCATCCCTCAAACACTCTCTCTCTCGCCATACCCCACTCACTCACTCTCTCTCCATCCCTCACTCACTCACTATCTCGCCATCCCCCACTCACTCACTCACTCCCGACATCCCTCTCACTCTCTCTCGACATCCCTCACTCACTCACTCTCTCTCCCCGCCCAACACATTCTCTCCCCACCCTTAACACATGTTGTCTCACAACCCCTTACACACATTCTCTCTCCTGCCCCATCGCTCACTCACTCTCGCCTTCTCTGATACACTCACTCACACCACATCCCTCACTCAGTCCCCATCCCTCACTCAATTCACTCTCTCGCCATCCCTCACTCACTCTCTCTCTCTCTCTTGCCATCCCACAATCACTCTCTCTCTCGCCATACCCCACTCACTCACTCTCTCTCCATCCCTCACTCACTCACTCTCTCCCCATCCCACACACATCTTCTCTCTCCCCACCCCTCAGTCACTCTCTCCCCACCAACTCTCACTCTCCCCATCCTTCACACACTCACTCTCCCCACCCCTCAGTCACTCACTCCCCCCCGCCCCAACACATTCTCTCCCCACCCTTAACACATATTCTCTCTCCACCCCTCACATGCATTCTCTCTCCTGCCCCATCGCTCACTCACTCTCGCCTTCTCGGATACACTCACTCACACCATATCCCTCACTCAGTCCCCATCCCTAAATCACTCACTCTATCGCCATCTCTCACTCTCTCTCTCTCATCCCTCACTCTCTCGCCATCCCTCACTCACTCTCTCTCGCCATACCACACTCACTCTCTCTCGCCATCCCTTACTCACTCTCTCTCTCTCGCCATCTCTGACTCAGTCACTCTCCCCACATCCCACACTCACTCACTCCCCATCCCTCACTCACTCCCCATCCCTCACTCACTCTCTCCCTCGGCATTCCTCACTCACTCTCACTCTCTCTCACTCTCTCTCTCGCCATCCCTCACACTCTCTCTCTCGCCATCCCTCACGCACCCTCTCTTCCCCCCGACACATTCACTCCCCACCCTTAACACATGTTCTCTCTCCACCCCTCACACACATTCTCTTTCTGTCCCATCCCTCACTCACTCTCTCTCTCGCCATCCCTCACTCACCCTCTCATCACCACTCACTCACTCTATCGCTCATTAACTCTCTCTCTCGCTATCTCCACTCAATCACTCTCTCTCTCGCCAACCCACATTCACTCTCTCTCCATCCCTCACTCAATCTCCTTCCCTCACTCACTCCTCATCCCTCACTCATTCACTCTCTCGCCATCCCTCACTCACTCACTATCTTGCCATCCCTCTCACTCTCTCTCTCGCTCACCATCCCTCAGTCACTCAACCCCTCGCCATCCCTCACTCACTCACTCTCTCTCGCCATCTCAGACTCACTCACTCTCCCCTAATCCCTCACTCACTCCACATCTGTCACTCACCCATTCCATTTCCCTCATTCACTCCCCATCCCTCACTCGCTCTGTCTCGTCATCCCTCAGTCACTCTCTCTCGCCATCCCTCACTCACTCACTCTCTCGCCATCCCTCACTCACTCACTCTCGCTATCCCTCACTCATTCTCTCTCTCGCCATCCCTCACTCATTCTCTCTCTCGTAATCCCTCACTCATTCTCTCTCTCGCCATCCCTCACTCACTCTCTCGCTCGCCATCCCTCACTCACTCTCTCGCTCGCTGTCTCTGCCTCATTCACTCTCCCCACATCCCTCACTCACTCCCCATCCCTCACTCATTCACTCTCTCGCCATCCCTCACTCATTCACTCTCTCTCGACAGCCCTCTCACTCTCTCTCTCGCCATCCCTCACTCACCCTCTCTCGCCATACCACACTCACTCTCTCGCCATCCCTCACTCACTCACTCTCTCACCATCTCCACTCAATCATTCTCTCTCTCGCCATCCCACACTCACTAACTCAATCTGCTTCCCTCGCTCACTCATTCTCTCCCCATCCCACACTCACCTTCTCTCTCCCCACCCCTCAGTCACTCTCTCCCCACCAACTCTCACTCTCCCCATCCTTCACGCACTCACTCTCTCCACCCCTCAGTCACTCACTCATTCCCCCCCCCAACACATTCTCTCCCCACCCTTAACACACATTCTCTCTCCTGCCCCATCGCTCACTCACTCTCGCCTTCTCTGATACACTCACTCACACCCACTCACACCATATCCCTCACTCAGTCCCCATCCCTCACTCACTCTTTCGCCATCCCTCAATCTCGCTCTCTCATCCCTCTCACACTCTCGCCATCTCTCACTCACTCTCTCATGCCATACCACACTCACACTCTCTCTCTCCATCCCTTACTCTATCTCTCGCCATCTCTGACTCACTCACTCTCCCCACATCCCACACTCACTCACTCCCCATCCCTCACTCACTCCCCATTCCTCACTCACTCTCTCCCTCGCCATCCCTCACTCGCTCTCTCTCGCCATCCCTCACTCGCTCTCTCGCCATCCCTCACTCGCTCTCTCTCGCCTTCCCTCACTCGCTCTCTCTCGCTATCCCTCACTCTCACTCTCGCCATCCCTCACACTCTCTCTCTCACCATCCCTCATGCACTCACTCTCCCCACCCCTCATGCACCCTCTCTTCCCCCCAACACATTCGCTCCCCACCCTTAACACATGTTCTCTCTCCACCCCTCACTCACATTCTCTTCCTGTCCCATCCCTCACTCACTCCCTCTCCATCTCTGCCTCACACTCACTCCACATTCCTCACTCTCTCTCACTCGCCATCCCTCACTCCGTTTCGCGATCCCTCACTCATTCTCTATCTCGCCATCCCTCACTCACTCTCTCTCTCGCCATCCTTCACTCACTCTCTCTCGCCATCCCTCACTCACTCTCTCTCGCCATCCCTCACTCACTCTCTCTCGCCATCCCTCACTCACTCTCTCTCTCGCCATCCCTGACTCACTCTCTCTCTCGCCGTCTCTGCCTCATTCACTCTCGCGACATCCCTCACACACTCACTCCCCATACCTCACTCATTCACTCTCTCGCCATCCCTCACTCATTCTCTCTCTCGCCATCCCTCACTCACTCTCTCTCTCGACATCCCTCTCACTCACCCTCTCTCACCATACCACACTCACTCTCTCTCTCGCCATCCCTCACTCACTCACTCACCATTGCTCACTCACTCTCTCTCTCACCATCTCCACTCAATCACCCTCTCGCCATCCCACACACTCACTCACCCCATCCCTCACTCACTCAATCTCCTTCCCTTGCTCACTCACTCTCTCCCCATCCCACACTCACTCACCCCATCCCTCACTCACTCAATCTCCTTCCCTCGCTCACTCACTCTCTCCCCATCCCACACTCACTCACTCCATCCCTCACTCACTCAATCTCCTTCCCTCGCTCACTCACTCTCTCCCCATCCCACACTCACCTTCTCTCTCCCCACCCCTCTGTCACTCTCTCCCCACCAACTCTCACTCTCCCCATCCCTCACGCGCTCACTCTCCCCATCCTTCACGCACTCACTCTCCCCACCCCCCCAACACATTCTCTCCCCACCTTAACACATGTTCTCTCTCCACCCCTCACACACATTCACTCTCCTGCCCCAACGCTCACTGACTCTCGCCTTCTCTGATACACTCACTCACACCATATCCCTCACTCAGTCCCCATCCCTCACTCACTCACTCTTTCGCCATCCCTCACTCTCTCTCTTTCTCATCCCTCTCACTCTCTCGCCATCCCTCACTCACTCTCTCTCTCGCCATACCACACTCACTCACTCTCTCTCGCCATCTCTGACTCACTCACTCCCCACATCCCACACTCACTCACTCCCCATCCCTCACTCACTCTGTCCCTCAGCATTCCTCACTCACTCACTCTCATCCCTCTCACTCTCTCTCCATCCCTCACTCACTCTCTCCCTCGGCATTCCTCACTCACTCACTCTCTCTCTCGCCATCCCTCACTCATTCTCTCACTCGCCTTCCCTCACTCACTCACTCTCACTATCCCTCACTCACTCTCACTCGCCATCCCTCACATTCTCTCTCTCACCATCCCTCATGCACTCACTCTCCCCACCCCTCACGCACCCTCTTCCCCCCCAACACATTCACTCTCCACCCTTAACACGTTCTCTCTCCACCCCTCACACACATTCTCTTCCTGTCCCATCCCTCATTCACTCTCTCTCTCGCCATCCCTCACTCACTCTCTCTCCATCTCTGCCTCACTCACTCACTCCACATTCCTCACACTCTCTCAGTCGCCATCCCTCACTCCCTGTTTCGCGATCCCTCACTCATTCTCTATCTCGCCATCCCTGACGCACTCCCCATCCCTCACTCATTCACTCTCTCGTCATCCCTCACTCACTCTCTCTCTCGCCATCCCTCATTCACTCTCTCTCTCGCCATCCCTCATTCACTCTCTCTCTCGCCATCCCTCACTCACTCTCTCTCTCGCCATCCCTCACTCACTCTCTCTCTCGCCATCCCTCACTCACTCTGTCTCTCACTATCCCTCACTCACTCTCTCTCTCACCATCCCTCACTCACTCTCTCTCTCGCCGTCTCTGCCTCATTCACTCTCCCCATATCCCTCACTCACTCCCCAACCCTCACTCATTCACAGTCTCGCCATCCCTCACTCATTCTCTCTCTCGCCATCCCTCACTCACTCTCGCTATCCCTCACTCACTCACTCTCTCGCCATCCCTCACTCACTCTCTCTCGCCATCTCTGCCTCATTCACTGTCTCCACATCCCTCACTCACTCCATATCCCTCACTCACTCCCCATCCCTCACTCATTCACTCTCTCGCCATCCCTCACTCACTCACTCTCTCGCCATCCCTCACTCACTCACTCTCTCGCCATCCCTCTCACCCTCTCTCTCGCTTACCATCCCTCAGTCACTCAACCCCTCGCCATCACTCACTCACTCTCGCCATCTCAGACTCACTCACTCTCCCCTAATCCCTCACTCACTCACTCCACATGCCTCACTCACACTCCATTTCCTTCATTCACTCCCGATCCCTCACTCGCTCTGTCACATCATCCCTCACCCTCTCGTCACCCTCACTCCCTCTCCCTCTCGCAATCCCTCACTCATTCTCTCTGCCGCCATCCTTCACTCACTCTCACGCCATCCCTCACTCACTCTCTCTCACGCCATCTCTCACTCACTCACTCTCACTTTCCCCATCCCTCACGCGCTCACTCTCCCCATCCTTCACGCACTCACTCTCCCCACCCCTCACTCACTCTCTCTCCCGCCGCAACACATTCTCTCCCCACACTTAACACACATTCTCGCTCCACCCCTTACACGCATTCTCTCTCCTGCCTCATCCCTCACTCACTGTCGCCTTCTCAGGCACACTCACTCTCTTCACAATCCTCACTCACTCAAAATCCCTCACTCGCTCCCTCGGCATCCCTCACACACTCTCGCCATCCCTCACTCACACTCTCTCTCGCCATCCCTCACTCACTCTCTCTTGCCATCCCTCACTCACTCTCTCTCTCGCCATCCCCCACTCACTCTCTCTCTCTCGCCATCCCCCACTCACTCTCTCTCTCGTCATCCCTCACTCACTCTCTCTCTCACCATCAATCACACACACTGTCTCGCGATCCCTCACATTCCTCACTCACTCTCTTTCTCGCCATCTCTGTCTCACTCTCTCTCTCGCTCACCACCCTCAGTCACTCAACCCCCCGCCATCCCTCACTCACTCACTCTCTCCCGCCATCTCAGACTCACTCACTCTCCCCACATCCCTCACTCACTCCATATCCCTCACTCTCTCGCCATCCCTCACTCACTCACTCTCTCGCCATCCCTCACTCACTCACTCTCTCGCCATCCCTCACTCACTCACTCTCTCGCCCCACATCCCTCACTGACTCACTCCATATCCCTCACAGTCCCAGTCCCTCACTCATTCACTCTCTCACCATCCCTCACTCACTCTCCCCATCCCTCAGTCAATCACTCTCTCTCCCTCTCAACACATTCACTCCCCAACCTTAACACAGGATCTCTCGCCACACCTCACACACATTCTCAATCCTGCCCCATCCTTCACTCACTCGCCTTCTCTGACACACTCACTCAGTCCATTTCCCTCATTCACTCCCCATCCTTCACTCGCTCTGTCTCGTCCTCCCTCACTCACTCTCTCGCCATCCCTGACTCGCTCTCTCTCACGATCCCTCACTCATTCTCTGTCGCCATCCCTCACTCACTCTCTCACTCGCCATCCCTCACTGACTCTCTCTCTTGCCATCCCTCACTCACTCTCTCTCACTTTCCCCATCCCTCATGCACTCACTCTCCCCATCCTTCACGCAGTCACTCTCCCCACCCCTCAGTCACTCACTCTCTCTCCCGCGCAACACATTCTCTCCCCACATTTCCCTCATTTACTCCCCACCCTCACTTGCTCTGTCTCGTCCTCCCTCACTCACTCTCTCGCCATCCCTCACTCACTCTCTCTCGCCATTCCTCACTCATTCTCTCTCTTGCCATCCCTCACTCATTCTCTCTCTCGCCATCCCTCATTCACACTCTCTCACGCCATCCCTCACTCACACTCTCTCACGCCATCCCTGACTCACTCACTCTCCCCACATCCCTGACTCACTCACTCTCCCCACATCCCTCACACACTCCATATTCCTCACTCACTCATTCACTCTCTCGCCATCCCCCACTCACTCTCTCTCTCCCCATCCCTCACGCACTCACTCTCCCCACCCTACAGGCACTTTCTCTCCCCCCAACATATTCACTCCCCACCCTTAACATATGTTCTCTCTCCACCCCTCACACACATTCTCTCTACTGCCTCATCCCTCACTCACTGTCGCCTTCTCAGACACACTCACTCTCTTCACATCCCTCACTCACTCAAAATCTCTCACTCTCTCTCTCGCCACCTTTCACTCTCTCCCCACCAATACTCACTCTCCCATCCCTCACGCGCTCACTCTCCACATCCCTTACGCTCTCACTTGCCCCATCCCTCAGTCACTCACTCTCTCTCCCCCATACAGATTCTCTCCCCACCCTTTACACACGTTCTCTCTCCACCCCTCACACACATTCTCACCTGCCCCATCCCTCACTTACTCTCGCCTTCTCTGACACACTCACTCTCTCCCCATCCCTCACGCGCTCACTCTCCCCATCCTTCACGCACTCACTCTCCCCACCCCCCCAACACATTCTCTCCCCACCCTTAACACATGTTCTCTCTCCACCCCTCACACACATTCACTCTCCTGCCCCAACGCTCACTGACTCTCGCCTTCTCTGATACACTCACTCACACCATATCCCTCACTCAGTCCCCATCCCTCACTCACTCACTCTTTCGCCATCCCTCACTCTATCTCTCTCTCATCCCTCTCACTCTCTCGCCATCCCTCACTCACTCTCTCTCTCGCCATACCACACTCACTCACTCTCTCTCGCCATCTCTGACTCACTCACTCCCCACATCCCACACTCACTCACTCCCCATCCCTCACTCGCTCTGTCCCTCAGCATTCCTCACTCACTCACTCTCATCCCTCTCACTCTCTCTCCATCCCTCACTCACTCTCTCCCTCGGCATTCCTCACTCACTCACTCTCTCTCGCCATCCCTCACTGGCTCTCTCTCTCGCCATCCCTCACTCATTCTCTCACTCGCCTTCCCTCACTCACTCTCACTATCCCTCACTCACTCTCACTCGCCATCCCTCACACTCTCTCTCTCACCATCCCTCATGCACTCACTCTCCCCACCCCTCACGCACCCTCTTTCCCCCCCAACACATTCTCTCTCCACCCCTCACACACATTCTCTTCCTGTCCCATCCCTCATTCACTCCCGATCCCTCACTCGCTCTGTCACATCATCCCTCACTCCCTCTCGTCACCCTCACTCCCTCTCCCTCTCGCAATCCCTCACTCATTCTCTCTGCCGCCATCCTTCACTCACTCTCACGCCATCCTTCACACTCTCTCTCACGCCATCTCTCACTCACTCACTCTCACTTTCCCCATCCCTCACGCGCTCACTCTCCCAATCCTTCACGCACTCACTCTCCCCACCCCTCACTCACTCTCTCTCCCGCCGCAACACATTCTCTCCCCACACTTAACACACATTCCCTCTCCACCCCTTACACGCATTCTCTCTCCTGCCTCATCCCTCACTCACTGTCGCCTTCTCAGGCACACTCACTCTCTTCACAATTCTCACTCACTCAAAATCCCTCACTCACTCCCTCGGCATCCCTCACACACTCTCGCCATCCCTCACTCACACTCTCTCTCGCCATCCCTCACTCACTCTCTCTCTCGCCATCCCTCACTCACTCTCTCTCTCGCCATCCCTCACTCACTCTCTCTTGCCATCCCTCACTCACTCTCTCTCTCGCCATCCCCCACTCACTCTCTCTCTCGCCATCCCCCACTCACTCTCTCTCTCTCGCCATCCCCCACTCACTCTCTCTCTCTCGCCATCCCCCACTCACTCTCTCTCTCTCGCCATCCCCCACTCACTCTCTCTCTCGCCATCCCCCACTCACTCTCTCTCTCGTCATCCCTCACTCACTCTCTCTCTCGTCATCAATCACACACACTGTCTCGCGATCCCTCACATTCCTCACTCACTCTCTTTCTCGCCATCTCTGTCTCACTCTCTCTCTCGCTCACCACCCTCAGTCACTCAACCCCCCGCCATCCCTCACTCACTCACTCTCTCTCGCCATCTCAGACTCACTCACTCTCTCTCGCCATCTCAGACTCACTCACTCTCTCTCGCCATCTCAGACTCACTCCATATCCCTCACTCTCTCGCCATCCCTCACTCACTCACTCTCTCGCCATCCCTCACTCACTCACTCTCTTGCCCCACATCCCTCACTGACTCACTCCATATCCCTCACTCAGTCCCAGTCCCTCACTCATTCACTCTCTCACCATCCCTCACTCACTCTCACTCTCCCCATCCCTCAGTCAATCACTCTCTCTCCCTCTCAACACATTCACTCCCCAACCTTAACACAGGATCTCTCGCCACACCTCACACACATTCTCAATCCTGCCCCATCCTTCACTCACTCGCCTTCTCTGACACACTCACTCAGTCCATTTCCCTCATTCACTCCCCATCCTTCACTCGCTCTGTCTCGTCCTCCCTCACTCACTCTCTCGCCATCCCTGACTCGCTCTCTCTCACGATCCCTCACTCATTCTCTGTCGCCATCCCTCACTCACTCTCTCACTCGCCATCCCTCACTGACTCTCTCTCTTGCCATCCCTCACTCACTCTCTCTCACTTTCCCCATCCCTCATGCACTCACTCTCCCCATCCTTCACGCAGTCACTCTCCCCACCCCTCAGTCACTCACTCTCTCTCCCGCGCAACACATTCTCTCCCCACATTTCCCTCATTTACTCCCCAACCCTCACTCACTCTCTCTCGCCATTCCTCACTCATTCTCTCTCTCGCCATCCCTCACTCATTCTCTCTCTCGCCATCCCTCACTCACACTCTCTCTCGCCATCCCTCACTCACACTCTCTCTCGCCATCCCTCACTCACACTCTCTCACGCCATCCCTCACTCACACTCTCTCACGCCATCCCTCACTCACACTCTCTCACGCCATCCCTCACTCACACTCTCTCCCGCCATCCCTCACTCACTCACTCTCCCCACATCCCTCACTCACTCACTCCATATTCCTCACTCACTCATTCACTCTCTCGCCATCCCCCACTCACTCTCTCTCTCCCCATCCCTCACGCACTCACTCTCCCCACCCTACAGGCACTTTCTCTCCCCCCAACATATTCACTCCCCACCCTTAACATATGTTCTCTCTCCACCCCTCACACACATTCTCTCTACTGCCTCATCCCTCACTCACTGTCGCCTTCTCAGACACACTCACTCTCTTCACATCCCTCACTCACTCAAAATCTCTCACTCACTCTCTCTCGCCACCTTTCACTCTCTCCCCACCAATACTCACTCTCCCATCCCTCACGCGCTCACTCTCCCCATCCCTTACGCTCTCACTTGCCCCATCCCTCAGTCACTCACTCTCTCTCCCTCCATACAGATTCTCTCCCCACCCTTTACACACGTTCTCTCTCCACCCCTCACACACATTCTCACCTGCCCCATCCCTCACTTACTCTCGCCTTCTCTGACACACTCACTCTCTCCACATACCTCACGCACTCTCTTTCAGCAGCCCTCACAAACTCTCTCTCAGCTTCCCTCACTCACACTCTCGCCATCCCTCGCTCACTCTCGCTCTCGCCATCCCTCACTCACTCTCGCTCTCGCCATCCCTCACTCACTAACTCTTCCCGCATCCCTCACTCACTCACCATCCCTCACTCACTCTCTCTCGCCATCCCTCACTCACTAGCTTTCTCTCTCGCCATCCCTCACTCACTCTCTCTCTCTCGCCATCCTTCACTCATTAGCTCTCTCTCTCGCCATCCCTCACTCACTCTCACTCTATCTTGCCATCCCTCACTCACTATCCCTCTCGCCATCCCTCACTCACTCACTCTCCCCCCATCCATTATTCACTCACTCTCTCCCCATCGCTCACTCACCCTTTCTCTCCCAACCTCTCAGTCACTCTCTCTCCCCACCAACAATCAATCTCCCCATCCTTCACGCGCTCGCTCTCCCCATCCCTCACGCACTCACTCTCTCACCCCCCCCCCACACACACATTCTCTCCCCAAACTTTACACACGTTCTCTCTCCTGCCCCATCCCTCACTCACACTCTTATTCTCTGACACACTCACTCTCTCCACATCCCTCACTCACTCTCTCGCCATCCATCACACATTCTCTCGCCATCCCTCACTCACTCTCTGTCTTGCCATCCCTCACACACTCTCTCTCTCGCCGTCCCTCACACACTCTCTCTCTCGCCGTCCCTCACACACTCTCTCGCCGTCCCTCACACACTCTCTCTCTCGCTGTCCCTCACACATTCCCTCTCTCGCCGTCCCTCACTCATTCTCTCTCACTGCCCATCCCTCACGTGCTCACTCTCCCCGTCCCTCACGCACTCACTCTCCCCCTCACCATCCCACACTCACTCTCTCCACATCCACAGCAGGGGAATGGGAACCTAAATTGTAGTTCCAGTGTACAGGATGTTGAGAGTAGTGAGGTCAGGGATAAGGTTACAAGGACGCAAGAGGGCACTGGCATGCAAGAACTTGGTTTAAAGTGTGTCTACTTCAACGCCAGGAGCATCCGGAATAAGGTGGGTGAGCTTGCAGCATGGGTTGGTACCTGGGATCTCGATGTTGTGGCCATTTCGGAGACATGGGTAGAGCAGGGGCAGGAATGGATGTTGCAGGTTCCGGGATTTAGATGTTTCAGTAAGAACAGAGAGGATGGTAAAAGAGGGGGGGGGGGTGGCATTGTTAATCAAGGAGAGTATTACAGCGGCAGAAAGGACGTTTGAGGACTCGTCTACTGAGGTAGTATGGGCTGAGGTTAGAAACAGGAGAGGAGGTGTCACCCTGTTGGGAGTTTTCTATAGACCTCCGAATAGTTCCAGAGATGTAGAGGAAAGGATAGCGAAGATGATTCTCGACAGCAGCGAGAGTAACAGGGTAGTTGTTATGCAGGACTTTAACTTTCCAAATATTGACTGGAAATACTATAGTTCGAGTACTTTAGATGGGTCAGTTTTTGCCCAGTGCGTGCAGGAGGGTTTTCTGACACAGTATGTAGCCAACCCCAGGCGATGCCACATTGGATTTGGTACTGGGTAATGAACCCGGCCAGGTGTTAGATTTAGATGTAGGTGAGCACTTTGGTGATAGTTATCACAATTCGGTTAGGTTTACCTTAGCGATGGGCAGGGACAGGTATATACCGCAGGGCAAGAATTATAGCTGGGGGAAAGGAAATTATGATGCGATTAGGCAAGATTTAGGATGCGTAGGATGGGGAAGGAAACTGCAGGGGATGGGCACAATCGAAATGTGGAGCTTATTCAAGGAGCAGCTACTGCGTGTCCTTGATAAGTATGTACCTGTCAGGCAGGGAGGAAGTTGTCGAGCGAGGGAGCCGTGCTTTACTAAAGAAGTTGAAGCGCTTGTCAAGAGGAAGAAGAAGGCTTATGTTAGGATGAGACGTGAAGGCTCAGTTAGGGCGCTTGAGAGTTACAAGCTAGCCAGGAAGGATCTAAAGGGAGAGCTAAGAAGAGCAACGAGAGGACACGAGAAGTCATTGGCGGATAGGATCAAGGAAAACCCTAAGGCTTTCTATAGGTATATCAGGAATAAAAGAATGACTAGAGTTAGATTAGGGCCAATCAAGGATAGTAGTGGGAAGTTGTGTGTGGAATCAGAGGAGATAGGGGAAGCGTTAAATGAATATTTTTCGTCAGTATTTACAGTAGAGAAAGAAAATGTTGTCGAGGAGAATACTGAGATTCAGACTACTAGGCTAGATGGGATTGAGGTTCACAAGGAGGAGGTGTTAGCAATTTTGGAAAGTGTGAAAATAGATACGTCCCCTGGGCCAGATGGGATTTATCCTAGGATTCTCTGGGAAGCCAGGGAGGAGATTGCAGAGCCTTTGTCCTTGATCTTTATGTCGTCATTGTCGACAGGAATAGTGCCGGAAGACTGGAGGATAGCAAATGTTGTCCCCTTGTTCAAGAAGGGGAGTAGAGACAGCCCTGGTAATTATAGACCTGTGAGCCTTACTTCGGTTGTGGGTAAAATGTTGGAAAAGGTTATAAGAGACAGGATTTATAATCATCTTGAAAAGAATAAGTTCATTAGCGATCGTCAGCACGGTTTTGTGAAGGGTAGGTCGTGCCTCACAAACCTGATTGAGTTTTTCGAGAAGGTGACCGAACAGGTGGATGAGGGTAAAGCAGTGGATGTGGTGTATATGGATTTCAGTAATGCGTTTGATAAGGTTCCCCACGGTAGGCTATTGCAGAAAATATGGAAGTATGGGGTTGAAGGTGATTTAGAGCTTTGGATCAGAAATTGGCTAGCTGAAAGAAGACAGAGGGTGGTGGTTGATGGCAAAGGTTCATCCTGGAGTTTAGTTACTATTGGTGTACCGCAAGGATCTGTTTTGGGGCCACTGCTGTTTGTCATTTTTATAAATGACCTGGATGAGGGTGTAGAAGGGTGGGTTAGTAAATTTGCGGATGACACGAAGGTCGGTGGAGTTGTGGATAGTGCCGAAGGATGTTGTAGGGTACAGAGGGACATAGATAGGCTGCAGAGCTGGGCTGAGAGATGGCAAATGAAGTTTAATGCGGAAAAGTGTGAGGTGATTCACTTTGGAAGGAGTAACAGGAATGCAGAGTACTGGGCTAATGGGAAGATTCTTGGTAGTGTAGATGAGCAGAGAGATCTTGGTGTCCAGGTACATAAATCCCTGAAAGTTGCTACCCAGGTTAATAGGGCTGTTAAGAAGGCATATGGTGTGTTAGCTTTTATTAGTAGGGGGATCGAGTTTCGGAGCCACGAGGTCATGCTGCAGCTGTACAAAACTCTGGTGAGGCCGCACCTGGAGTATTGCGTGCAGTTCTGGTCACCGCATTGTAGGAAGGATGTGGAAGCTTTGGAAAGGGTGCAGAGGAGATTTACTACGATGTTGCCTGGTATGGAGGGAAGGTCTTACGAGGAAAGGCTGAGGGACTTGAGGTTGTTTTCGTTGGAGAGAAGGAGGTGGAGAGGTGACTTAATAGAGACATATAAGATAATCAGAGGGTTAGATAGGGTGGATAGTGAGAGTCTTTTTCCTCGGATGGTGATGGCAAACACGAGGGGACATAGCTTTAATTTGAGGGGTGATAGATATAGGACAGATGTTAGAGGTAGTTTCTTTACTCAGAGAGTAGTAGGGGCGTGGAACGCCCTGCCTGCAACAGTAGTAGACTCGCCAACTTTAAGGGCATTTAAGTGGTCATTGGATAGACATATGGATGAAAATGGAATAGTGTAGGTCAGATGGTTTCACAGGTCGGCGCAACATCGAGGGCCGAAGGACCTGTACTGCGCTGTAATGTTCTAATGTTCTAATCCCTCACTCACTCCACTTCCCTCACTCACTCTCTCGCCTTCCCTCACTCACTCTCTCTCGCCATCCCTCACTCACTCTCTCTCTCTCTCTTGCCATCCCTCACTCACTCGCTCTCTCTCTCTCGCCATCCCTCACTCACTCACTCTCACTTCCCCCATCCCTCACGCGCTCTCTCTCGCCATCCCTCACTCACTCTCGCTCTCGCCATCTCCACTCACTCTCGCTCTATTTCTGTCTCTCCCCATCCCTCACTCAATCCCCTTCCCTCACTCACTCACTCTCTCCCCATCCTTAACACACTGACTCACTCTCTTCCCATCCCTCAGTCACTCACTCTCTCCCCAACCCTCACTCACCCTCTCCACCCCTCAGTCAATCTCTCCCCACCAACACACACTCTCCCCATCCCTCACGCGCTCTCTCTCCCCATCCCTTACCCGCTCACTCTCCCAATCCCTTACCCGCTCACTCTCCCCATCCCTCATGGACTCACCCGCCCCACCCCTCAGTCACTCATTCTCTCTCCCCCTCCCACACAAATTCTCTCTCCACCCTTTACACACATTCTCTCTCCATCTCTCACACACATTTTCTCCTGCCCCATCCCTCACTCACTCTCGCCTTCTCTGACACACACACTCTCTCCACATACCTCACGCACTCTCTGTCTCAGCATCCCTCACAATCTCTCTAGCCATGCCTCACTCACTCTCGCTCTCGCCATCCCTCACTCGCTCTCGCCATCCCTCACTCACTCACTCTCTCGTCATCCCTCATTCACTCACTCTATCTGTCTCTCAACTTCCCTCACTCATTCAATCCCCTTCCCTCACTCACTCTCTCCCCATCCCTAACACACTGACTCACTCTCTCCCCATCCATTAGTCACTCACTCTCTCCCCATCCCTCTCTCTCCCCACCTCTCCGTCACTCTCGCTCCCCACTTTTCAATCACTCGCTCCCCACCAACACTCACTCTCCCCATCCCTCACGCGCTCACTCTCCCCCTCCCTCACATACTCACTCACCCAACCCCTCAGACACTCACTCTCTCCCCCCCAACACACATTCTCTCACCACCCTTTACACACGTTCTCTCTCCACCCCGCACATATTCTCTCCTGCCCCATCCCTCACTCACATTCTGACACACTCATTCTCTCCACATCCCTCACTCACTCCACATCCCTCACACTCTCTCTCGCCATCCCTCACTCTCTCTTTGTCTCGCCATCCCTCACTCACTCTCTCTCGCTATCCCTCACTCACTCATTCTCTCTCTCGCCATCCCTCACTCACTCATTCTCTCTCTCGCCATCCCTCACGCGCTCACTCTCCCCATCCCTCACTCACTCTGTCTCTCGCCGTCTCCACTCACTCACTCGCTCTATTTCTGTCTCTCCCCATGCCTCACTCACTCAATCCCCTTCCCTCACTCACTCACACTCTCTCCCCATCCTTAACACACTGACTCACTCTCTTCCCATCCCTTAGTCACTCACTCACCCTCTCTCTCCACACCAATACTCACTCTCGCCATCCCTCACGCGCTCACTCGCCCCATCCCTCATGGACTCACTCTCTCTCTCCCCCCCCCACACAGATTCTCTTCCCACCCTTTACACACGTTCTCTCTCCACCCCTCACACACATTCTCTCCTGAACCATCCCTCACTCACTCTCGCCTTCTCTGACACACTCACTCTCTCCACATACCTCACGCACTCTCTCTCAGTATCCCTCACAAACTTTCTCTCTCGCCATCCCTCACTCACTGACTCTTCCCGCATCCCTCACTCACTCCCTATCCCTCACTCACTAGCTCTCTCTCTCTCCATCCCTCACTCACTCAGTCTCTCTTGCCATCCCTCACTCACTATCCTTCTCGCCATCCCTCACTCACTCACTCTCCCCCCATCCATTAGTCACTCACTATCTCATCGCTCATTCACCCTCTCTCTCCCAATCCCTCAGTCACTCTCTCTCCCCACCTTTCAGTCACACTCTCCCCACCAACACTCACTCTCCCCATCCTTCACGCGCTCACTCTCCCCATCCCTCACGCACTCACTCGCCCCACCCCTCATTCACTCACTCTCTCCCCCCCAACACACATTCTCTCTCCTGCCCCATCCCTCACTCACACTCGCATTCTCTGACACACTCACTCTCTCCATATCCCTCACTCACTCCACTTCCCTCACTCACTCTCTCGCCATTCCTCACACTCTCTCTCTCGCCTTCCCTAACTCATTCTCTCTTGCCATCCCTCACTCACTCACTCTCTCGCCTTCCCTCACTGACTCGCTCTCTCTGTCTCACCATCCCTCACTCACTCGCTCTCTCTCGCCATCCCTCACTCACTCTCTCTCTCGCCATCCCTCACTCACTCTCTCTCTCGCCATCCCTCACTCACTCACTCTGTCTCTCGCCATCTCCACTCACTCACTCGCTCTATTTGTCTCTCCCCATCCCTCACTCAATCCCCTTTCCTCACACACTCTCTCCCCATCCTTAACACACTGACTCACTCTCTCCCCAACCCTCACTCACCCTCTCCATCTCCACCCCTCAGTCAATCTCTCCCCACCAACACTCACTCTCCCCATCCCTCACTCTCCCCATCCCTTACGCACTCACTCTCCCCATCCCTCACTCACTCTCTCTCTCGCCATCCCTCACTCACTCTCTCTCTCGCCATCCCTCACTCACTCTCTCTCTCGCCATCCCTCACTCACTCTCTCTCTCGCCATTTCCACTCACTCACTCTGTCTCTCGCCATCTCCACTCACTCACTCACTCTATTTGTCTCTCCCCATCCCTCACTCAATCCCCTTTCCTCACACACTCTCTCCCCATCCTTAACACACTGACTCACTCTCTCCCCAACCCTCACTCACCCTCTCCATCTCCACCCCTCAGTCAATCTCTCCCCACCAACACTCACTCTCCCCCTCTCCCCATCCCTTACGCACTCACTCACCCCATCCCTCATGGACTCACACACCCCACCCCTCACTCACTCTCTCTCCCCCTCCCACACAGATCTCTCTTCACCCTTTACACACGTTCTCTCCACCCCTCACACACATTCTCTCCTGCCCCATCCCTCACTCACTCTCGCCTTCTCTGACACACTCACTCTCTCCACATACCTCATGCACTCTCTCTCTCAGCAACCCTCGCAATCTCTCTTGCCATCCCTCACTCACACTCGCTCTTGCCATCCCTCACTCACTCTCGCTTTTGCCATCCCTAACTCACTGACTCTCCCCGCATCCCTCACTCACTCACTGCATATCCCTCACTCACCATCCCTCACTCATTCACTCTCTCGGCATCCCTCACTCACTCTCTTCGTCATACCTCACTCACTCTCTCTCTCGCCATCCCTAACTCACTCGCTTTCTCGCCATCCCTCACTCACTCTCTCGCCTTCTCCACTCACTCTCTCTCCCCCCCCACACAGATTCTCTCCCCACCCATTACACACGTTCTCTCTCCACACCTCACACACATTCTCTCCTGCCCCATCCCTCACTCACTCTCGCCTTCTCTGACACACTCACTCTCTCCACATACCTCTCTCAGCATCCCTCATTCACACTCTCACCATCCCTCACTCACTCTCGCTCTCGCCAGCCCTCATTCACTCTCGCTCTCGCCATCCCTCACTCATTGACTCTTGCCGCATCCCTCACTCACTCACTCCCCATCCCTCACTCACTCTCACTCTCTCTTGCCATCCCTCACTCACTATCCCTCTCGCCATCCCTCACTCAATCACTCATTCTCTCCCCATCCATTAGTCACTCACTCTCTCCCCAGCGCTCACTCACCTTCTCTCCCAACCCCTCAGTCACTCTCTCTCCCCACCTTTCAGTCACTCTCTCCCCACCAACACTCTGTCTCTCGCCATCTCCACTCACTCACTTGCTCTATTTCTGTCTCTCCCCATCCCTCACGCACTCACTCGCCCCACCCCTCAGTCACTCACTCTCTCCCCCCCGACACACATTCTCTCCCCTCCCTTTACACACGTTCTCTCTCCACCCAGCACACATTCTCTCTCCTGCCCCATCCCTCACTCACACTCGCATTCTCTGACACACTCACCCTCTCCACATCCCTCACTCACTCCACTTCCCTCACTCACTCTCTCGCCATTCCTCACACACACTCTCTCTCGCCTTCCCTCTCACTTCCCCCATCCCTCACGCGCTCACTCTCCCCATCCCTCACTCACTCTCTCGCCATCCCTCACTCACTCTCTCTCGCCATCCCTCACTCACTCTTGTCTCTCGCCATCTCCACTCGCTCACTCACTCGCTCCATTTCTGTCTCTTCCCATCCCTCACTCAATCCCCTTCCCTCACTCACTCACTCACTCTCTCCCCATCCTTAACACACTGACTCACTCTCTTCCCATCCCTCAGTCACTCACTCTCTCCCCAACCCTCACTCATCCTCTCCATCTCCACCCCTCAGTCAATCTCTCCCCACCAACAGTCACTCTCCCCATCCCTCACGCGCTCACTCTCCCCATCCCTTACGCACTCACTCTCTCTCCCCCTCCCACACAGATTCTCGCCCCTCCCTTTACACACGTTCTCTCTCCACCCCGCACACATTCTCTCTCCTGCCCCATCCCTCACTCACACTCGCATTTTCTGACACACTCACTCTCTCCACATCCCTCACTCATTCTCTCTCTCGTCTTCCCTCACTCACTCGCTCTCTCTCTCTCGCCATCCCTCACTCACTCTCTCTCACTTCCCCCATCCCTCACGCGCTCACTCTCCCCATCCCTCACTCACTCACTCTCCCCATCCCTCACTCACTCTGTCTCTTGCCATCTCCACTCACTCACTCACTCGCTCTATTTCTGTCTCTTCCCATCCCTCACTCAATCCCCTTCCCTCACTCACTCCCCATCCTTAACACACTGACTCACTCTCTTCCCATCCCTCAGTCACTCACTCTCTCCCCAACCCTCACTGACCCTCTCCATCTCCACCCCTCAGTCAATCTCTCCCCATCCCTCATGCGCTCACTCTCCCCATCCCTTACTCACTCACTCGCCCCATCCCTCATGGACTCATTCGCCCCACCCCTCAGTCACTCACTCTCTCTCCCCCTCCCACACAGATTCTCTCTTCACCCTTTACACACGTTGTCTCTCCACCCCTCACACACATTCTCTCCTGCCCCATCCCTCACTCACTCTCACCTTCTCTGACACACTCACTCTCTCCACATACCTAACGCACTCTCTCACGCCATCCCTCACTCACTCTCTCTCTCGCCATCCCTCACTCACTCTCTCTCTCGCCATCCCTCACTCACTCTCTCTCTCGCCTTCCCTCACTCACTCTCTCTCTCGCCTTCCCTCACTCACTCGCTTTCTCGCCATCCCTCACTCACACTCTCTCGCCATCCCTCACTCACTCACTCTATCTGTCTCTCCCCAAACCTCACTCACTCAATCCCCTTCCCTCACTCACTTGCTCTCTCCATCCCTCATTCACTCACTCTCTCCCCCCCAACACACATTCTCTCTCCTGCCCCATCCCTCACTCACACTCGCATTCTCTGACACACTCACTCTCTCCATATCCCTCACTCACTCCACTTCCCTCACTCACTCTCTCGCCATTCCTCACACTCTCTCTCTCGCCTTCCCTAACTCATTCTCTCTTGCCATCCCTCACTCACTCACTCTCTCGCCTTCCCTCACTGACTCGCTCTCTCTGTCTCACCATCCCTCACTCACTCGCTCTCTCTCGCCATCCCTCACTCACTCTCTCTCTCGCCATCCCTCACTCACTCTCTCTCTCGCCATCCCTCACTCACTCACTCTGTCTCTCGCCATCTCCACTCACTCACTCGCTCTATTTGTCTCTCCCCATCCCTCACTCAATCCCCTTTCCTCACACACTCTCTCCCCATCCTTAACACACTGACTCACTCTCTCCCCAACCCTCACTCACCCTCTCCATCTCCACCCCTCAGTCAATCTCTCCCCACCAACACTCACTCTCCCCATCCCTCACTCTCCCCATCCCTTACGCACTCACTCTCCCCATCCCTCACTCACTCTCTCTCTCGCCATCCCTCACTCACTCTCTCTCTCGCCATCCCTCACTCTCTCTCTCTCGCCATCCCTCACTCACTCTCTCTCTCGCCATTTCCACTCACTCACTCTGTCTCTCGCCATCTCCACTCACTCACTCACTCTATTTGTCTCTCCCCATCCCTCACTCAATCCCCTTTCCTCACACACTCTCTCCCCATCCTTAACACACTGACTCACTCTCTCCCCAACCCTCACTCACCCTCTCCATCTCCACCCCTCAGTCAATCTCTCCCCACCAACACTCACTCTCCCCCTCTCCCCATCCCTTACGCACTCACTCACCCCATCCCTCATGGACTCACACACCCCACCCCTCACTCACTCTCTCTCCCCCTCCCACACAGATCTCTCTTCACCCTTTACACACGTTCTCTCCACCCCTCACACACATTCTCTCCTGCCCCATCCCTCACTCACTCTCGCCTTCTCTGACACACTCACTCTCTCCACATACCTCATGCACTCTCTCTCTCAGCAACCCTCGCAATCTCTCTTGCCATCCCTCACTCACACTCGCTCTTGCCATCCCTCACTCACTCTCGCTCTTGCCATCCCTAACTCACTGACTCTCCCCGCATCCCTCACTCACTCACTGCATATCCCTCACTCACCATCCCTCACTCATTCACTCTCTCGGCATCCCTCACTCACTCTCTTCGTCATACCTCACTCACTCTCTCTCTCGCCATCCCTAACTCACTCGCTTTCTCGCCATCCCTCACTCACTCTCGCCATCCCTCACTCACTCTCTCGCCTTCTCCACTCACTCTCTCTCCCCCCCCACACAGATTCTCTCCCCACCCATTACACACGTTCTCTCTCCACACCTCACACACATTCTCTCCTGCCCCATCCCTCACTCACTCTCGCCTTCTCTGACACACTCACTCTCTCCACATACCTCTCTCAGCATCCCTCATTCACACTCTCACCATCCCTCACTCTCGCTCTCGCCAGCCCTCATTCACTCTCGCTCTCGCCATCCCTCACTCATTGACTCTTGCCGCATCCCTCACTCACTCACTCCCCATCCCTCACTCACTCTCACTCTCTCTTGCCATCCCTCACTCACTATCCCTCTCGCCATCCCTCACTCAATCACTCATTCTCTCCCCATCCATTAGTCACTCACTCTCTCCCCAGCGCTCACTCACCCTCTCTCCCAACCCCTCAGTCACTCTCTCTCCCCACCTTTCAGTCACTCTCTCCCCACCAACACTCTGTCTCTCGCCATCTCCACTCACTCACTTGCTCTATTTCTGTCTCTCCCCATCCCTCATGCACTCACTCGCCCCACCCCTCAGTCACTCACTCTCTCCCCCCCGACACACATTCTCTCCCCTCCCTTTACACACGTTCTCTCTCCACCCAGCACACATTCTCTCTCCTGCCCCATCCCTCACTCACACTCGCATTCTCTGACACACTCACCCTCTCCACATCCCTCACTCACTCCACTTCCCTCACTCACTCTCTCGCCATTCCTCACACACACTCTCTCTCGCCTTCCCTCTCACTTCCCCCATCCCTCACGCGCTCACTCTCCCCATCCCTCACTCACTCTCTCGCCATCCCTCACTCACTCTCTCTCGCCATCCCTCACTCACTCTTGTCTCTCGCCATCTCCACTCGCTCACTCACTCGCTCCATTTCTGTCTCTTCCCATCCCTCACTCAATCCCCTTCCCTCACTCACTCACTCACTCTCTCCCCATCCTTAACACACTGACTCACTCTCTTCCCATCCCTCAGTCACTCACTCTCTCCCCAACCCTCACTCATCCTCTCCATCTCCACCCCTCAGTCAATCTCTCCCCACCAACAGTCACTCTCCCCATCCCTCACGCGCTCACTCTCCCCATCCCTTACGCACTCACTCTCTCTCACTTCCCCCATCCCTCACGCGCTCACTCTCCCCATCCCTCACTCACTCACTCTCCCCATCCCTCACTCACTCTGTCTCTTGCCATCTCCACTCACTCACTCACTCGCTCTATTTCTGTCTCTTCCCATCCCTCACTCAATCCCCTTCCCTCACTCACTCCCCATCCTTAACACACTGACTCACTCTCTTCCCATCCCTCAGTCACTCACTCTCTCCCCAACCCTCACTGACCCTCTCCATCTCCACCCCTCAGTCAATCTCTCCCCATCCCTCATGCGCTCACTCTCCCCATCCCTTACTCACTCACTCGCCCCATCCCTCATGGACTCATTCGCCCCACCCCTCAGTCACTCACTCTCTCTCCCCCTCCCACACAGATTCTCTCTTCACCCTTTACACACGTTGTCTCTCCACCCCTCACACACATTCTCTCCTGCCCCATCCCTCACTCACTCTCACCTTCTCTGACACACTCACTCTCTCCACATACCTAACGCACTCTCTCACGCCATCCCTCACTCACTCTCTCTCTCGCCATCCCTCACTCACTCTCTCTCTCGCCATCCCTCACTCACTCTCTCTCTCGCCTTCCCTCACTCACTCTCTCTCTCGCCTTCCCTCACTCACTCGCTTTCTCGCCATCCCTCACTCACACTCTCTCGCCATCCCTCACTCACTCACTCTATCTGTCTCTCCCCAAACCTCACTCACTCAATCCCCTTCCCTCACTCACTTGCTCTCTCCATCCCTCAGTCACTCTCTCTCCCCATCCTGCACTCACTCTCACTCCCCATCCCTCACACACTCACTCTCCCCACCCACCCCTCAGTCACTCACTCTCCCCAGTCCTCAGTCACTCACTCTCTCTCTCCACCCCTCACACACATTCTCTCCCCACCCCTTACACACATTTTCTCCCCACCCCTTACACACATTTTCTCCCCACCCCTCAAACACAATCTCTCTCCCGTCCCATTCCTCACTCATTCACTCTTTCCCCATCCCTCACTCATTCACTCTCTCGTCATTCCTCATTCACTCTCTGGTCATCCCTCACTCAGTCTGTCTCTCTCGTCGTCCTTCACTCACTCACTATCTCGTCGTCCCTCACTCACTCACTATCTCGTCGTCCCTCACTCACTCTTTCTCACCGTCCCTCACTCACTCTATCCCTCGCCATCCTGCACTCACTCTCTCTCTTGCCATCCCTCACTCAATCTCTCCCTCGCCATCCCTCACTCTCTCTCTCTCTCGCCCCATCCCTCACTCTCTCTTCCTTTCTCTTCATCCCTCACTCACTCTCCCTTTCTCCTGATCCCTCACTCACTCATTCCCATCACTCATTCACTCTCTCCCCATCGCTCGCTCACTCATTCACTCCCCATCACTCACTCACTCTCTCCCCATCCCTCACTCACTCTCTTTCCCCAGCCCTCACTCACTCTCTCACCCCAGCCCTCACTCACTCTCTCTCTCTCTCTCTCTCCCCAGCCCTCACTCACTCTCTCTCTCTCCCCAGCCCTCACTCACTCACTCTCTCCCCATCCACCTCTCACTGACTCTCTCTCCCCATCCCTCACTCACTCTCTCACCATCTCTCACTCACTCTCTCACTCACTCTTTCTCTCTCGCCATCTCTCACTCACACTCTCTCTATGTCTCTGTCTCGCCCCAACCCTCACTCATTCATTCAACTCCCTTCCGTCACTCACTGACTCACTCTCTCCCCATCCCTCACTCACCCTGTCTCTCCCCACCCCTCAATCACTCTCTCAACATCCTCGCTCACTCTCGCCACAAGCTCACCCACTCACTCCCCACGCTCAATCACTCTCACTCCCCATCCCGCCCTCACTCTCTCTCCCCATCCGTCGCTCACTCACTGTCCCCATCCCTCCTTCCCTCCCTCACTGTCTCTCTCCCCAACACTCACTCATTCAACTTCCTTCCGTCACTCACCGACTCACTATCTCCCCACCCCTCAGTCACTCTCTCAACACCCTCACTCACTCTCTCCCCATCCCTCGCTCACTCACTGTCCCCATGCCTCACTCACTCACTGTCCCCATCCCTCCTTTCCTCTCTCCCCTTCCCTCCCTCACTCTCTCTCTCCCCAACCCTCACTGTCTCTCTCTCCCCAACAATCACTCTCTCCCTCCCCAAACCTCACTCGCTCTCTCCCGAAATCTCATTCTCTCTCTCCCGAAATCTCACTCTCTCGCCCCATCCCTCACCCTTTCTCTCTTTCTCCCCATTCCTCACTCATTCTTTCTTTCTCCACATCCCTCACTCACTCTTCCTTTTTCCCCATCCCTCACTCACCCTTCTTTTCGCCCCATCCCTCATTCTCTCTCCACAGCCCTCACTCTCTCTTTCCCCAACCCTCACTCTCTCGCTCTCTCTCCCCAACCCTCACTCTCTCTTTCTTTCTCCCCATCCCTCACTCACTCTCTCCCCTCCCTCATTCACTCTCGCCACACCCCTCGCTCACTCTCTCGCCACACCCCTCGCTCACTCTCTCGCCACACCCCTCGCTCATTCACTCGCCACACCCCTCGCTCAGTCACTCGCCACACCCCTCGCTCAGTCACTCGCCAACCCTCACTCACTCACTCGCCAACCCTTAGTCACTCACTCTCTCCCCATCTCTCACTCACCCTCATTCTCCCCACCTGTCAGTCACACTTTCCCCCCTCCCATCAGTCGCTCTCTCTCCCCACCCATCTGTCACTCTCTCTCCCCACCCCTCACTCTCCCTACCTCTCACTCGCTCACTCTCGCCACCCCTCACTCACTCACTCTCGCCACCCCTCACTCACTCACTCTCGCCACCCCTCACTCACTCACTCTCGCCACCCCCCCTCACTCGCTCTCCCCACCCCCCTCACTCACACACTCTCCCCACCCCTCACTCACACACTCTCCCCACCCCTCACTCACACACTCCACCCCTCACTCACACACTCCACCCCTCAGTCACTCTTTCTCCCGCCCCATCTCTTACTCACTCTCTCGCCATCCCTTACTCATCCTCTTGCCATCTCTCACTCACCCTCTCGCCATCTCTCCCTCATTCACTCTCTCGCCATCTCTCAGTCACTCACTCGCCATCTCTCAGTCACTCACTATCTCGCCATCTCTCACTCACTCACTATCTCGCCATCTCTCAATCACTCATTCTCTTGCCATCTCTCAATCACTCACTCGCCATCTGCAACTCACTCTATCTCGCCATCTCTCACTCACTCACTCTCTCGCCATCTCTCACTCGCTCTCTCTCGCCATCTCTCAATCACTCACTCGCCATCTGCAACTCACTCACTATCTCGCCATCTCTTACTCACTCACTAACTATCTCGCCATCTCACTCACTCGCCATCTCTCACTCACTCTCTTGCCATCTCTCACTCACTATCTCGCCATCTCTTACTCACTCACTCACTCTCTCACCATCTCAATCACTCACACTCTCTCTCGCCATCTCACTCACTCACACTCTCTCTCGCCATCTCACTCACTCACACTCTCTCTCGCCATCTCACTCACTCACACTCTCTCTCGCCATCTCTCACTCACTCACTCTCTCGCCATCTCTCACTCACTCACTCTCTCGCCATCTCTCACTCACTCACTCTCTCGCCATCTCTCACTCACTCACTCTCTCGCCATCTCTCACTCACTCACTCTCTCGCCATCTCTCACTCACTCACTCTCTCGCCATCTCTCACTCACTCACTCTCTCACTCTCTCGCCATCTCTCACTCACTCACTCTCTCACTCTCTCGCCATCTCTCACTCACTCACTCTCTCGCCATATCTCAATAACTCACTCTCTCGCCATCTCTCAGTCATTCACTCGCCATCTGCAACTCACTCACTCTCTCGCCATCTGCAACTCACTCACCCTCTCGCCATCTCTCAATCACTCCACAGCCCTGACTCACTCACTCTCTCCCCATCCCGTAGTCACTCACCCTCTCTCTCCCCACCCCTTAGTCACTCTCACTCCCCACCCTCAATTACTCTCTCTCACCATCCCGCACTCACTCTCTCTCCTCACCCCTCACACACATTCTCTCTCCCGCCCGATCCCGCTCTCATTCACTCTCGCCCCATCCCTCACTCTCGACTTCTGACACACTCACACTCTCCACATCTCTCACTCACTCTCTCTCTCGTCATCCCTCATTCATTCAATTCCCTTCCGTCACTCACCGACTCACTCTCTCCCCCATCCCTTCGTCACTCACTCTCTCGTCATCCCTCACTCACCATCTCTCTCCCCACCCCTCAGTCACTATCTCGCCCCACCCCTCAGTCACTATCAACACCCTCACTCACTCTCGCCCCAAGCTCACCCACTCTCACTCCCCACGCTCAATCACTCCCTCTCCCCATCCCCGACTCACTCACTCTCCCCAGCCTCACTAACTCTCTCCCCATCCCTCCCTCACTCTCTCTCTCTCTCTCCCCCATCCCTCACTCTATCTCGTCCCCAACGCTCACTCTCTCTCCCTCTCTCTCCCCCCAACCCTCACTCTCTCTCTCCCCCCAACCCTCACTCTCTCTCTCCCCCCAACCCTCACTCTCTCTCGCCCCATCCAACACCCTCTCTCTCTTTCTCCCCATTCCTCACTCATTCTCTCTTTCTTCCTCCGCATCCCTCACTCACTCTCCCTTTCTCTCCATCCCTCACTCACGCCTTCCTTTCTCCCCATCACTCACTTTCTCTCTCCACAACCCTCACTCTCTCTCTCCCATTCCACTGCTCACTCACTCTATCTCGTCCCCAACGCTCTCTCTCCCTCTCTCTCCCCCCAACCCTCACTCTCTCAATCCCCAACCCTCACTCTCTCTCGCCCCATCCAACACCCTCTCTCTCTTTCTCCCCATTCCTCACTCATTCTCTCTTTCTTCCTCCCCATCCCTCACTCACCCTCCCTTTCTCCCCATCCCTCACTCACTCTCTCCCATTCCACCGCTCACTCACTCTTTCCCATTCCACCCCTCTCTCACTCTCTCGCCACACCCCTCACTCACTCTCGCCACACCCCTCGCTCACTCTCTCGCCACACCCCTCGCTAACGCTCCCGCCACACCCCTCGCTCACTCTCGCCACACCCCTCGCTCACTCTCTCGCCACACCCGTCACAGTCACTCGCCAACCCTCACTCAGTCACTCTCTCACCCCAACCCTCCCTCATTTTCTCTCCCTACCCCTCCCTCATTGACTCTCGCCACCCCTCACTCCCACACTCCACCCCCAATCACTCTTTCTCCCCATCCCTGACTCACTCTCGCTCCCGCCCCATCTCTCACTCCATCACTCATCGCCGTCCCGCAATCACACTCTCACACCATCCCTCACTCACTCTCTCGCCATCTCTCACTCACTCACTCTCTCGCCAACTCTCACGCGCTCACTCTCTCGCCACCTCTCACACGCTCACTCTTGCCATCTCTCACTCCCTCACTCTATCGCCATCTCTCACTCACTCACTCTCCACATCCCTCACTCTCTCCACATTCCTCACTCAATCACTCTCTCCATATCCCTCACTCACTCGCTATCTCCACCTCACTCGCTATCTCCACATCACTCACTCATTCCACATCCCTCACTCACTCAAGCTCTAAACATCCATCACTCACTCAATCGCTCCACATCCATCACTCACTCAATCGCTCCACATCCATCACTCACTCAACCGCTCCACATCCATCACTCACTCAACCGCTCCACATCCATCACTCACTCGCTCTCTCCACATCCATCACTCACTCGCTCTCTCCACATCCATCACTCACTCGCTCTCTCCACATCCATCACTCACTCGCTCTCTCCACATCCATCACTCACTCGCTCTCTCCACATCCATCACTCACTCGCTCTCTCCACATCCATCACTCACTCGCTCTCTCCACATCCATCACTCACTCGCTCTCTCCACATCCATCACTCACTCGCTCTCTCCACATCCATCACTCACTCGCTCTCTCCACATCCATCACTCACTCGCTCTCTCCACATCCATCACTCACTCGCTCTCTCCACATCCATCACTCACTCGCTCTCTCCCCACCCCTCACTCACTCGCTCTCTCCCCACCCCTCACTCACTCGCTCTCTCCCCACCCCTCACTCACTCGCTCTCTCCCCACCCCTCACTCACTCGCTCTCTCCCCACCCCTCACTCACTCGCTCTCTCCCCACCCCTCACTCACTCGCTCTCTCCCCACCCCTCACTCACCCGCTCTCTCCCCACCCCTCACTCACCCGCTCTCTCCCCACCACTCACTCACCCGCTCTCTCCCCACCACTCACTCACTCGCTCTCTCCCCACCACTCACTCACTCGCTCTCTCCCCACCACTCACTCACTCTCTCCCCACCCCTCACTCACTCGCTCTCTCCCCACCCCTCACTCACTCGCTCTCGCCCCACCCCTCACTCACTCGCTCTCGCCCCACCCCTCACTCACTCGCTCTCGCCCCACCCCTCACTCACTCGCTCACTCCCCACCCCTCACTCACTCGCTCTCTCCCCATCCCTCATTCAATCGCTCTCTCCCCATCCCTCATTCAATCGCTCTCTCCCCATCCCTCATTCAATCACTCTCTCCCCATCCCTCATTCAATCACTCTCTCCCCATCCCTCATTCACTCACTCCCTCCCCATCCCTCACACTACCTGCCCATCCCACACTCACTATCTCCACATCAGTCACTCATTCCACATCCCTCACTCACTCAATCTCTCCACATCCCTCACTCACTCAATCTCTCCACATCCATCACTCACTCAATCTCTCCACATCCATCACTCACTCAATCTCTCCACATCCATCACTCACTCAATCTCTCCACATCCATCACTCACTCAATCTCTCCACATCCATCACTCACTCAATCTCTCCACATCCATCACTCACTCAATCTCTCCACATCCATCACTCACTCAATCTCTCCACATCCATCACTCACTCAATCTCTCCACATCCATCACTCACTCAATCTCTCCACATCCATCACTCACTCAATCTCTCCACATCCATCACTCACTCAATCTCTCCACATCCATCACTCACTCAATCTCTCCACATCCATCACTCACTCAATCTCTCCACATCCATCACTCACTCAATCTCTCCACATCCATCACTCACTCAATCTCTCCACATCCATCACTCACTCAATCTCTCCACATCCATCACTCACTCAATCTCTCCACATCCATCACTCACTCAATCTCTCCACATCCATCACTCACTCAATCTCTCCACATCCATCACTCACTCAAACTCTCCACATCCATCACTCACTCACTCTCTCCCCATCCCTCACTCACTCACTCTCTCCCCATCCCTCACTCACTCTCTCCCCATCCCTCACTCACTCACTCTCTCCCCATCCCTCACTCACCTAACATTCGCGCCACACAAGTGCCAGGAAACGACCATCACCAACAAGAGAGAATCTAACCATCTCCGCATTACCATTGCTGAATCCCCCACTATCAACATCCTATGGGCTACCATTGACCTGAAACTGAACTGAAGTAGCCATATAAATGCCATGGCTACAAGAGCAGGTCAGAGGCTAGGAATCCTGCAGCGCGTAACTCACCTCCTGACTCCCCAAAGCCTGTCCACCATCTACAAGGCACAACTCAGGAGTGTTTTGGAATACTCTCCACTTGCCTGGATGGCTGTGGCTCCAACAACACTCAAGAAGCTCGACACCATCCAGGACAAAGCAGCCCGCTAGATTGGCACCTCATCTACAAACATTCACTCCCCCACCACCAACGCACATTGGCAGCAGTGTGTACCATCTACAAGATGCACAGCAGCAATGCATCAAAGCTCCTTAGACAGCAGCTTCCAAACCCACGACCTCTACCAACTAGAAGGACAAGGGCAGCAAATGCATGGGAACACCACTACCTGCAAGTTCACCTCCAAGTCACACACCATCCTGACTTGGAACTATATCGCCATACCTTCACTGTCGTTGGGTCAAAATCCTGGAAAACCTTCCTAACAGCACTGTGGGTGTACCCACCCCTCATGGACTGTAGCAGTTCAAGAAGGCAGCTCACCACCACCTTCTCAAGGGCAATTAGGGATGGGCAATAAATGCTGGCCTGGCCAGCGACACCCACATCCCATTAATGAATTAAAAAAAACTCATTCACTATCTCCACAACCCTCACTCACATTCTCTCCCCACCCTTCACTCACTCGCTCTCCCCTACCCCTCACTCACTCACTCTCTCCCTACCCCTCACTCACTCACTCTCTCCCCTCCCCTCACTCATTCGCTCTCTCCCCTCCCCTCACTCATTTGCTCACTCCCCACCCCTCACTCACTCTCTCCACCTCCCTCCCTCACTCTCTCCCACCCCTCACTCACTCTCTCCCCAACCCTCACTCACTCTCTCCCCAACCCTCACTCTCTTTCTCCCCAACCCTCACTCTCTCTCTTCCCAACCCTCTCTCTCTCTCAATCTCCCCATTCCTCACTCATTCTCTCTTTCTTTCTCCCCATCCATCATTCACTCTCTCTCCCTATCCCTCATTCACTCTCTCTCCCCTTCCCTCACTCACTCTCTCTCCCCATCCCTCACTCACTCTCTCTCCCCATCCCTCACTCACTCTCTCTCCCCATCCCTCACTCACTCTCTCTCCCCATCCCTCACTCACTCTCTCTCCCCATCCCTCACTCACTCTCCCTCCCCATCCCTCACTCACTCTCCCCAACCTTCACTCTCTCTCTTTCTCCCCATTCCTCACTCACTCTCTCCGCATCCCTCACTCACACTCTCTCCCCAGCCCTCGCTCACTCACTCTCTCCCCAGCCCTCGCTCACTCACTCTCTCCACACCTCTCGCTCATTCCATATCCCTCGCTCATGCACTCTCCACACCCTTCGCTCACTCACTCGCCACACCACTCGCTCACTCACTCTCTCTCCACACCCCTCGCTCACTCACTCTCTCTCCACACCCCTCGCTCACTCACTCTCTCTCCACACCCCTCGCTCACTCACTCTCTCTCCACACCCCTCGCTCACTCACTCTCTCTCCACACCCCTCGCTAACTCTCTCCACTCTCATCGCTCGCTCATTTTCTCCACACCCCTTGCTCGCACACTCTCTTTCCACACCCCTCGCTCGCTCACTCTCCACACCCCTCGCTCGCTCTCACTCTCCAGACCCCTCCCTCACTCTCACTCTCCAGACCCCTCATTCGCTCACTCTCTCCACATTCCTCGCTCACTCACTCTCTCTCCATCCATTAGTCACTCACTCCCTCCCCATCCCTCACTCCCTCTCTCTCTCGCCACCCCTCACTCACTCCCTCTCACTCTCCCCATCCCTCACGCACTCCCTCTTTCTCAACCCCCAACACATTCTCCCCCCCCACCCTTAACACATGCTCTCTCTCCACCCCTCACACACATTCTTTCTCCTGCCCCATCCCTCACTCTCTCCCCATCCTTCATTCACCCTCTCTCTCCCCATCCCTCAGTCACTCTCTCTCCCAACCCTCAGTCACGCTCCCCCCACCAACACTCACTCTCACCAACCCTCACGCGCTCACTCTCCCCATCCCTCACGCGCTCACTCTCCCCATCCCTCACGCGCTCACTCTCCCCATCCCTCACGCGCTCACTCGCCCCACCCCTCACGCGCTCACTCGCTCAGTCACTCACTCTCTCTCCCCCGCCACACACATTCTCACCCCACCCTGTACACACGTCCTCTCTCCACCCCTCACACACATTCGCTCTCCTGCCCCATCCCTCACTCACCCTCTCTCTCCACATCCGTCACTCACTCTCTCTCGTCATCCCTCACTCACTCTCTCTCTCTCACCATCCCTCACTCACTCTCTCTTCTCTCACCATCCCTCACTCACTCTCTCTCTCACTCGGCATCCCTTACTCACTCTCTCTCTCGCCATCCCTCACTCACTCACTCCCCATCCACTGCTCACTGACTCACTCTCTTCCCATCCCGTAGTCACTCACCCTCTCTCTCCCCACCCCTCAGTCACTCTCACTCCCCACCCTCAATTACTCTCTCTCACCATCCCGCACTCACTCTCTCTCCTCACCCCTCACACACATTCTCTCTCCCGCCCGATCCCGCTCTCATTCACTCTCGCCCCATCCCTCACTCTCGACTTCTGACACACTCACACTCTCCACATCTCTCACTCACTCTCTCTCTCGTCATCCCTCATTCATTCAATTCCCTTCCGTCACTCACCGACTCACTCTCTCCCCCATCCCTTCGTCACTCACTCTCTCGTCATCCCTCACTCACCATCTCTCTCCCCACCCCTCAGTCACTATCTCGCCCCACCTCTCAGTCTCTATCAACACCCTCACTCACTCTCGCCCCAAGCTCACCCACTCTCACTCCCCACGCTCAATCACTCCCTCTCCCCATCCCGCCCTCACTCTCTCTTTCCCCCACCCCTCCCTCACTCCCCCATCCCTCACTCTATCTCGTCCCCAACACTCACTCTCTCTCCCTCTCTCTCCCCCAACCCTCACTCTCTCTCTTCCCCCAACCCTCACTCTCTCTCTCCCCCCAACCCTCACTCTCTCTCCCCCCCCAACCCTCACTCTCTCTCGCCCCATCCAACACCCTCTCTCTCTTTCTCCCCATTCCTCACTCATTCTCTCTTTCTTCCTCCGCATCCCTCACACTCTCCCTTTCTCTCCATCCCTCACTCACGCCTTCCTTTCTCCCCATCACTCACTTTCTCTCTCCACAACCCTCACTCTCTCTCTCCCATTCCACTGCTCACTCACTCTATCTCGTCCCCAACGCTCTCTCTCCCTCTCTCTCCCCCCAACCCTCACTCTCTCTCTCCCCCCAACCCTCACTCTCTCAATCCCCAACCCTCACTCTCTCTCGCCCCATCCAACACCCTCTCTCTCTTTCTCCCCATTCCTCACTCATTCTCTCTTTCTTCCTCCCCATCCCTCACTCACCCTCCCTTTCTCCCCATCCCTCACTCACTCTTTCCCATTCCACCCCTCTCTCACTCTCTCGCCACACCCCTCGCTCACTCTCTTGCCACACCCGTCACAGTCACTCGCCAACCCTCACTCAGTCACTCTCTCACCCCAACCCTCCCTCATTCACTCTCCCCACCCCTCCCTCATTGATTCTCCCCACCCCTCCCTCATTCACTCTCGCCACCCCTCACTCCACCCCCAATCACTCTTTCTCCCCATCCCTGACTCACTCTCGCTCCCGCCCCATCTCTCACTCCATCACTCATCGCCGTCCCGCAATCACTCACTCTCACACCATCCCTCACTCACTCTCTCGCCATCTCTCACTCACCCTCTTGCCACCTCTCACTCACTCACTCTCTTGCCATCTCTCACTCACCCTCTCGCCACCTCTCACTCGCTCACTCTCTCGCCAACTCTCACGCGCTCACTCTCTCGCCACCTCTCACGCGCTCACTCTTGACATCTCTCACTCCCTCACTCTATCGCCATCTCTCACTCACTCGCTCTCTCACCAACTCTCACTTACTCTCTCCACATCCCTCACTCTCTCCACATTCCTCACTCAATCACTCTCTCCATATCCCTCACTCACTCGCTATCTCCACATCACTCACTCATTCCACATCCCTCACTCACTCAAGCTCTCCACATCCATCACTCACTCAATCTCTCCACATCCATCACTCACTCAATCTCTCCTCATCCATCACTCACTCAATCTCTCCACATCCATCACTCACTCAATCTCTCCACATCCATCACTCACTCGCTCTCTCCACATCCATCACTCACTCGCTCTCTCCACATCCATCACTCACTCGCTCTCTCCACATCCATCACTCACTCGCTCTCTCCACATCCATCACTCACTCGCTCTCTCCACATCCATCACTCACTCGCTCTCTCCACATCCATCACTCACTCGCTCTCTCCACATCCATCACTCACTCGCTCTCTCCACATCCATCACTCACTCGCTCTCTCCACATCCATCACTCACTCGCTCTCTCCACATCCATCACTCACTCGCTCTCTCCACATCCATCACTCACTCGCTCTCTCCACATCCATCACTCACTCGCTCTCTCCACATCCATCACTCACTCGCTCTCTCCACATCCATCACTCACTCGCTCTCTCCACATCCATCACTCACTCGCTCTCTCCACATCCATCACTCACTCGCTCTCTCCACATCCATCACTCACTCGCTCTCTCCACATCCATCACTCACTCGCTCTCTCCACATCCATCACTCACTCGCTCTCTCCCCACATCCATCACTCACTCGCTCTCTCCCCACCCCTCACTCAGTCGTTCTCTCCCCACCTCTCACTCACTCGCTCTCTCCCCACCCCTCACTCACTCGCTCTCTCCCCACCCCTCACTCACTCGCTTTCTCCCCACCCCTCACTCACTCGCTCTCTCCCCACCCCTCACTCACTCGCTCTCTCCCCATCCCTCATTCAATCACTCTCTCCCCATCCCTCATTCACTCACTCCCTCCCCATCCCTCATTCACTCACTCCCTCCCCATCCCTCACACTACCTGCCCATCCCACACTCACTATCTCCACATCACTCAATCTCTCCACATCCCTCACTCACTCAATCTCTCCACATCCATCACTCACTCAATCTCTCCACATCCATCACTCACTCAATCTCTCCACATCCATCACTCACTCAATCTCTCCACATCCATCACTCACTCAATCTCTCCACATCCATCACTCACTCAATCTCTCCACATCCATCACTCACTCAATCTCTCCACATCCATCACTCACTCAATCTCTCCACATCCATCACTCAATCAATCTCTCCACATCCATCACTCACTCAATCTCTCCACATCCATCACTCACTCAATCTCTCCACATCCATCACTCACTCAATCTCTCCACATCCATCACTCACTCAATCTCTCCACATCATCACTCACTCAATCTCTCCACATCCATCACTCACTCAATCTCTCCACATCCATCACTCACTCAATCTCTCCCCATCCCTCACTCACGCAATCTCTCCCCATCCCTCACTCACTCAATCTCTCCCCATCCCTCACTCACTCAATCTCTCCCCATCCCTCACTCACTCACTCTCTCCCCATCCCTCACTCACTCACTCTCTCCCCATCCCTCACTCACTCACTCTCTCCCCATCCCTCACTCACCTAACATTCGCGCCACACAAGTGCCAGGAAACGACCATCACCAACAAGAGAGAATCTAACCATCTCCGCATTACCATTGCTGAATCCCCCACTATCAACATCCTATGGGCTACCATTGACCTGAAACTGAACTGAAGTAGCCATATAAATGCCATGGCTACAAGAGCAGGTCAGAGGCTAGGAATCCTGCAGCGCGTAACTCACCTCCTGACTCCCCAAAGCCTGTCCACCATCTACAAGGCACAACTCAGGAGTGTTTTGGAATACTCTCCACTTGCCTGGATGGCTGTGGCTCCAACAACACTCAAGAAGCTCGACACCATCCAGGACAAAGCAGCCCGCTAGATTGGCACCTCATCTACAAACATTCACTCCCCCACCACCAACGCACATTGGCAGCAGTGTGTACCATCTACAAGATGCACAGCAGCAATGCACCAAAGCTCCTTAGACAGCAGCTTCCAAACCCACGACCTCTACCAACTAGAAGGACAAGGGCAGCAAATGCATGGGAACACCACTACCTGCAAGTTCACATCCAAGTCACACACCATCCTGACTTGGAAGTATATCGCCATACCTTCACTGTCGTTGGGTCAAAATCCTGGAAAACCTTCCTAACAGCACTGTGGGTGTACCCACCCCTCATGGACTGTAGCAGTTCAAGAAGGCAGCTCACCACCACCTTCTCAAGGGCAATTAGGGATGGGCAATAAATGCTGGCCTGGCCAGCGACACCCACATCCCATTAATGAATTAAAAAAAACTCATTCACTATCTCCACAACCCTCACTCACATTCTCTCCCCACCCTTCACTCACTCGCTCTCCCCTACCCCTCACTCACTCACTCTCTCCCTACCCCTCACTCACTCACTCTCTCCCCTCCCCTCACTCATTCGCTCACTCCCCACCCCTCACTCACTCTCTCCACCTCCCTCCCTCACTCTCTCCCACCCCTCACTCACTCTCTCCCCAACCCTCACTCTCTCTCTTCCCAACCCTCTCTCTCTCTCAATCTCCCCATTCCTCACTCATTCTCTCTTTCTTTCTCCCCATCCCTCACTCACTCGCTCCCCTCCCCTCACTCACTAACTCTCTCGCCATCTCTCACTCACTCTCCCCAAGCTCTCACATTCTCACTCCCCACCCTCAATCACTCTCTCTCCCCATCCCGCCATCACTCACTCTCTCCCCATCCATCATTCACTCTCTCTCCCTATCCCTCATTCACTCTCTCTCCCCTTCCCTCACTCTCTCCACATTCCTCACTCAATCACTCTCTCCATATCCCTCACTCAATCACTCTCTCCACATCCCTCACTCATTCCACATCCCTCACTCACTCAAGCTCTCCACATCCATCACTCACTCAATCTCTCCACATCCATCACTCACTCAATCTCTCCACATCCATCACTCACTCAATCTCTCCTCATCCATCACTCACTCAATCTCTCCACATCCATCACTCACTCAATCTCCCTATCCCTCATTCACTCTCTCTCCCCTTCCCTCACTCTCTCCACATTCCTCACTCAATCACTCTCTCCATATCCCTCACTCAATCACTCTCTCCACATCCCTCACTCATTCCACATCCCTCACTCACTCAAGCTCTCCACATCCATCACTCACTCAATCTCTCCACATCCATCACTCACTCAATCTCTCCACATCCATCACTCACTCAATCTCTCCTCATCCATCACTCACTCAATCTCTCCACATCCATCACTCACTCAATCTCTCCACATCCATCACTCACTCAATCTCTCCACATCCATCACTCACTCGCTCTCTCCACATCCATCACTCACTCGCTCTCTCCACATCCATCACTCACTCGCTCTCTCCACATCCATCACTCACTCGCTCTCTCCACATCCATCACTCACTCGCTCTCTCCACATCCATCACTCACTCGCTCTCTCCACATCCATCACTCACTCGCTCTCTCCACATCCATCACTCACTCGCTCTCTCCACATCCATCACTCACTCGCTCTCTCCACATCCATCACTCACTCGCTCTCTCCACATCCATCACTCACTCGCTCTCTCCACATCCATCACTCACTCGCTCTCTCCACATCCATCACTCACTCGCTCTCTCCACATCCATCACTCACTCGCTCTCTCCACATCCATCACTCACTCGCTCTCTCCACATCCATCACTCACTCGCTCTCTCCACATCCATCACTCACTCGCTCTCTCCACATCCATCACTCACTCGCTCTCTCCACATCCATCACTCACTCGCTCTCTCCACATCCATCACTCACTCGCTCTCTCCACATCCATCACTCACTCGCTCTCTCCACATCCATCACTCACTCGCTCTCTCCACATCCATCACTCACTCGCTCTCTCCACATCCATCACTCACTCGCTCTCTCCACATCCATCACTCACTCGCTCTCTCCCCACATCCATCACTCACTCGCTCTCTCCCCACATCCATCTCTCACTCGCTCTCTCCCCACCCCTCACTCAGTCGTTCTCTCCCCACCTCTCACTCACTCGCTCTCTCCCCACCCCTCACTCACTCGCTCTCTCCCCACCCCTCACTCACTCGCTTTCTCCCCACCCCTCACTCACTCGCTCTCTCCCCACCCCTCACTCACTCGCTCTCTCCCCACCCCTCACTCACTCGCTCTCTCCCCAGCCCTCACTCACTCGCTCTCTCCCCACCCCTCACTCACTCGCTCTCTCCCCACCCCTCACTCACTCGCTCTCTCCCCACCCCTCACTCACTCGCTCTCTCCCCACCCCTCACTCACTCGCTCTCTCCCCACCCCTCACTCACTCGCTCTCTCCCCACCCCTCACTCACTCGCTCTCTCCCCACCCCTCACTCACTCGCTCTCTCCCCACCCCTCACTCACTCGCTCTCTCCCCACCCCTCATTCACTCGCTCTCTCCCCACCCCTCATTCAATCACTCTCTCCCCATCCCTCATTCACTCACTCCCTCCCCATCCCTCACACTACCTGCCCATCCCACACTCACTATCTCCACATCACTCAATCTCTCCACATCCCTCACTCACTCAATCTCTCCACATCCATCACTCACTCAATCTCTCCACATCCATCACTCACTCAATCTCTCCACATCCATCACTCACTCAATCTCTCCACATCCATCACTCACTCAATCTCTCCACATCCATCACTCACTCAATCTCTCCACATCCATCACTCACTCAATCTCTCCCCATCCATCACTCACTCAATCTCTCCCCATCCCTCACTCACTCACTCTCTCCCCATCCCTCACTCACTCACTCTCTCCCCATCCCTCACTCACTCACTCTCTCCCCATCCCTCACTCACTCACTCACTCTCTCCCCATCCCTCACTCACTCACTCTCTCCCCATCCCTCACTCACTCACTCTCTCCCCATCCCTCACTCACTCACTCTCTCCCCATCCCTCACTCACTCACTCTCTCCCCATCCATCACTCACTCACTCTCTCCCCATCCCTCACTCACGTAACATTCGCGCCACACAAGTGCCAGGAAATGACCATCACCAACAAGAGAGAATCTAACCATCTCCGCATTACCATTGCTGAATCCCCCACTATCAACATCCTAGGGGCTACCATTGACCTGAAACTGAACTGGAGTAGCCATATAAATGCCATGGCTACAAGAGCAGGTCAGAGGCTAGGAATCCTGCAGCGCGTAACTCACCTCCTGACTCCCCAAAGCCTGTCCACCATCTACAAGGCACAACTCAGGAGTGTTTTGGAATACTCTCCACTTGCCTGGATGGCTGTGGCTCCAACAACACTCAAGAAGCTCGACACCATCCAGGACAAAGCAGCCCGCTAGATTGGCACCTCATCTACAAACATTCACTCCCTCCACCACCAACGCACATTGGCAGCAGTGTGTACCATCTACAAGATGCACAGCAGCAATGCACCAAAGCTCCTTAGACAGCAGCTTCCAAACCCACGACCTCTACCAACTCGAAGGACAAGGGCAGCAAATGCATGGGAACACCACTACCTGCAAGTTCCCCTCCAAGTCACACACCATCCTGACTTGGAAGTATATCGCCATACCTTCACTGTCGTTGGGTCAAAATCCTGGAAAACCTTCCTAACAGCACTGTGGGTGTACCTACCCCTCATGGACTGTAGCAGTTCAAGAAGGCAGCTCACCACCACCACCTTCTCAAGGGCAATTAGGGATGGGCAATAAATGCTGGCCTGGCCAGCGACACCCACATCCCATTAATGAATTAAAAAAAACTCATTCACTATCTCCACAACCCTCACTCACATTCTCTCCCCACCCTTCACTCACTCGCTCTCCCCTACCCCTCACTCACTCACTCTCTCCCTACCCCTCACTCATTCGCTCTCTCCCATCCCCTCACTCATTCGCTCTCTCCCCTCCCCTCACTCACTTGCTCACTCCCCATCCCTCACTCACTCTCTCCCCCACCCCTCACTCACTCTCTCCCCATCCCTCACTCACTGACTATCTGCCAATCCCACTCACACTCTCTCCCATCCTCACTCACTCATTATCGCCACATCCCTCACTCACACACTATCTACACATCCCTCATTCACCCTCTCTTGCCCCACCCCTCAGACACTCTCTCCACACCCTCACTCACTCTCACCCCAAGCTCACCCACTCTCGCTCCCCACGCTCAATCACTGTCTCCCCATCCCACCCTCACTCTCCCTCCCCATCCCTCCCGCACTCTCTCTCCCCATCCCGCCCTCACCCTCTCCACCTCCCTCCCTCATTCACCCATTCACTCACTCTCCCAACCCTCACACTCCCCCACTCCTCACTCACTCTCTCTCCCCACCCCTCACTCTCTCTCTCCCCACCCCTCACTCTCCCTCTCTCCCAAAACCTCACTCTCCCTCTCTCCCAAAACCTCACTCTCCCTCTCTCTCTCTCCCCAACCCTCACTCTCCCTCTCTCCCCAAACCCTCACTCCCTCTCTCCCCAACCCTCACTCCCTCTCTCTTTCTTTCTCCCCATCCCTTACTCACTCACTCTCTCCCCATCCCTCACTCACTCATTCGTCATCCCTCACTCACTCACTCTCTTTCTCGTCATCCCTCACTCACTCTCTTTCTCGTCATCCCTCACTTACTCTCACTTTCTTGTCATCCCTCACTCACTCTCGCTCTCTCGTCATCCTTCACTCACTCTCTCTTGTCATCCCTCACTCACTCACTCTCGCCATCTCTCACTCACACTTTCTCTCTCGCCATCTCACTCTCTCATCCTCTCTCTCTCTCTGCCTCTCCCTATCCCTCACTCACTCAATCTCGTTCCCTCACTCAGCGACTCACTCTCTCCCCATCCCTCAGTCACTCTCTCCACACCCTCACTCACTTTCTCGCCAACCCTCACTCTCTCTCTTCCCAACCCTCACTCTCTCTCAATCTCCCCATTCCTCACTCATTCTCTCTTTCTTTCTCCCCATCCCTCACTCACCCGCTCCCCTCCCCTCACTCACTAACTCTCTCGCCATCTCTCACTCACTCTCCCCAAGCTCTCACATTCTCACTCCCCACCCTCAATCACTCTCTCTCCCCATCCCGCCATCACTCACTCTCTCCCCATCCATCATTCACTCTCTCTCCACACCCTCACTCACTCTCGCCCCAAGCACACCCACTCTCACTCCCCACGCTCAGTCACACTCTCTCCCCATCCCTCCCGCCCTCTCTCTCCCCATCCCGCCCTCACCCTCTCTCCACCTCCCTCCCTCACTCACTCTCTCCCACCCCTCACTCACTCACTCTCTCCCACCCCTCACTCACTCTCTCCCCAACCCTCACTCTCTTTCTCGCCAACCCTCACTCTCTCTCAATCTCCCCATTCCTCACTCATTCTCTCTTTCTTTCTCCCCATCCCTCACTCACCCGCTCCCCTCCCCTCACTCACTAACTCTCTCGCCATCTCTCACATTCTCACTCCCCACCCTCAATCACTCTCTCTCCCCATCCCGCCATCACTCACTCTCTCTCCCCATCATTCACTCTCTCTCCACACCCTCACTCACTCTCGCCCCAAGCTCACCCACTCTCACTCCCCACGCTCAGTCACACTCTCTCCCCATCCCTCCCGCACTCTCTCTCCCCATCCCACCCTCATCCTCTCTTCACCTCCCTCCCTCACTCTCTCCCCACCAACCCTCACTCTCTCTCTCCCCAACCCTCTCTCTCTCTCTCAATCTCCCCATTCCTCACTCATTCTCTCTTTCTTTCTCCCCATCCCTCACTCACTCGCTCCCCTCCCCTCACTCACTAACTCTCTCGCCATCTCTCACTCACTCTCCCCAAGCTCTCACATTCTCACTCCCCACCCTCAATCACTCTCTCTCCCCATCCCGCCATCACTCACTCTCTCCCCATCCATCATTCACTCTCTCTCCCTATCCCTCATTCACTCTCTCTCCCCTTCCCTCACTCACTCTCTCTCCCCTTCCCTCACTCACTCTCTCTCCCTCCCCATCCCTCACTCACTGTCCCCAACCTTCACTCTCTCTCTCTCTCTCTCTCTTTCTCCCCATTCCTCACTCACTCTCTCCGCATCCCTCACTCACTCACTCTCTCCGCATCCCTCACTCACTCACTCTCTCCCCAGCCCTCGCTCACTCACTCTCTCCCCAGCCCTCGCTCACTCACTCTCTCCACACCTCTCGCTCATTCCATATCCCTCGCTCACGCAATCTCCACACCCCTCGCTCACTCACTCTCCACACCCCTCGCTCACTCACTCTCTCTCCACACCCCTCGCTCACTCACTCTCTCTCCACACCCCTCGCACACTCACTCTCTCTCCACACCCCTCGCTCACTCTCTCTCTCACTCCACGCCTCTCGCTCACTCTCTCCACTCTCATCGCTCGCTCATTTTCTCCACACCCCTTGCTCGCACACTCTTTCCACACCCCTCGCTCGCTCACTCTCCACACCCCTCGCTCGCTCTCACTCTCCAGACCCCTCGCTCGCTCTCACTCTTCGCACCCCTCATTCGCTCACTCTCTCCACATTCCTCGCTCACTCACTCTCTCTCCATCCATTAGTCACTCACTCCCTCCCCATCCCTCACTCCCTCTCTCTCTCGCCACCCCTCACTCACTCCCTCTCACTCACCCCATCCCTCACGCACTCCCTCTTTCTCAACCCCCAGCACATTCTCCCCCCCCACCCTTAACACATGCTCTCTCTCCACCCCTCACACACATTCTTTTTCCTGCCCCATGCCTCACTCTCTCCCCATCCTTCATTCACCCTCTCTCTCCCCATCCCTCAGTCACTCTCTCTCCCAACCCTCAATCACGCTCCCCCCACCAACACTCACTCTCACCAACCCTCACGCGCTCACTCTCACCAACCCTCACGCGCTCACTCTCACCAACCCTCACGCGCTCACTCTCCCCATCCCTCACGCGCTCACTCTCCCCATCCCTCATGCGCTCACTCGCCCCACCCCTCACGCGCTCACTCGCTCAGTCACTCACTCTCTCTCCCCCGCCACACACATTCTCACCCCACCCTGTACACATGTCCTCTCTCCACCCCTCACACACATTCGCTCTCCTGCCCCATCCCTCACTCTCTCCCCATCCCTCACTCACCCTCTCTCTCCACATCCGTCACTCACTCTCTCTCGTCATCCCTCACTCACTCACTCTCTCTCTCTCGTCATCCCTCACTCACTCACTCTCTCTCTCTCACCATCCCTCACTCACTCTCTCTCTCTCACCATCCCTCACTCACTCTCTCTCTCTCACCATCCCTCACTCACTCTCTCTCTCTCTCTCTCTCTCTCTCTTGGCATCCCTTACTCACTCTCTCTCTCGCCATCTCTGACTCACCCACTCTCCCCACATCCCTCACTCACTCCCCATCCCTCACTCATTCACTCTCTCATCATCCCTCACTCACCCTCTCTCGTCATCCCTCACTCACTCTCACTCCCCATCCCGCACTCACTCTCTCTCTCTCTCGCCCATCCCTCACTCTCTCTTCCTTTCTCTTCATCCTTCACTCACTCTCCTTTCTCCCGATCCCTCACTCACTCACTCCCCATCACTCGCTCACTCACTCTCCCCATCGCTCACTCACTCACTCTCTCCCCAACCCTCACTCACTCTCTCCCCAATCCTCATTCTCTCAATCCCCAACCCTCACTCTCTCTCTCGCCCATTCCTCACCCTCTCTCTTTCTCCCCATTCCTCACTCATTTTCGTTCTTTCTCCCCAACCCTCACTTTCTCTCTCACTCCCCAACCCTCACTCTCTCTCTCTCCCCAAACATCACTTTCTCTCTCTCTTTCTTTCTCCCCATTCCTCACTCACGCTCCCTTTCTCCCCATTCCTCACTCACTCTCTCCCTATCCACCGCTCACTCACTCTCCCATTCCACCGCTCACTCACTCTCTCCACACCCCTTGCTCATACTCTCGCAACACCACTCGCTCACACTCTCGCCACAACCCTCGCTCACACTCTCGCCACACCCCTCGCTCACACTCTCGCCACACCCCTCGCTCACTCTCTCGCCACATCCTTCGCTCAATCTCTCGCCACAACCCTCGCTCACTCTCTCGCCACAACCCTCGCTCACTCTCTCGCCACAAACCCTCGCTCTCTCTCGCCACAGCCCTCGATCACTCTCGCCACATCCCTCGCTCACTCTCGCCACACCCCTCGCTCTCTCTCGCCACACCCCTCGCTCACTCTCCCGCCACACCCCTCGCTCTCTCCCCAACCCTCACTCCCTCCCCAACCCTCACTCTCTCTCTCCCCAACCCTCACTCTCTCTCTCCCCAACCCTCACTCTCTCTCTCTCCAAACCCTCACTCCCTCTCTCTCCCCTAACCCTCACTCCCTCTCTCTCCCCTAATCCTCACTCCCTCTCTCTCCCCTAACCCTCACTCCCTCTCTCTCCCCTAACCCTCACTCCCTCTCTCTCCCCAAACCCTCACTCCCTCTCTCTCCCCAAACCCTCACTCCCTCTCTCTCCCCAAACCCTCACTCCCTCTCTCTCCCCAAACCCTCACTCCCTCTCTCTCCCCAAACCCTCACTCCCTCTCTCTCCCCAAACCCTCACTCCCTCTCTCTCCCCAAACCCTCACTCCCTCTCCCCCTACCCCTCGTTCACTCACAACCTGCCCATACCCACACTCACTCACTCACTCCACATCCCTCACTCACTCCACATCCCTCACTCACTCAATCTCTCCACATCCACTCACTCACTCTCTCTCTCTCCACAATCCCCCACTATCAACATCCTAGGGGCTACCATTGACCAGAAACTGAACTGGAGTAGCCATATAAATACCGGGACTACAAGAGCACTGAAGAATGCCTGCAGAGTCTCATCGACAGGTTTGCGTCTGCCTGCAATGAATTTGGCCTAACCATCAGCCTCAAGAAAACGAACATCATGGGGCAGGATGTCAGAAATGCTCCATCCATCAATATTGGCGACCACGCTCTGGAAGTGGTTCAAGAGTTCACCTACCTAGGCTCAACTATCACCAGTAACCTGTCTCTAGATGCAGAAATCAACAAGCGCATGGGTAAGGCTTCCACTGCTATGTTCAGACTGGCCAAGAGAGTGTGGGAAAATGGCGCACTGACACGGAACACAAAAGTCCGAGTGTATCAGGCCTGTGTCCTCAGTACCTTGCTCTACGGCAGCGAGGCCTGGACAACGTATGCCAGCCAAGAGCGACGTCTCAATTCATTCCATCTTCGCTGCCTTCGGAGAATACTTGGCATCAGGTGGCAGGACTATATCTCCAACACAGAAGTCCTTGAAA